>NC_081405.1:640647252-641021419 GCF_030272615.1 Cryptomeria japonica | reverse complement strand
TCCTCTTCTCCTGACTTTCCTGCATAATAGAAACACAAATATGACCACGGAGTACTCACCTCCCAGCCTAGGCTAACTGGTAGCCACCCCCGAGCTCGGAGAACCAATTCCTAGACGGGTAACAAACAGGCAAACACATAGAAAGCAAAAGCATACAGATTTTCCAGACACATTCCCAACTTGGCTTTCATAGCACCACACTTTGGTGATGAACATTTTCAAAGGGTGGTAGTGGAACAATACCCTGAGGAGAACTGCAAGTATGAAATAAACAAGAAGCCACCTCATGGCACAATAATAATATCAAGAATCTCAACCCCTTATTCCTTATGCCCCCCAAAGGCATTCTAGCCTTATATCCCTCCTTATGACCCCCATTGTACAAACAGGCCATGCAACAAGGGTCACAACAAAGATCCCTTGTGATCGCTCTCAAAGAGAGTCTCTCACTTGAGGGTTGTCACTGCTACCACCCACAAGATCCTCTTCTCTCCCAAGAGTAAGAGGTCTTGAGAAAACTCCCAAAACACAAACAAATCATAATGCAAAAATACCAAAAGATTTTCTAACAAAAAAACTTTCAAGAACATAGATTTCTTACACCAACAAACTTTCAGACATAAACAAGAAGAAGACATTATAATGAATAACTGAAACCAACCTTAATCTGCCCAAAGGTATTATGATATTTGATGAAGAGCTGCCCAATCCATGAATCTTTTTCCTTCTACCCTTAATCAATTTTTTCTATTCCATAACATTATTTTCTTTTCAAATTTTCTCTTGTCTCCAAAAATGGAGAGTGGGTGATTACCCTCTAATTCTCAAAAATCTTCCTTAAGAAGCTCACTCTCTAAGTTCTCACAAGTTTCTAAAAACCAAAAAGGAAAGAAAGCAAAAATGCAAAAAGACTCTCATTCCAAAAGGAAAAATCTTGATTAGATTTAACTTCTAATTTTCAATTTTCGCTCAACTCAAAAAAGCCAATTTTTAAAGCATTAAAAAGATCATTATAAAGTAGAAACTTGCCTAAAATTACCCCTAACCCCTAGGTATACCTTATGGGCTTTAGGAAACCCTATTAAACTACCCCTAGGTGTTCATCTAACCCACTTTAAACCCCTCTGAAGTTTATTTTCGGGTCAAACATAAGTTGACCACCCCAAATATTATATTCCCAAAGTATTTATGACAACACATTATTTTATTTAAGAAGAACTATAATTAAACACTTTCCCACCAAGAGACAAAATAAAACATTTAAATTTAAATCCACACGTGTCAAGTGACACAAATAAAACACTTTTACAAAAATAAAACATGAAATTGTCTCTTGTGGTTTTTACACAATAAATTTAAATAACACTTAACACTCATGTAGCATATACTGTTATGAATAAAATACAACACAAACAGGGTGTTGTCTCTCCAAATAGACAAACCTTGGCTTATGAACATACATAAGTCTAGGTTTGATTCTCCGTAATTTTCCATGGTCACATGGTAAATTTCCTATGCATCTCAATTTACACATTAGTACTTCCAAATATCCATATATAATATAATTCAATAATATAACAATACACATCATTACTTGCATACAATTTTCATCTGCACAGATTGAATACATCTTTTATCAAACAATTTCACATAAGCAATTTCATCCCAATTCACATAAACTAAACATACATCATAGTTCTATATTCAGAGTAAAGTCCTGCAAATTCAATAACGACATCTATCATTGCAATATCATCCTATCTAACAATCATGTAGTGTTCTATCTCATAAAGCATGTAAGTAAATCATCAAATCATAGCAATGTTATCCAAATCCTAAAATCATATATGTTCTAAGTCCCAAAATGCATCAAAATAAAGTATCCATAATAGTCTAAATATAAAATCCACTGAATGTCAGACTGAGTCGAGGTGAGGCCTCACACTATTCCTCTCCCCCTTTGATAGCAATGTCAAACATGTGGTGTTGTCCAACACTTATATATAGAGATATTCACCAAAACTTTACAAGTACTTGAAGAGGTAAGCATAAATAGTCTTAAAAAATCCTAGGTGAGTATCCCACCCACTCTTCAAGTTATCCAAAACTACGATGAATACACTAAATATAGTAGCATGAATCTCTAATTCCCTTAGGTCATATGACATAGGTCGGGCCATCTCCTTCATACAATCATCCTTATTACTCAACATGGTGTCCAACCAGGGGGGCAATTAGGTTCTAGAATTCACCTACTTTTCTCAAAATTTGTCCTGGTCCACTTGGAGACTTGATATTTGATCATTTAGAGCTATACTCTGCCCTTCAACACTTCTAGTTAAAGATACATTTGGATCAAAGGACTATGAAATACTAGCAAGCTTGCCATGGCAAATACCTATTTGTTTGTCAATATCTATAGTGAATTTAGGCAAAATTAGGCAAGATTTGTACAATTTACCGCCTTCTGACAATGTGTCAAAAATAATCTATAGTCTCTTATTTAGTTTCTCTATCATATTCAATCATATTCCAGAATGACTGTATCCTAACATCCTTAAATTTATCCAAAAATTTTTGAGTAGCAGTCTTCTCTAAAGAATCAAAACTTGTATTTACACTGTTAATTAATTACAATAATTTACCAGAGGGGCTATTATTGGAATCCAACTATACATTTGGGGCCACCTTCTGCAAAACATAAAGTGACATCAAAAGTAGCTTCTTATCCTCAGATTAAGACTTCATGAAATCCTAGCTAGCCTTGGCTTGCATAGCAGCTGTGAGCATAAGCTTCTCTATAGGAGACATCTGCCCAAGATTTAGTGGACCATCTAGATTTATTAGGATCGAGGGTGGGGTCCCTATAATCAAAGGAGTGACAATTGCTAGACCAGCTACACCTTTGCCTTTGTCAAACTCTCCAACCTTTGTTTCTATAGTCTCAACATCCTTTTTCTCTTCTCCATACCCTTTACCTTTTGCATCAGTGTTGCCACTTGGTGCAGTATCAACCTATTGGATCTTGGGGGCTGCTAAGATATCTACCACTGGAGGAGTATCACCTATCTCAGCATCAAGTGTTGTGTTACCCTAATCTTTCAGATGTCTCTCAGTATGAATTTCATCCTTCTAACCACCATTAACACCTTGCTTCTTTTGCAGCTGAGATGTCTTAACTACATCTTTGTACAAAGAATTATTTAAAATTATTTTTCTCCATATATCCTCTATTTCTTTCCTCACCTCTTCCACATTTCCAATAATTAGCTTGTTGACCTTTTTCTTACTTTGTAATTCTTTCTTATTTGCCTCCTCAATTAGCCTCTTGGCTTCATCATGAGTGATACAAGTACACACATTTATTAGCTTTCTCTCCTTCATCTCCTTATTTGTTTTTCTTGCAGTCATTCTCCTTGAATCAATGAAATTGTAAAAATCCTTGAGAATGGTCTTATCCAATTCAATTAATGTCTTACTAAAATTATGCATGTATAATACAATAGTTTCTTAAACTTTTCTCTGATCAACTTCATTTAATTTCTCATAACAAGCTCTAAGATTCTTCAAATTCCCATTTACAATTATTTCATCAATTAACTGATCTGCTATCAATGAGGGAACAGATTCTGATTTACCTTGCTCAGGTTAAGTTTTGACTTTTCTTTCTCTCTTAGGCCTTCTAGTAGGAACAGGATCTTATTTTTCCTTCTTACTCTGTTGGGCTCCACTGGATTGTGGCGTCCTCACCACTGTGACAAATTATCCTTCTTCGCCTTTCCTGCTTCCTCCTTAGACTCTATTTTAGAAGACACCAAAGACACAACAACATAGGTCCTCTTGGGCTTCTCCTTTTTCTTTAATACACCTTTCTCAGATGGGCTAGGTCCTACAAATTATGCTACTAGAGTAGGAGTAGACTTGGTTTCTTTAGGTTTGACCTTGGAGGGAACTAGATCAACCTTAGGCTTCTTGGTTTCCCCTATGGCCTCTTTCTATGCATGTCTCTCTCTTTCTTTCTTCACCTCCACCCAGGTGAAACCCATCTAAACTGCCACCTCCTCAGCCATCTTTGTGACTTTCCTTTTTCTGGCAGGTGTAGTGAATTGCATGTGAAAACTAAGATCCTTTTCCTTGAATGTACCCAATCTCCCTTCCTGGGGATTCAACCATTGACTCAAAAGATGTTGGGCATATGCTTCGAGTGTGATAGAGTCAACTTCATACCCCATAGGTATGATCCATACGATTCTGGGCTCCACAACTTCCATCAGACATTGATCCTTGTCGACCATGAAGCATGTGCTTTGCTCATACTTTTCAACTATTCCCTTAGGGATCATCTCTTTGCTTTTTATTACTTCTTGGAAAGATTTAAAGTATCCCCATAGAGCAGATATTCTCATTGTTGCATCTCCAACTCCTCATAATCCCTCTTTGATCTACATGGCCATCGGTCTATCATTGGCCCATTGGAACTTTCCTTTCACACTGAGTATCTCATTAAAGAAGTATAAAGACAAGAAAATAAGAAGTGTACCATATTTGAAGGTATGATTTCTATCCTACTTAATCTTCTTCAAATTGCTCAAAAACTCATTCAGGAGAGCTATGCACAGGTCATACCTTTTGTCTTCTTTCAACTATTGGCAAATGCACACTCCAATGAAAAATTGTAGGTGATTGAAGGTATTGTCATTGATGGCAACCTCACAATCCTATGACATTGACAGGCACTGGCACATGCATATACACTGGCAAGATGATTATCGACACCCCAGCCGACAAGATTTTATTTTGTATTTAATTGTAAAATCTTTTTGTAAAGCTGACAAGGCAAATTGTAATACGACTCATATAAGTATGAGATTTTGTAGATCATTTGTGCAAGGAAGAAGATAATATATAATAGGCAGATGCTAATATTAAGGCAGATTTTGGAATAAGGTTTATGGAAGTTGTATGAGCTTAAACTGGTACTAAACCTGACATAGCAGATGCTGAACTGAAGCAATACATGATATTGGATTTGCATAATCCATTTTTGTAAGTCAGTGAGACTTCTCTTTTTGTATTTAAGCAGTGAGCTTTAGGCAGTTAGCCTTCCTGCATGTGCAAGCCCCTATTGTAAGTAATATTCATTTATTGGCCAGTGAGTGAATATTGTGGGTCACAAATCCCACCGATTTTTCTCACATCAAATTTCCTTGCTAAAAATATTGTGTTATGGTGTGCTTTCTATGTTGTGGTTATTGATCTTATTTACTGCATTATTTCTGGTTTACTAGTACATTGTTTTGGCATGCAATTTGTTTTACAAGTTTAGAAAACCTGATAATTGACAAGATACTGATTCACCCCCCCCCCTCAGTATCTTTGGGAATCCTAACAATTGGTATCAGAGCTTGGTCCTCTATTTTCAAAAGTCTAACAGATTGAGGAAGATTCTAACACCGGTACAGATGAAAAACCTGAGAAAGCAATTGGAAACAACTCTTGCAGATTATGATGCAAAAAAGTTGAAAAATATGAAACTTTAAGATGATCTGAAGGCTGCATAGGAAATCATTCAAGGACTTCAAGAAAATATCACTATTGCTAGGAACAAAAGAAGAGAACTTCATGAGAAGATATAGAGTGATGATGATGAAAAAGAAACTCTTAATGATCTTGTAAGCAAAATGAAGCAAGAAAACATGACCTTGAGGAATGAGATGCAAGATATGACTATGAGGTTTTGTAAAGACATTGAAGACTGAAAGAAGAATGAAGATGACTTGACTAGGAGAATCAATGATGCTGGAAATGAAAATCTAAGGCTCAATCATGAAAATGATATGTTGAAGATAGATATGATTCACTTGGAGCATGATAAAACTAAACTCATGAGACAAAAAGATTTCTTAGAAAATGAGTTGGCTACTACAAATCAACAAAAGGAGAAATTCAAGAAAAGTTCAGAAGAACTTGATGACATGCTAAAAAATTAGAAACCTAATGGAGATACTAATGGTCTCGGCTTTGAACTTGGTGAAAGCTCCGATACTGCAAACAATCATGATCACAGTAAACTAGTAAGACAACCTAATGCCTACAAATTTAATGGGAAAATTCTTTAACTGTAACAAGTATGGTCATAGAGAAAATCAGGGTAGATCTAGAAACTATCAGAACATCAATGCACCCACCAGTCAATGTTCTAAATGCAACAAAGTTGGTCATAATTCATAAAACTACAAAATGACTATAAGATATTATGTTTGTGGAAGATTTGGACACTTATCTAATCAATGCAGAACACATACTGACATAGGATATGAAAAAGCTATTTAGAAAAATAATGTAACCTGTTATGCTTGTAACAAGAATGGACATATTGGAAAATTTTGTAGAAGTAAGGCATCATTGGCAAATAACAAAGGACCCAGTTTGAAAGGTAAAGAGAAGGTTGAAGAAGTAAAGCAAAAATTCTCAAAACAATGGATTAGAAAGTCAGATCAGAATGTTAATGAAGCTATTCCTTCACTAGTAGAGCAGAGTATCACTCCACTGGTAGGAGGTTCTTCATCTAATTGAAAAGAAATCCTTTTGGGGGTATGGCAACAAATTGAAAAACATGCTAGTTTACCCTTGGTTGATGGTGAGAAGTTGAATTACTTCTTTATTGGCAGATGTGTTAAGTTTCACTTAATCAACAAGCATTTAATATGGTAGTTGAAGGAAATGACATTATAAAGCAAGGGTTTTTCACTCTTTTTCATTCACTGAGAATTCAAATTTACTTAGAGTGCAAAAAACCCAAGCAAAGGCATCCACAACGAGAAGTGAAGCAAATCATTCAAGCATTCAAACCTAAAGGCAGATTAAGGTATTTATACAATGGCTTCCTCCTCTACACCTGAATTCATTGCAAACACTACAGTAATTGAAGTAATTAAACACCCTAGGCCCATATTTAAAATCATTCCCAAAGTAGCGAAGAAGGATGATAACCTAGAAGCATTTTCTAAAATACCCAAAGGAGTTGCATATGCTGAGGATCCTAGAATTTACATACATTGTCATATTGAAGAACTAGGTGCTAAAGAGATTATGAACATGTATAGGACAGTAATATGTGATGAAAATGGTAATGTTAAACCAAAACACAAGATAATTGAAACCCTAGGTTTTGTGGAGATACTTAGCATTCTTGATTTTCCCAAAGAGGTTATAAGGATTGTATTAAGCAAACTTCATGGGGAGTTATTTTGGCTAGATTCCATTCATAAGATAACAAAAGAAGCAGTTAGGGTAGTGACAAGCTTACCATCCACTGATAGCAGGCCTAACAAGACTAAAAAGGTTCCAAATGACACTGTAATGACCCTAACCGGTGCAACCTATGATAAGAGATCCCTGAGAGTCAATGATGTAAAGGATATCAATGTAAGATTCATTAGCATGATTCTTGGATACAAAGCTACACATGCCAATAGATTAAACTTGGTTTCTAGTTTATGTATCAAGAGTGCTTATGACTTAGTAAATAGTAATGCAAAGATTGACATATGTGAATGGTAAAAGATGAGCTAATAGACAATCTGAAGAAACTTAAGGGTGACAAGAAAGGCACATTCAGATTTGGCAACTTACTTGTATGTCTATTGTTGTATATCACCAAGGAAGTTCCTGGTATTAGCAGAAAGGATTTTGGTTTTGACATTCCGGTAGGAAAACAACTCTTGGATATTCTTAATAACATGGGAGATGACAGGGAGAAGAACATAATTGAACACTTTCAGGCACTGAAGGCTAGAATGAAAATTAGGGAAAGACTATCTCAATCCATAGTTGATAAATATCAAAAGGAGATATGTTTTGTTATAAAGAAGGAGGCAGTGGTTCCAAGGACAGTTTGGGTTATAGAGATGGGTTATGAGGCTGATGAGAACATAATAGAAACTTATGAAAAATCACTTCTAGAAGCCCCTAGAGAACCAATAGAAGAAATATTTGGTATTGCTGAAACTATTGAAAACAAAGTTCAATCACAGAAATGAATAAAGAAAAAAAAATAGACAATTACAAAAGCAACAAGACAGGCAAAGGTAATCAAGGAAAACATATTGAATATGACTAGTATTAAGGAGAGCAACTTGGAAGGATTACAACCGGAAACACATCTTTCACCAGTTGCTACCTCCTCTGATAGTGAAATAGCGGTTGAATTCAAAAAGGTAGTAGAAAATATTTGTTATCCTACACTTACACATTTATAAGAAATTCTTGATAGAAGTTGTAGATGACTTTCCCAATGACTTGTATAGAAGGTTAGATGCAAAAAGGTTAGCAATTGTGGAACTGGACAAGAAGATTAAGGTAGAAAAATTACTTACAGTTTACCCAGTGAAATCAGCAGAAGAAATTGATGAACTGATAAGTGAAGCAAATAGGACTATATTTTCCACTAATCACTGGCATGTAGCATTAATGGTTGGCAGAGTAAATGAGATCACTAAAGAGAGTGGAAAAATGGGATATCTTCTTTGTAGAAAAGGAAAAGCAAGAAGAGCTTAAATGATCAAATACTTTTAAAGTCTATCAAAAAGAAAAGGATAAAGGTAAAGGCAAGGTAGGTGGTCCTTTGAGCATAAAGATAACTGATAACTTTCCCCCACCTTCTTCTAATACTCCACTGACACAAACTGTTGTTACACCACCGATAACAGATAATGTTGAGAGTATGGAGACAACACATGAAGACACCAATCCTGATTCAGAGGTGTTGTATACAATGACTATTGACACACAAGAAGTCAACATTGTGGTTGATAAGGAAACAACTAAGAAGAGAGATGTGGCAACTGAGCCACCGGCTGAAGACATTGAAGTTGAGACAAATGTTGAGGATATAGTTGGTAATGTTGAGATTGGGATTGAAACACATATTGAATAATCATCTGGTTCCTCCTTAATAGAATTCAAACCGACAAATGTAACATAGGTATTATTAGATTCCATCAAGAAAATTATAGTGTAATGCACAGGCTTATAAGGCTATTGATGACACTATTCCTTTATTGAAATTGATTGCACCCAAGTGTAATGTGGAAAATAAAGATTCTTTGAGTCAACTAGACACATTGTCTAAGTACATCACTGATAATCTTTTGACAGTTGATCAAATTAATGAGGAGACATTCAATAAGAAAATGAACAAGGAAAAAGAAAAATTATTTGAAGAGACAATAAAGAAGTGCACAAAACACATTGACACCCTTCTACCGACACTAACAAAACTTTAACAAAATTTAAAGAGTTGTACAAAGGCACCTGCAAGACTGATCTTCTGACAGTGGATATCAACAAGGACATCAACATAGGACACAAGGAAATAAATGATATAGCTGACAATATCATTGGTTCATTAGAACCCATATCAGTTATAGAACAAGAGATAGCAGGTTTTGAGGAGAAACTTGAGAAATTGGAAAAGGAGAAGGAAAGAATAAAATACAAGGCTAAGGAACTTAAATGCAGACTTGGTCTAAAGCTAGACATCCTCATCTCTTTGAGAAAAGAGATTTCTGAGGCTCTTGTTCTAGGACTTAAGACAATAGAAGAGAAAATGTACATACTCACTAGTACCATCCAAAGGACAGAAGCAACATTGAAGGATAGTGAAAGGTTCACTAATGGCTTGAATTTTACATTAGTGGATCTATATCAGATTGTAACCCACCAATTACAGAGATCCTGAGAAGAACTACACTCAATTGACATTAATTGACAACCTTTGTCATTGATGCCAAAGGGGGCGTAGTAGAATGAGAAAAATGATTGGCAAAAATGATTGGTAGAAGAGATCATCTACTTAGGGGGAGCACATAGTTTTGGAGCACACAGTTTTGACAATTTTTTGGACAACACATTTTTTGATACAATTTTGACTTTTCCTCATGAGTGTTGCCATCAATGCCAAAGGGGGAGATTGTTGGAAAATGCACACTCCAATGAGAAATTGTAGGTGATTGAAGGTATTGTCATTGATGGCAACCTTACAATCCTATGGTACTGGCAGACACCAGCACAGGTAGAGACACCGACACTGACACCGGCAAGATGATTACTAACACCCCAACTGACAGGATTTTATTTTGTATTTAATTGTAAAATCTTTTTGTAAAGCAAACAAGGAAAATTGTAATAGGACTCATATAAGTATGATATTTTCATTTTTGTAAGGAAGAAGATAATATATAATAGGCAGATGCGAATATTAAGGCAACTTTTGGAATAAGGTTTATGGAAGTTGTATGAGCTTAAACCGGTACTAAACTTGGCATAGAAGATACTAAACCAAAGTAGTACATGATATTGGACTTGCATAATCCATTTTTGTAAGTGAGTGAGACTTCCCTTTTTGTATTTAAGCAGTGAGCTTTAGGCAGTTGGCCTTCCTACATGTGCAGGCCCCTATTGTAAGTAATATTCATTTATTGGCCAGTGAGTGAATATTATGGGTCACAAATCCCACCGAGGTTTTTCCCACACCAGGTTTCCTCGTTAAAAATATTGTGTTATGGTGTGCTTTCTATGTTGTGGTTATTGATATTATTTACTGCATTATTTCTAGTTTACCGGTAGACTGTTTCGGCATGCAATTTGTTTAATAAGTTTAAAAAATCTAATAACCAACAAGATACTGATTCATCCCCCCCCTCTTAGTATCTTTGGGAATCCTAACATCAACATCTCATATGCAGAGTAAATGGCAGTACCGAAGACAAAATTGTACCTTCTTGACTAGTAAACCTTGTAACCGACCACCATCAATGCAAATTTCACATCATTATCTAGAATGTCATTTATGGTCATCGATCTGTAGTCAAATTTGGAGCCATTGGTGGCTATCACCATGTCATTCAACACTTTCCTCAGGCTATGCACTTCACCAATTTTTGCTAGGCATGTCACAGCTCAAATTGCCTATTTGGTAATCTTGTGTGGCCTATCAAGCCATAAGAATTTGTCATAATCTTGGCTAAGAATGTACTAGATCCACTCTGCTTCGTCAAACAATGAAAAGTAAATAAATTGTGAGAAATCCTTATCCTGAAAAACTTTGTATTTGGGTTTAAGATTTCCCAAACCATCTGCCAAGTGCTTATTGTATAGGTCTAACATATCGATGTTACCAAGCTCCTCAAGATCATGGTGTATGTAGGCCCTGATATCTTCATTATGAAGCATGTCATAGGGCACCAATGAAAATGCACCTTCTGGATTGTCTTCTACAGACTTGAAAGGGTGTTTCTTAAATACAGGTCTCGACCTATCCTTAATCTCAACCACCAAAGGCATAGCAATACCAGAAGCTGAAGTCATTTCAAATGCTAGGGTTTGCAGAAAATAGAAAGCTTGAACAGATAAATACCTTGATTCTCAACCGAGCACTAAAATTCACTTTAGAATCACTGAAATCACTGTTGAAATTACCAAATCACTTCGCTCTTCTCTTTTACACTATTCGCTTGATTGCATCATGACAAATGAAACTTCAAAATGCACTTTTATCGTTCGAAAACCTAATTTTCCACTGCAATAAATGCAGCAACCAGTTACCACAAGTTTCATGAATTTGCATACCAAAGCATTAAATCCTTTCTGAAACTTCTAGATAACATCTGCATATCTGATCTAAGTCTTCTACAACCTTCCAAAATAGATTACATACCACCGAAGAGGGGGTTCTTAGAATCTGCATGAAAAGCTCCCCCTAAGGCATAAAGCCCTAGTTACCGGATGAAGATCCTGCACCGGATTCGGGTGCGGACCCATTATCATCTTTAGATTCATCTTTTCTAACCCACATCTTCTCATGTTTGTCTTTGATCTCTTCTATCTTTTCTTTTCCCTTCTCATCTAATTTATTCTTGTCTACCAGAGCACTGTTCTTGATTCTGCAATACTTTGCAATGTGATTGGTTTTGTTATGGGCATGACAAACAACATTATTCTACATAGGTCTGAAGTTCATCTGATTTGGTCTTGTCCTTCACTGATTAGAGACATGTCCAAACATCCCACAAGCATAGAACCTCTTGTTCTAGAAGTTATTCATTACTGCTCTACACACATTTGACTTGTGATCAAAACTAGTGCATATGAAACACTAACCGGTAAAGGTAGGAACATTGTCCATGTTGTTCCTTTCATTATTCATCCTACTTCTGCATTGAGTCACCATACAACCAAACTTATTTCAAGGAAAGTATCTACCATTGAATTTATGAGCATTAGGTTGTCTTACCTAAGGATTCTTACTCTTATTTTGGTCAGAATTTGCATTGCCTTGTCCAGATTCGGAGGATTCACCTTTCTCAAATCCAAGTCCTCGCATGTCCTTTCCATGTCTCTGACTCTTCAACATCTCATCAATCCTTACCAATTTATCTTTGAATTTTTCTTTATATTCATTACTAGTAACAAGTTCATCCCTTAAGGAAGCAACATGTCTTTCAAATTCTTGACCATTATTCCTTGACTATTTCAATTCAAGCTTCAACTAATAATTCTCATAGGTAATCCTGAAGCTTTCATTAGCTCTTTCCTTCAATGATTATGCCAAATTCTCTTCATTCTTCTTTTGGTCTTCAATCTCCTTAGTCAGCCTCATCACAATGGATTGCATTTTATTCTTCAAGGCAACATTCTCTCTTTCAAGCTTTTTAATTTCATTAGCTTTACGTTGATATTCCATGATTTGATCTTCTTTCTCCTTCAGCTTGTCCATCAATTCTTTCCTCTTATCTCTTTCTTGATTCTTCAAGTCAATAATGAAATCATCAGCAACATTCAGGTTTTTCTTCAAGGTACAAATCTCATTTCTAGCTGCATCAAGATCCTCAAGTGGCACACTAAGTTGTGTTTGAAAACTAGAATCCATTGAATCAATCTCCCGGACCTTCCACAAGCGATTAAGATTCCTCAGAGGACCTAGGATTTGATACCAATTATAATTAGGGAACACTAAGAGGGGGGGGGGGGTGAATCTATGATCTATCGGTTACCACTGGAAGCAAACAGATGAGACTGAGATGCAGAAACATAAAACAAACAACCACAAGATCATGACACTAGATTTTCATGTGGAAACCCAAATGGGAAAATTCACAGTGATAATTGAACCCACAATATTATTCTACTATGGTTAGTAGCAAAACAATATTACAAAATTGGAAATGCACAGGCATTCAGGCACACTACCTAGAGCTCACTGCTCAGTTACAATAATCCGAAAGGCTACAACCCTCAGGGAAGTCTCACTGACTTACAAGATAGTTACATGTTTTTTGGTGTTTCCTAATCATTTCCTATTTGTTTTAATGGTCCGCATTGATCATTGTGCATGTTCTTGATGATCTTATGGTTCTGGTGATATTCTTTGTGTTATGTAGTATTTTTGGTGGTGTAACATGTTGCAGTTGATCTTGGTGAGATTTCCGATGTTGGTGTGCATTTGAGGAGTTGATTTAGGTCCATGCTATTTTGTATATGACATTGCATTGGTCCTATGGTTGATTTATGTATCATGTGATGTAATTTTGTAATTAGGTGTTAAGGGGTTTGGTTAACCTTGTAGTCAAGGTTGATGATTTGTATAAATGGGGTGTAATATTCATGTAATTTGGTGGTTGTTGAGTCTACATTATCATAGAGTGGTGTATGTGTAATCAAGTGAATTTATATTTTGGTGTGGTGTGTTGAGAAAAGATTGGTGAAGGGAAGATATATGAGCTAAACCAAAACTGTTATCAGGCATTAGCAGATGCTATTTTTGCAGTTCATCTTAACCAGATTGTAGTCTAAATCTTTTTGTAAGGTACCAAACCTTCCTTGAGGTTTGGATCCTTCTGGGTCATTTTAATTTGAGTAGTGAACTCTATTAAGTGTGACTGAATGCATGTGCATTCCCCATTATAATATTTACATATACTACTACAGAGTATCATCTCATTGTGGGTAGGTTCCCACCGTGGTTTTCCATGTCAAAAATATTGGTGTTATGTGTGTTGTTTTTATTGTTGTTATCTTTCTTTTTGTTGTAGCTGATTAGATTTGAGGTTGTGCTTAATTTTTCTAATCTGGTGAAAATTGATTCACCCCCCTCCCCTCTCAGTTTTCCTTCCTTGTTGTTGCCAACAAGTAGTATCAAAGCTAGATCCTCTGGAAGAAGCTTAACTGCTTGAGGAGATCTGGGATGACAGCCTATGTGTTCAAGAAGGAGAGTCCTAGATTTGATGGAAACAACTATACTGTAGGGAAGGACCAGATGGAAGTTCATTTGAAGTGTCTTGGAGAATATTATTGGATGATTACAAAGAATGTCTACAATGTTCCTCCAAATGGACCGGTTACTATTGATGAAATCAAGGAAGCTGAACATAATATAAGAGCTAAGGAAGCATTGTTGAGTGCCTTAATTGAATCAGAGATGACTAATATGATGGGACTTCAGACTCCACATGAGATATGGAAAAAGAACAGGTATTGTATGAAGGAGATGCACAAATTAAAGTTTCTAAGTTGTAGAGTTTGAAAGGAAAGTGTGAGACATTTAAGATGGGAGAAGATGAGAACACAACATCCTTTATTACTAAAGTGAATGAACTTGTTATGAACATCAAATATGTCGGTGTAACTCTTGAGGAAGATGAGATTGTTGCTAAGGTGTTGAGATCCTTTCCTTCTTCTTACAAAGCTAAAGTTGTTACTATTGATGAGATCTAAAGTGTGACTATTGTGACCAGAGACATGTTGGTTGGTAAGCTAGCTTCATTTGAGTTGAGTGAATTTGGAGAGTCATATGGTAAATCTGAGACTGCATTTAAAACCTCTATATTTGGGAAGCAGTTCTATGATTTGGGAGAGAGTTCATCTAGGGTTTCAAGATATGAAAGAGAGATGGAAGAGCATGAGAAAGAGTTGGATGAGCTTGAACCACTTATTTCTTGAACATTGCCTAATAGAGCCAAGTATGATGGAAATTTACCTTTGAAATGTTTCTCTTGTAGTAAGATAGGACATTTTTCTTCTAGTTGTCCTGAAAGAATATCTAGGTATGATTAGCATGAAAGACATAATAGATTTGATAAGCATGATAGATATGAGACGCATGATAAGTATGACAATCCCTAATAGAAATACAAAAATCAGAACAAATGCTATTATGCTACTGATGAAGGTGTGCCAGATGAGGAATTAGACAATGGGAATTCTAGAGATTAATTTTGTATTCATTTCTATCAAGGAAGATGATCCGGTACTAGTGAATCCTACAAGCTAAATTGTTGAGGAGAAAGCTTTGGTTGATAAGATTGAAGAGAAAGATAAATGGGTAATTCACAATGGTTGTTCACATCATATGATAGGTGATAAAAGTAAATTTTTGAATATAGAAAGGTATGATGGTGACATAGTAAGATTTGGGGATGATAAAGCTTATGTGATTCATGGTAGAGGTTCTATATCTTTTGATGGTAAGAATAATATTGATGATGTCTTATATGTTGAAGGTTTAAAGCATAATCTTTTGAGTGTTGGACAGATGATTGACAAGGGATATGACTTACAATTCAAGAATGGTAATTGCAAGATTCTAAATGCCTCGTGTATAGATATTGCAACAAGTACTAAGACGAAAGGTAATATATTTCACTTGAATTCCGGTGAGAAAATTTCTTTGATTGCTCAGATTGTTGAAAGTTGGTTGTGTCATGAGGACGTGTCTTGTTAATTTTGACTGCATGATAAGGATAAGTTCTACTCAAGTTGTTAGAGATTTTCCTAAGATTGTGCAGCCCTCTAATATAGTATGTAAATAATGTCAGTTGGGAAAGAAAACAAGAACATCATTTAAAAGTAAGTTGTATACATATAACAGACTATTATATCTTGTACATACAGACTTGTGTGGTCCTACAAGAGTCATAAGCATGTAGGGTCATAGGTATTTCATGTTGCTGCTTGATGGCTACTCTAGAATGATGTGGGTGACTTTTCTAAGAGAGAAATTAGAAGCATTAGAGAAATTCAAGATATTCAAAGCAAAGGTGGGGATTGAGATAGCATTGAAGATGAAGTGTCTGATATCTAATAGAGGAGGAGAATTCACATATGGTGAGTTTGATGCATTTTCTGAGAGAAATGGAATAATAAGATAGTTATCTTCTCCTACAAACCCTCAATAGAATGGAGTTGTTGAAAGGAAGAACAAAACAATTTTGGATGCTGCTAAAACGATGCTAATTGAAAGAAATTTTGCACAAACCTTTTGGAGAGAAGCTGTTAGCATTGCTAATTACACATTCAACCAAGTGCATATAAAAGGTGATTCCGGTAAGACTCCTTATGAGCTATGGTCTGTTCATGTACCTACAGTTAGATATTTCAGAGTTTCTGGAAGCAAATCTTATATCAAAAGAGATGAGGATATAGGAAATTTTGATGCTAGATGTGATCAAGGAATCTTCTTGGGATATTCTACTAAAAGCAAGGCCTACCAATGTTACAATAAAAGGTTGAAGAAGATAGTGGAAAGTGCAAATGTGAAGGTAGATGAATGTTTTGGGAAGCAGATTAGAGCATACGAATATGAGATTGTTGATCAGGATATTGTTTCTAAGCCTGCACAGACATAAATCCCAAAGCAGAATGATCTGGTGGAGATTGTTAATCTGGATATTTCTGTTGTTGGTGAAGAAGTTTGAGAGCCTAAGAATTAGAATAATCAAATGACTTTGAGGTATGTGAAATTGAATCATTTTTAGAATCAGATTATTGGTGATAAGAACAAAGGTGTGATGACTGGGAGAAGACTTGCTACTGAAGAGATACGCCTAATTTATAAAATTCAACCTAAAGATGTTGTTGAAGCATGTAAGGATGAGAAATGGATAAAATATATGGAGGAAGCCTTGAATCATATTGAGAAGAATAACACTTGGGAGCTTGTTTTGAGACCTAAAGACAAGAATGTCATTGGTACTAAATGGGTGTTCTAGAATAAATTGAATGAAGCCAGTAAAGTGGTAAGAAACAAAGAAAGATTGGTATGTAAGGGATGCTCTTAGATGGAAGGTATTGATTATGAGGAAACTTTTGCTCTTGTGGCTAGAATTGAGGCTGTTAGAATGTTGCTTGCATATGCTGCTTACAAGAATTTCAAGGTATATCAGATGGATGGCAAGTCAACATTTTTGAATGGTGATCTTGAGGAGAAGTCTACATTGAGAAATTAGAAGGATTTTCATTATCAGATGAAGGAGACATGGTATGCAGATTGAAGAAAGTACTTTATGGATGAAATCAAGCTCTTAGAATTTGGTATGCTAGATTAGATAAGTATATGATGAAGTTGGGTTTTTGTAAAGGTATTGCTGACAGTAACTTATATTTTAAAGTGGAGAATGATAACATTTTAATTGTTGAAGTTTTTGTAGATGACATTATTTTTGGAGGAGATGATGATTTGAGCATGAAGTTTGCTGATGATATGCAAAAGGAATTTGAGATGTCTATGATAGGTGGGATGAAATTCTTCTTATGATTGTAGATTACACAGACTTGTAAAGGTATTTTTATTTATCAATCTACGTATATGAAGGAACTCTTGAAGAAATTTGGGTTAGCTGATTCTAAACATGTTGGAACTCCTATGGTGACTAGATGCAAGTTGTCTAAGCAAGATAAATCTCAGAAAGTGAATCAGACCTTGTACAGATCTATGGTTGGTGGACTGATGTAGCTGAATCAAACTAGATCGAATATGATGCTTGGTGTGTGTCTTTGTGCCAGATTTCAAGCTGAAAGATTATCAACAATAGTTGTCATGGAACATTGTCAACATTGATAGATTATCATTAGAGTTCTTCACAAGCTAACTTTCACACATTTGCAGCACAAAATATTCTTGCACATCATTCAAATCTAATTCACATCAATTCAAACTCTATTCCACAGATAACTTATACACCTATACTCCTTAAATACAAGTTAGAACATCAAAAACTAATTGAGGGTTGGACACAAACAAAATGAACATTATTACATGAAATAAGCCACCTGGATAAAAAAATTCAATGTGGTCCACTCTAGGAGAGCGAGGGGACCTAAATCCATCATAAAATATCCTTTTAAGTTGAATCCAATGAATCAAACATGCTAACACCTCATCCAAAGTTGGCTCTAAACATAATGTGTAGATAAATGATAAGGCCTAGTGGGCCAAAAACACCTTCTAATGCAAATTACTTAATGGACATCTCCACACACTATGGTGAGACCCATAAATACCATTTGACATAGCTCCCAAAGCATATCTAGACCAAAAATTATCATCCAAACAAGATAATCCAATTGGATACGCAAAAAATTGAACATACCAACCACAATCCAACACAACTCACTTCCAGAACGAAAACACCACCATAGAATTGAATTGAAATATCAGACTGACCAACTCAACATGTACATCAAGATGAAACACAATATTCCACATATTTGGAGGACACCAAATACTTTTTTAGACCATTTTAACAAACACTCTCACTATCAGGACACAAAAATGACAAACTCTTACAATTCATGAACTGGACAACATGATGATACAACATATTCAGAACCTCAAAATATAACCTTCACCATCCAAAGGTAAGAAAAACATTCAACCATTGGAGAATTAAAAATTCTATCCAACATATCAAACTCACCATATAATTTACAAAGTTAACAACAACACTAGTTAGTGAAACCTAACCATATCTGGACCAAACTCTATCTAAAATACCAAGTTTGACATCATTGACAACACAACTCAGATATCAACAAACAATGTAGATTTCCAATAATGTTGAATTTGTATATTTTCCTACAATTTTTTTTCAATTATATGATGTCGTGCATAGGTTAAGTGATATATAAACATGCACTCCCCTTACCTTCAAAAATCAACCTAATTTTTTGTCTCTTTCCTTAATAGAGTTATTGGACAAGACACATATGCTCCAAAAAAGTATCCAACATTATATGAGGAGGCATATGTATTTTTGTAACTTGAGTCAATATTAGATAAAATTAAAAAGTGATTTCATGATCATGTCTGTGAGGAGGTTTGGGTGTAATAGTTCAATGAAATACATATTGAAGATGCAAAGTGGGATCACACCAATATTCTATTCAACTTTTTTCATGTCAAGGTTTTAGCATAAATATATTTCGATAGGGGAGGTAATGTCAAGGACCCTTGTTCTAATATATATACTAAGGTACTTGTTATTATTGGCTTAAAATTGTATACTTAATAATTTTTTATATAATAAATTATAATAAAATTATTTACCCCATATGTATCCGATAGTAATATTTACTTTAATTAGACACTATGTATTGTATTTATCCCCTATGTGTGTGGTAGTAGTTTCCTTTTGCAAGTGTAAACTATATTGGATATATTTTCTTTGGAATTTTGGTCTAGTACATGTTTGATCCCTCAATGTGGTGACATGAACATTAATATATATATTTATTATACATGTAAGTTTTATTCTTAATTGAGGTTTTTTATTTATGTATTGGGGGAAACTTGGAATTAGAGTTTCACTTAAGATAATAAAACCACTAACAAAGCCAAATTTACCAATGCAATGAAAGAGGGGTGAACCTAATATATCTAGCCACAATCCAAATAAGGAAAGTGCTAATTGTAATTAGATTTACTAGTTGTTAACAATTATCCTCTTTCATAGTTGAATTTGGAAGGTAATTGTGAAATTAGAGTAAAACAATGAATAATTGAAGAAAATTGTAAAACACAGACTGCTACAAATATCCCATAGAGCCACAAACTAAGATCTAAGAAAAAAGAATATGTTTATAACATGTTCTCCAAAGTTCAGCCTAATTTATGTGGAGCAACTAGTACTAATTCGCTTTGGTCCACCACATTTCACTTCATCAAAAGTTGAACCTTTTTGTCACTGTCGACTCTATTTAAATCTCATAGTATAGCTCCTAAACCTATTTCCTCCACATAGAAAGAAAGGGGAAGATGTTGGGGATTGGGCTTTTCCTTAATTCAAACTCTAGTTTGGGAATTATCCTTGGAATTGAAATATGAATTAAAATTATTGCTAAATGCTTTCCTTTTGAGGGAAAGACTAGATCTAAAACAAAATGATTGTAACTGAAATGTATACCTTGATAAAGTTTTATTTAATCCTTATGAAAGGGTTTTAGGATGTCTTTTATAATATCTTTAAAGAAGGTTGTGCAGTGTCATAATTTGTACATCTTTGCTAAGGTGGTACAATTTCACACTTAGGTTAGCACCCGCCTTAGTGTGTATTGCATCTTGCATTTCTAATTCCCATTTAAGCATTTAATTAATTAATTAAATTAATTCTAAGGTCATGTTTCATCACTTTACAAAGTTGGGCCCTTTACCCTAAGCATACCCATTTTTATTTTTGAATTATTTAATCATAAACCCTAATTATGTCTTATTTTGACCATTTAGGCCCGATTTCACATATCAAAACATCTTGAAATCAGCTATAACTTTGGGATGCACTCTAATATCATCATATCTAACGAGCCCAAAATTCTGGTTAAAAGTTGGTCGGGCCGTGGCGGAAATGCACATGGTCCTCGGGTTTTTCCTTGAAATTTCAGGAGCATAATCCTATGATATAATAATGCTTAACCCCAAAAGATCAAAGGTAAATTCAAATCCTAGGTCAGCCTAAACATGAATTAAGATCTAGGGTTTCATACTTAAGAGCTCTCTTTCTTCATTTGAAGAGGTCTTCTTCTAAGAATATAAGAGCAAGTTTTTAGAGCATTAGAGCCTTCTTTGCAGTGAAAGAGTAGATCTTTGAAGTATTCAGTAACATTCAATATTTATCCATCAAACATTCATCACACATCATTTTATCAATTAAGGGCTTTTGAAGATGTAGAAGAACAATAGGAGATCACCAACTAACGATTGGCTTGTACCTCTCCCTTGGGGTTGGGTATGGTTTCATGTTGTTTTAATTTCTTTGCATAAGCTTAATTTTGATTCATATTCATGCTTTAGATCACTCTGCATTATGGATTTAGAGCATTTACTTTGTCAATTATAAGCAATTAGGGTTTACTCTTTAGGGTTTCTCTAGATTGTTTGCTTTCATCTTAAGATCTTGCACACACATTTTTCAGTACATTATTGGCTATTTGTGGAGGTGGAAATCACCAACATAGGGGTTTAACTAAGGTAAAACCCTATATAACTACCCCAAACCCTATTTTTCAGCTTCAAATATAGGTTCAGATATTAGCATCGCTGGAAGTTTTTGGACTGGAAGAGCACATAGGGACAATTGTAGGTTGTAGATCTTAGTAAAAACATTAAGGACAAGGGTGTGGCACCCTGGCCCTACCCATGAGAGTGGCGTGGTTCCATGGTCCTGCCCTCTATCAACAAGACTTGGTAGAATAGTGTCTTGTAGGCTTTGGAATCCATCTTGTCAATTGTAGCTCCAGAATTGCAGAATGAGGACAGTGGTGTGACACCTTGGTTCCGTACATTTTTTCTAAGATTTTAGACACAAGTGCACCTCTGATTTTTCTCTCTTATCTGTACTTTTCAGCAATATATTGGTTGTTCTTTGATATTTAGTCTCAGATTAGGGTTTGCTTGCTTACTTACATTCTAGGTTAGATTGAATTTTTGCATCATTCCTCTCTCTCATTTAGAAAAAAGGAATACAAAACCTAAGAGGTAATCCATGGCTCTCTCTTTCTCATAAGAAGTAGCCGAAGTGTGTTACCTCCCTAGGCTCTTTCATATTCCATGAGTGTGTATGAGAGTGGGATTAGGCTTTCCATACTTAGTCTCACTTTTTCCCCTACACATCTTTGGTGAACCCAACATGAATCCAATTTCATTTTCATTTCATTGCATTGTGTGTTTAAGTTTCATGTAATTTTCATTTCAAAATGTCAGATTTTTATTTGCAAGATGTTCATGATTTTGATGATGTATACAATTTTATTTATTATGAGTTTAGTAAGGATGAATTTGATGAAGCTCTAGATGAGTTCTTGAACCCTAAGCCTTCTAAACCCTCATTTTGCCAGAAATTAATCAACTTTGTTACTATCCCATTTCGTGGTGATTAGAAGGATAAGTTGAATGATTGCTCTGAGTGGGATATTATTGGCAAATTATAGAAAAGGATTCCTTTGCATTTGTTAAAAGATGTCATCAGTATCAACAACATAGCAATTTGATCCATGCCCCTACCGAAGAACTTCAATCTCAAGTGGCATCTTGACCTTTTTCTACATGGGGTTTGGATCTCATTGGTAAAATATCTCCTCCTTCATCTCAAAGACATACCTTCATCATAAGTGCCATTGATTACTTCAAGAATTGGGTGGAAGTTGTTCCTCTTCGATCCACTACCACTGAAGTAATTTTTCAATTCATTTTGAAATTTTTTTTCCCGATTTGGGATACCTTCTACCTTAGTTTCAGATAATGGAACGTCATTCAAAATAAGGATGTGAAGAATTTTCTCGAGAAATATCATATTCAACATAAATTTTCTACACCTTATTATTCTCAATCAAATGGTCAAGCTGAGTCTTCTAATAGGATAACTGAACAAATTCTTTGAAAGACTATAAATAAGCATGGTAAGGATTGGCATACTCAATTAACCTATTCTCTATGGGCTTATCGCATGAGTGCACATTTTTCTATGAGTTGTACTCCTTATAATCTTGTTTATGGTGTTGATGCTATTATGCCTTTGGAGTTAGAAATTCCTTTTTTGAGAGTTTCTCTTAGGAGTATAGTGGATGATGATTCCTATAGAGACAAAAGACTTTAACAACTCAAGATGCTTGATGAACAACATATAAATGCCCTCAAACATATTCAATCATATCATAAAACTAAGCAAACTAAGCTACAATGATAAGGTTATTCAACGTTCCTTCTCAGTAGGTGGTCTAGTCCTTTACGATAATCAGTGCAACATGAATGCCTTACCTGAGGTGAAAGGAAAATTTAGCCCTAATTGGCTTGGACCATACATTGTTGCCGAGGCCTATGGATCAGGTGCTTACAAGATAGTAGATGTGGAAGGTACACCTCTCAAGGAACTCATAAATTTTATGCACCTTCATAGATACTATACCTAGTTCTCTCTCTCTCTCTCTCTCTCTCTCTCTCTCTCTCTCTCTCTCTCTCTCTCTCTCTCTCTCTCTCTCTCTCTCTCTCTCTCTCTCTCTCTCTCTCTCTCTCTCTCTCTCTCTCTCTTTCTAGTCTACTTTTTGTTCTCTCTCGCTATATATTTTTCTTCAAAATCGGGTAATATGTTAGCATGTCTTCGTTAAAGTATTTAGGATTAAATGATTTTATATTGTTTGGTCTACATTACCTCATTCGTGACAAGCATGTTTCATTACTTTATTATTTGTCTCAGATTCTTTCATGTAAATTGTAATAGATTTACTTTTTGATATGTGCTAGCCTATTACACATTTTCTTCTGTGTTAAGTAGAATTATATCATGTTGTGTTTAATTAGAGTTAATTAAATCACATTAGTCATATAGTTATTATGCTTAATACGTTCTTCTTTTACATCATCATTTGACTTTGCTTTATTTTTCTCAGTGGGCCTTTGTGGCCTTTTGGATTTTTCTTTTTCTTTATAGATCATATTGTTCTTTGTTTTGACATGTCAATTATATTGGACATGTTGATCCTTGAATACATGTGGATTTTTAGACTTATGACTTTTATACTTGGCATCCAAAATCACTATTCCTCCATCCAAACCTTCCAAGTCTATTCCTCCACCACCTTCTTTATCCATTTTGGGCCCTTATGTCCCAAAATCCATAGCCTTTCCTTCGTCAAAATCTCAATATCCAAAATACATCTTTCCTCCATCAGTCCATCACCCCTCAAGGTGTGTGCCAATGTTGATCTTGCCTTCATTTCCATCCACTGAAGCCCAATTCTTCCAATACCCTACCTATTATCCAATGCATATTTTCCATCCTTCCATCCCTCTGATCCAATCCTTTGCATAAATCCTCACCTTAGTTTCATCTTATTTTCCATGTCCTTATCCTACCAACGTCTTTGAGCATGCTTTTAAAGGTCATGGTCCATTTTTTTCAAGGCTACTATCCAAACAAAAAGATGTTTGACTCCTTCTTTCATCCCCTATCATGTGTCCATTTTCGACTAAAATGTCAAAATACAAAAAAAAATTGAAAAAAAAAAGACAAAAGAAAAAAAAGTAGAGCAAAAATAATTCATCCACTGGTGAAAACCTGGCAAACAGGCGCCTTGGGAAAGTACTGTGATGAAAACCTAGCAAATAGGTGTCATGCATAATCTATGAACTTCTTGCACACCATACTTGGGGGTAGGTTTTATCCTATCATATCCTTTTGTCCTTCATTGTTCCATTATCCTATTGAACCCTTGTCATTACCCTTCATATCCTATTGTCCCTCATGTCCAGTTTTCTCTTTCCACCTTTGATCTTGACAAGGCTGAGGATCATCATGAGCATCATGCATCTTGTTTGCAGCTTTTAGTCCATCATAGCTTTTGGTCTTTATCCATTTGCTTATCATACCCTTTCATCCATATTCCCTAGCTTATTGCAACTTTCTGCCACTATCCTGTATCCTATCCTAACCTTCAGTCCATGTCCCTTACCCATTCTTGGTCTTGCTTATCCTATCCATATCTTATCACTATCCATACACTCTTTTTCATTCCTTGATCTTGATCTAACATAAGGACGCAAAATTTAAACATAGTTTCAAAAACCTCTTGACATGTCCCTCATGCCATGTCACTGCTTTACATTGTCATATCCAGTCTCTTGTCCCATCACGCAATAGCCCTTGAAAATTGCATCCATATTGTCTCCATGATAAAAGGCCTTTGTCTTCCCTCTATCCACCAACATTTTAGCAAGCCTATTTATTCACCTGTCATATTCCTTTCCTTGCTAGACACTGGGGGAAAAATCATAAAAATTGAAAAATGTAATTAATGTAGCTAGGAAATGTGGAAATCATCAAAGCAAGTAGTATTAGTAATCTAGCTAAATCACGAAAACTCAAATGCAATGATCAATCCTAAACACACTCAATAAAGACATGAAAATAAGACATTCAAGATTGAAAACTAAGCAAATCAAATGCAGACTTGAATGTCTCCTTCATGTGGCTCCATTGTCCTTATTTCTCCTTCAAATAACTTTGTTTGTGGATCTCAGCTACTAGTGCATAAGCATGATATGAAAGCAAGTAGACAAGATTGTAGCGCAAGAATACTCGAAGCATGATTGATTCGACTAGGTAGGGATCTCGATTGAAGAAAATCATCCAATTTATAGACAAATTGGAGAAAAGATCAAATTAGCATGAAGAGATTCGAATGGAAATTGCAAATCAAGAATGTCAATTATGACAAATTATGACAAATTTGCACTTTCTATGCAAGATTGATTGATTGATAATTATGACAAATTATGACAAATTGAAATGTCATTCCCATGAAATTAGGAGGAAAATAGGAGAGAATTGAAAAATAGATGAAATAGAAATTAGGAAATTAGGAATTAGAAATTGATGAAAAATTAGGAAATTAGGAATTAAGTGAATTAATTAACAATTTTTTCATTTATTAATTAATTCACAAAGAGGGAAGAATTAATTAGCCAATTAAATAAACATTTAATTGTGATAAGAAGACCTAGGATAAATAAACTATTTAACCTAGAGGGAGAAATGACAAACAAGGTTAAATGAACAAATCATGAAACCCTAGAAGATGAATTAGAAAATGCAAGAATGACAATTAGGTCTTGACAAAGGATCATTGATATCGAATCGATTTGATCATAATTCTGACTGACAAAGGACCAATGCTTGACAAATGATTTGATTGATAAGTATGACAATTGATGAGGAACAATGACTAATTGATCCAAATTGACATGATGGAGAAGGAAGACGATCGATGACAAATTGATCACAAAATGACAAGATTGAAAAGAGGACAAGCATCGATGATGAATCATGACTGAAAATTGCTATCGATAAGACCTAATTTGAAAGTGAGACAAATGAAGAATGCAGAAGAAGGACTCAATGCTCGCAAATGATAAAGACCAAGTACGCAACATAGAAGAAATGTTAATGCGACGCAAAAAAACCTAAAATAAGGCAATGCGCAAATGTTAAAATACGACTCCGCAAGCGTTGACCAGTTTTAGACATCTACATTTTGCCCCTTTGAGACAATGCGATTCTAAGTGTTGTTTCAAAGAACAATAATGAAAATGCCCTAGACAATAACAATGACATATGCATGCCCCCTCAAGGAATTGGCCAGAAAAATCTAGAAAAGAGGCCAAGTGATCGATAAGAATGACAGAAGACGATAGGTCCAAATGGACTGCCAAGACTGACAGAAGAAATGTTAGAAGAAATTAGACAAAGGATAGTTAGAGATGAAGGAAAACTTTCTTTCACAAATGCACATAAGCAGGTGAGAACCTTTATTTTAATGTAGCAAAATGGATGTGTTGCATCATGGCATTGAAGGCTAGAGCTGAAATGCAACCCTTTTTGCAAAAGATAAACACTTCACACACAAGGAATGAGTGAGGCATCCTAGGGTGCATACATCAAGGGTCGAGGTATGTGCGATGTTCACAAAGCAAACGTACTTATCACAGACACCCAATGATATAGTTGCCCCAGTTTGTAACAAACATTCTACAAACAACAATCACAACCAAAAAAGGACCATTAACCATCCCGGTCACTCTAAATCACTCAGTGACATCATCAAGCAACATAGGAACATGATCAAAGATAAATCAATAAATGATAAGACTCGCTAATTCCAACAAGTCAAACAAACATCTTGATCTTCATTGTGAAAAGTTGAAAGTGTTGAGAGGATGATCATGCTGTCTGGTTTCAGGACATGCGGTACCCCGTCTAAGATAGGACACAGTTTGGTTTTGAGCATACCACACCCTGTATAAGACCCATGATAGTGTGCCAAGGATGAACGATATTAATGTTGATTGATTGATATGACAATTGTGATCAGTTTGAATGTCTGGTTTGATTGAAAAGTTCATCTGTTAATGCATGATTGCATTAAAGCGCAGTGTTGTGATTAATTGTTGTTGGATGGATGCTCAGTGATTTGTCTATGCACAGAGGGGTTATTTATTGCAAAATGCTTGTTTTTGGATTTTAAAGTTTTGAAATTGTTTTGTTCATTTTTTCAGGACTTTATTTGACTTTTTATGAGATTTTTTTCATGACATTTTTTGATTTTTTTTTGTTGGATTATTTCAGGACAAATTTCAATTTTTATGATTTTTTTTAGGACATTATTTGAATTTTTAATGATTTTTTTAGGACATTTTTCAATTTTTATGATTTTGCCAGGGCATTTTTCAATTTTTATGATTTTTCCCCCAGTGTCTAGCAAGGAAAGGAATATGATAGGTGAATAAATAGGCTTGCTAAAATGTTGGTGGGTAGAGGGAAGACAAAGGCCTTTTATCATGGAGACAATACGGATGCAATTTTCAAGGGCTATTGTGTGATGGGACAAGAGACTGGATATGACAATGTAAAGCAGTGACATGGCATGAGGGACATGTCAAGAGGTTTTTGAAACTATGTTTAAATTTTGCATCCTTATGTCAGATCAAGATCGAGGAATGAAAAAGAGTGTATGGATAGTGATAAGATATGGATAGGATAAGCAAGACCAAGAATGGGTAAGGGACATGGACTGAAGGTCAGGATAGGATACAGGATAGTGGCAGAAAGTTGCAATAAGCTAGGGAATATGGATGAAAGGGTATAATAAGAAAATGGATAAAGACCAAAAGCTATGATGGACTAAAAGCTGCAAACAAGATGCATGATGCTCATGATGATCCTCAGCCTTGTCAAGATCAAAGGTGGAAAGAGAAAACTGGACATGAGGGACAATAGGATATGAAGGGTAATGACAGGGGTTCAATAGGATAATGGAACAATGAAGGACAAAAGGATATGATAGGATAAAACCTGCCCCCAAGTACAGTGTGCAAGAAGTTCATAGATTATGCATGACACCTATTTGCTAGGTTTTCATCATGGTACTTGCCCAAGGCACTTGTTTGCCAGGTTTTCACTAGTGGACGAATTATTTTTGCTCTACTTTTTTTTCTTTTGTCTTTTTTTTTTCAATTTTTTTTTGTATTTTGACATTTTAGTCGAAAATGGACACATGATAGGGGATGAAAGAAGGAGTCAAACATCTTTTTGTTTGGATATTAGCCTTGAAATAAATGGACCATGACCTTTAAAAGCATGCTCAAAGATGTTGGTAGGATAAGGACATGGAAAATAAGATGAAACTAAGGCGAGGATTTATGCAAAGGATTGGATCAGAGGGATGGAAGGATGGAAAATATGCATTGGATAATAGGTAGGGTATTGGAAGAATTGGGCTTTAGTGGATGGAAATGAAGGAAAGATTGACATTGGCACACACCTTGAGGGGTGATGGACTGATGGAGGAAAGACGTATTTTGGATATTGAGATTTTGACGAAGGAAAGGCTATGGATTTTGGGACATAAGGGACCAAAATGGATAAAGAAGGTGGTGGAGGAATAGACTTGGAAGGTTTGGATGGAGGAATAGTGATTTTGGATGCCAATTTTGATGTTTCTTTAGGCTTTTGTGCTTCAAGGAGCCGCTTAGGAATCCACATGGTTTTTTATTTTTCATGCTTTTGTGGTTCCTTGGAGTGCATTGCTTGCACAAGGGATTTAGGAACCCATATATATTTTGACTTTGCTTTATTTTTCTCAGTGGGCCTTTGTGGCCTTTTGGATATTTCTTTTTCTTTATAGATCATATTGTTCTTTGTTTTGACATGTCGATTATATTGGACATGTTGATCCTTGAATACATGTGGATTTTTAGACTTATGACTTTTATACTTGGCATCCAAATTTCTTGGAGGGGGAAAGAAATGCATGGATGAATATGAATGAAATGGAGTTCTTTTGAATGACTGAAATTTACTCAAGGATGTGTGCCTTTGCTGACCTTGCATAGAGGATGAAGGGATATAAGGACCTAAGATGGATGGAAGGGATGATGGGGAAGGGATATGTTTGGATTTTGAAGGGATGTTGGATTTAGTAGGGGTGCCCACGTCTTGAGAGTGAGTTGTGTAGACATGACCCTTAAGATCTTCTTTCATATTGAGGAGTTCTTTCTTGTGAAGGTCTAACCCTTGGCCTTTATGAATATCTTGACTTGTAGGATACTCTTTTCTTTGGGAAGAAGACGCGAGTCCATTATGAGGTGGATATGATATGAAAGAAATAATGAGATCTTGAAGTGGATCGGATTGCACCAAAGTGGAAGAACCCATTATGCATGTCGAGGGTTCATGAACATCTTGCACTGACACGTTAGAATCATGAGGGGGATTAGGATCATGAGAGGGACTAGGATTGTGTAGTGGACATGGTTCAATGACAGGTTCTTCAAGAGATGGAATGGGAGAAATAATGGGATCATCAAAAGAAATGCGATCTTGGAGTGTATATGGAGCATTAGGACAAGGAGATGGAGGAAAAAAAGGATCTTGTGAAGGATTTAAAGGAATAATTTGATCTTGACAAGGAGGAATATCATTGGAATCCTCTTTAAAGTTGCTTTTCTCTTGACGTTTAATGGGATCATCGGAAAGGATGGAAGGGATATCTGGAATGTCAATGGGACTTGAAAGGACATTTTTTTCATGAAATGGAATGGGATCATTTGGGATTGGATGGACTGCGATATCTTGATCTTGCTCAAGGAATGGAGTGTCAATAGGACTTTGGATAGGATGGACAAGAATAGGGGAATCATCGTGAGTGTCTGGGAACATGGAGTCTTGGTCAACAATTGGATGGGATGATAAGGTTTCAAGATCTTGATCTTGATCTATTTCAAGACACGTTTCTTCATGCTCTAAATTATCCTCTTGACATGGGGTTGGACTTTGGATATGCATGGAGGATTCTGACAAGGAATCAATGTTTTGGCATGAAGGAAATGCACTTTGAACATTTGTGATGGATTCTGGCAAGGAATCAATGCTTGAACATGAGGAAGAGGGACTTTGAATGGGGTCCTCTAAAATAGGTAATGGCATTAAAGTGCATGGTGGCATTGGTTCTAGTATTTCTAAAACTTGACAAGGATGTGCATCATGAATTGGATTATTGTGGCAATCAATTATGGATAGCCCTTGGATAATTGCATCCTTGGGTGTATTGTTTGATGAGGACAATAGAAGGTTCTTGTGAAACTTCTAGAGGTGTAGGGATAGATGCCACTGGATAGTCAATTTGTTTGCTGGGGGATGAGGCATTGCTAGATAGAATTGTATTATCTTGATCTTCTTCAAAGAACTCACTTGGTAGGTTCCTTAAGATCCTTGCAATAAAGCCACCTTTCTTTCGAGGTTTTGACATGGTTGTATCTGGAATTTGAACTTGTTTGGCAAGAATTTGGTCTTGGTTTGATGTCATGTTTTGATTTTGAACTAGATGTTGATCAAACTGGTTTGACATGTTCAAAATTTGGCTTGGTGTGTGTTGCAACCTTTGTTTTTGAATGTTTGGTTGTGGTTGTTGACATTGATATGTTGATTGAACTTGTTGATATTCCACCATTGGTTGAACCATTTGTTGACATTGTATAGTTGGTTGGACATATTGTTGAAATTGGACCATTGGTTGTATTGGTTGAAAATCTGATTGATAGTAAACACCTTCTTGTTCTTGTTGTGGAGGCACATAATGTTGAAATTGATGTTGTCTCTTTTCTTGAAATTGTTTCATCATCTCTATTTGTGAAAGAAGAGCTGGTATGTCTGATCGTTCAAGAAGAGATCTTACATCAATTGGCTCAATCTTTGGATTTCGACCTAGAAATTTTTGAAACATTTTGGACATTTGTGATCTATTCTTCTCAATGTTTTTCACTCTTTGTTCCAAAATCTCATTTTCTTGAGCTAGTTTCTCCTCTAGTTTTTGTATTTGGAGACTTGTTTCATCATAAAAAGTTTGATCCAAGTTCTGAGACATGTAGAGATTGGATTGACATGATTGATTTCTCAATTGTGATGACATGGCTTTGTAAGAAGGTTGAGACCTCATTTCAACAAACATGTCACTATGCAAATGCAATATTTTTGGAATTTTTCAAGGATAATATATGATATGCAACTAAATGAAAACTAAATAGATGAAAATGCAATCTATGGCAAGAATGCAACCTATTGTTTTTGTTGTTTTTCAAGATTTTGACAAACTCATGAATGGAATTCTAAAAATGAGACCCTTAGGAAATTGAAATGATGTCTAGACCTCAAAGGACAAAAGGACCAAGTGACAATAGGACAAATTGACAATGTCTCACCTATATGCTTGGATACTAAGCTAGGTTTGACCAAATGACATTGATGACAAAAAGACAAAAGTTTGATAAGGTCAAGACTTCTTAACAATGACTTAGGGTTTATCAAAGATTTGCATTACTCAAGTATGACAAAACCTAGTTTTGACACTATATGATAAGGGACAATTACTATGCAAGTGGCCCTAATATGATATGATAATGACCTAAGCTTAATGAAGAAACCTAGGGTATGCAAATGTGACCTAATGTTATGAGGACAAGGATGCAAATGCAAATGTATGACAATGGTATTACTCTAATGCAAGAGGACACATGCAAATGGATGACCCTTATTGATATGCAAAGGAGTATGACCTAGGTGAAACCTAACCTTGGTAGTTGACAATGACTTTGCAAAATGCAAACCTAAGATGAACCTAAATCTAAGTGACATGAATGTTGAGACAAGATTTTGAAAAATGTTTGACAACCATGTTTGAAGGTGTTTTGAACTTTGTTGAATGAAATGTTCTTGTGTTTAACCTTGTTTTGAATCAATTTGTCTTGTTTTTGAAATGAGATACAATTCAACTTTTGACAAACAAAGAAGACAAGATATTTTAACTTAGACTCAAGACAATCATGCTCATTCACACATTTCTTATGGTAGGCAAGGACATTAGGTACTTGAGAGGTAGACTCGTTATGGGATTCAAGGAGAATACATAGATGCTTGACCCCACGGGCTCCCCTCCACAACACTCACTTCTCAGGGCAGCCAAGCATCAGTCCCCATGGAAATATCCCCATGGAAAACTTAGTATCTCCTCCAAGTATCCGAACTTGTCCTTCTCAAGCAACTAGAAGGATTTTTGGCCTCTAAATACAAGGTGTTTAGTAAGGATTTCTGTTAAGCGTTACTCCTTGGTGTCACACAAGCATGATTGAGACATTAAGCCCACAAAGATACCAAACAAATGTAGTCGTGCAAGCATGATTTAGAATGTGAGGTCCTACTTAGATGTTGATATGAGAAAGAGTTCAAGGGTCATCACTTCCCAATTAACTGCAATTCCCACGTAACCCTTCCTTCAAAGCTTTTGCTCATCAGGTATTTATTTATAGTGAGTTAGAATGCCAAGGTATTCTAGCCGTACTCACTTTGGGTCATTCCCTTCTCACGATTGTCACTTGCTTGCAAAAGCAAATGGTCAGGAAGGTAGGCCCTTTAAAGGTGACACACAATAAAAAACATGAGCATGGTATTGAAGATCTGGATTTCTGATCACCCTAAGAAGGATGAGAGCATACTCTCCTACTCCAATGTCAAACTCAATAATCAAAGCAAACATACATTCATTCCATCCTATTTAGAAATCATACTAGGTGCCTAAATATTAATTACAAACACAAAGTTTAGTTGTAGTCCAAGGCAACCTGCAAAACCCAAGTCAGAAGTTTGAAATGTTTAGTCTTTGACTATCGAACCTACATAAAATATGTTAGTAGTTTCATTTGTTTTTTCCATGCGTAATGCCAAGGTGTTGCACAAAGAATCAGTACCAAAAACCCAAAAGCAGAAACAACATGCAAAACAGAACAATTTGCAAGTAAAAAACACTACCTTTTACCTCTGTTTCTGGCCCTACACAGGTGTAGAATGTCTCACATAGGCATAGAATTCTTGACACAAGCACAAATTGTAATTGACACAGGCACAAAATGCTTGACTTAGGTGCATATTATCTCACATAGGTGCAGAAGTTCTCAGAAAACCCTGCATTACCTTGTTTCTTGGGTTTTTCACCTGCAAATCAACTCAAAAGCACTCAAAAGCATGATTAGGGGGTTAGTTCACGTCGGGTTCACCAATTAATGTTGAGCTTAGAAATTTGGAAATCATCAAAGCAAGTAGTATTAGTAATCTAGCTCAATCATGAAAGCTCAAATGCAATGATCAATCCTAAACACACTCAATAAAGACATGAAAACAAGACATTCAAGATTGAAAACTAAGCAAACCAAATGCAGACTTGAATGTCTCCTTCATGTGGCTCCATTGTCCTTCTTTCTCCTTCAAATAGATTTGTTTGTGGATCTCACCTACTAGTGCATAAGCATGATATGAAAGCAAGTAGACAAGATTGTAGCACAAGAATACTCGAAGCATGATTGATTCGACCAGGTAGGGATCTTGATTGAAGAAATTCATCCAATTTATAGACAAATTGGAAAAAAGATCAAATTAGCATGAAGAGATTCGAATGAAAATTGCAAATCAAGAATGTCAATTATGTCAAATTTGCACTTTCTATGCAAGATTGATTGATTGATAATTCATGACAAAATTATGACAAATTGAAATGTCATTCCCATGAAATTAGGAGGAAAATAGGAGAGAATTGAAAAATAGATGAAATAGAAATTAGGAAATTAGGAATTAGAAATTGATGAAAAATTAGGAAATTAGGAATTAAGTGAATTGATTAATAATTTTTTCATTTATTAATTAATTCACAAAGAGGGAAGAATTAATTAGCCAATTAAATAAACATTTAATTGTGATAAGAAGACCTAGGATAAATAAACTATTTAACCTAGAGGGAGAAATGACAAACAAGGTTAAATGAACAAATCATGAAACCCTAGAAGATGAATTAGAAAATGCAAGAATGACAATTAGGTCTTGACAAAGGATCATTGATATTGATTCGATTTGATCATGATTCTGACTGACAAAGGACCAATGCTTGACAAATGATTTGATTGATAAGTGCGCCAATTGATGAGGAACGATGACAAATTGATCCAAATTGACATGATTGAGAAGGATGACGATCGATGACAAATCGATCACAAAATGACAAAATTGACAAGAAGACAAGGATTGATGACAAAATAGATTGCAAAATGACAAGATTGATAAGAGGACAAAACCCTAATTAGGATTGACGATGTCCAAAATGATGACAAATGAGCTTGCACATTGATACGACAGGATAAGATTGACCAAAATCATGACAAATATTGCTATCAACAAGACCAAATTCAAAAGTGAGACAAATGAAGAATGTAGAAGAAAGACTCGATGCTCACAAATGATAAAGACCAAGTGCAAATCATAGGAGAAATGTTAATGCGACGCAAAAACCCTAAAATAAGGCAATGCGCAAATGTTAAAGTATGATTCCGCAAGCATTGACCATTTTTAGATGTCTATAGTTTGGTCTACATTACTTCTTTCATGACAAGCATGTTTCATTACTTTATTATTTGTCTCAGATTCTTTCATGTAAATTGTAATAGATTTACTTTTTGATATGTGCTAGCATGTTATACATTTTCTTCTATGTTAAGTAGAATTATATCATGTTGTGTTTAATTAGAGTTAATTAAATCACATTAGTCATATAGTTATTATGCTTAATACGTTCTTCTTTTACATCATCAAAGTAGCATTTAATTAAATACTTCATTATTTAATTAAATCACACATGTATCAATTTAATCATGAAGCATTGAGAAATCAATCACATGGAAATTAAATTAGACATACATGTTCATCACTCAATATGTTACTTCTAATCTAATCAATTCATATATTGTTTATGCATTAAAAATAACATATCCATGAGTATCATAATATATGCATCAAGATCATCTCCTATCTCTAGAACTAGTAGCAAAGGATGGTGGCTAGATGCTCCCTCCTAATCTGGCCATGAGGGTGTATCACAATATGGACCATGAGTGACTCTGTGAGGAGCTCCTGCTATCCCTCTTCATCATAATCCCAGGTATGTGGCTGCCTCTATCAGTGACGCTGCTAGGTCACACTCTGTCTATCATAATCTCTCTTGTAGAGCCTCCATCTCCATCCGAATAAGGGAGAGAAGGTCCTCATTTTGTCCTACACTCCTCTGGGATCTGTGCGATATCTGTGAGGAACTAGGAATGTGCACAGTCAAGATGAGGTCTGTCACTGCATTTTGAATAAGCGAATGCCAATCTTGGACAGTAGCTGCAAGAAAGAGAAAATTTTTATCAGCAACATTCTATATCATCAAATCTAAACAAGTAGGATACATAAATTAATCAAATAACAGGACACCTTACTTGGATCTCCCTCTCGCAAGTAAGGATCATGGAAAGTTATCGCTTGAGACTGGGACTTGCTAGGCTCTCTGTGTTTGTACTATCTCTTTACAGTGGGTATGGGCCAATGGAAACTAGGATCAGGACCTCTGATAGGGTCCTTCTCTACCTATGACAGGAGGCTTGGTGGATCTAGGGCTATGGTATCCTCCCAAGAGTGATGAGGAACTGCATCTAACTCATCCTTGTCCTCATCCTCATCCTCATCCTCCTTGTCCTCCTCCTCATTGTCCTCCTCCTCTCCATCCTCCTCCTCATCTCCATCTTGATCTCCCTTTCTAGTGCTAGGACCGTCTCCTTCTCTACCTACCTCTGATGAATACTAAGAGAGGGGGTGAATTAGTTTACAAATAATTACTAAAATCAAACACTTAAATAGTTTAGCAGTAAACTGGTATAACAGTTTTACTAACAAACCGGTTAACACAAATGCAAACCAAATAGCAAATAAGACATTCACCCATAGAAGCACAATCACCATAACACAAGAGATTTTTATGTGGAAACCCAAATTGGAAAAACCACTCTAAGATGAAACTCACAAGTAACTATCTACAAAATAGTAACCAGACCAGTTAAGGTCATACAATGTTCTTCACCAGAACAGATCCTGTTAGGAATCTCAATCTCTGTTAGGAGATAAGTTTGATTAAAGACTACCTTGTGAGAGGATTTCAGATCCACAGTTGTGAACCACCTTGTTAGAGGATTTGCAAAGGCTTTTCTGGGCCTACCCAGTTAAGGGTTTCAGACTTGTCAAAGATGTGAGTAATCAACAAGTGAATGATCTAGCAAATAGCACAGTCTACTTGGTTAGATCCATGATAGCTCATTGCTAATGCATTTCAGCATTACTTCAGTCTTTAGTAAATCCACACTTTGTTACAGCACACAGACTCAATCTTCTCTTCTAAGATTGCACATACAAAAGCTCATCAACCACCAAAAACCCTAACAACTACAACTACTAAAACCCTAGACATGATGTTCTTAAAAAGGAATCTGATTTCATGTCGGTCCAATAGGATTACATTGCAAGTTCCTAGGTTCATTGCATCTAGACACATTTGGTAACATGACACAAAATCACCATCAAAGTGTCGGTGGATGGTAACTCATCACAAAAATATCAGTTGGTAGCTCATCACAAAGTATTACTGGTTCATACAACTTTACCGATTACCAGTTGGTAACTCATCATAGAGTAATATCGGTTCAAATATTAAACCGATTAACAATTGTCAAAAATGAAGACTGGGAAAATGATAATTGCTGCTTTAGTTCCTTCATTCCACTTGAGATCCTCGAACCTCTTGAGGTCTTCATACTGCTTGGGATCGGTAAACACTTTCTGCAAAACACCGATAGTCTAAAGACTATAATACATAATACTGGTTTGGAACAAATACCGATTGAGCATAACTCATACATACAAAAAGTGATCTCAAATCAAGTGTGTGTCCATCAATGACAATCACAACATCATCATAAAAAATGCCAACAATCTCCCCCTTTGGCATTGATGGCAACACTTAGGAAAAATTTTGACATCTAAGTGTTGTACAACAACTAAAATATGCCATAGTAAAAAATTACTCCCCCTAAGCATATACACTATTCCTTTTACAGAAAATACCATGTATACTACTCCCTTACAAAGATAAACATGAAAGTATAGATAGCATGCATCAAAATTTTAAATACAGAATACTACTCCCCCTTTGCCAACAATGACAAAGTATAGCTGAATAACCCCTGTTTCTATTAACAGTAAAATAGTAAGTGTTTATGATAATAAAGAGTGAAACTTGTCAAAAACTCATTTAAAGTCCTGCATAAATGTCTTCATGGATAAAGACCATGACTCAAGCAATGAGGTAGCAACCTCACTTTCCATTTGCATCTGGGATACCTATTCCTCCATGGCATCCAAGGTACTCATCTCTAGAGTGACCATTAAGGCATCAAGATTGAGATAGCATTTTTGAAGTATTTGCAATCTTGGTAGTAGAACCTGTTGAAGTTCTTGCAAATCTCGGGTCTGGTTGCTGATCTCTAACTCTATTCTTGCAGCCTGGAGTTGAAACCGGTGAACGGTTAGCCCATGTGCGGTGAAGGAATCATAGGGCATCTTGAAGGTGCTTATGTATAACTGTAAGTCATATTGCAGTTTGTCTTTCTGAGCAAGCACATCATCACAGAATAGATGGGGTTGACATATCTTACTTAGTAGTAGATTCCCCTCATCCAAAGCATCTCTTATGTCCTTCTATGCTTTCTATAGTTCGGACCAGAGCTCATTCAACTTCCTCACCAAGGCAGTGTAAAGAGCCTTTTGATGCTTCTTTTGTGCATTGGCTTCAACAACATCTTCCAAGAATTGTACTTGGTCCTCTACAACTATGCATAAGAGTTTTAGTTGAGCTAGATAGGAATCGATACCTGGGAGATTGGTATTGGGAATCAAACTGGTAAGAGTTTCCATGACAATTTGAATAAAATCTTGCTCCTTCTTCCTCCTTAGCACTTCCAGTCACTCTTGAGAAAGCTTAATGCTTTGCAGCAGCTCCATTTCATTTGTAGACTAGAGGTCAATAGGACTAGTAATGTCAGCCAGTTTAACTTGACCACCAGTTGCCTTTGGGGTCTCCACTTGTACGCTCTTTGCCGCTTCCTCCTTCTCCTTGGATTTTTTCTTTTCTTCTTCTGCCTTCTTTTGCTCCTCTACTTCTTTCTTTCTTTTCTCTTCTTCCTTTCTTCTTCTTTCCACTTTTCTTCTTCTTTCTTTTCCTCTTCCTTCTTCTTCTTCTCCTCTTCCTATTTCTTCTTCTCCTCATCTTTTCTCTTCTCCTCTTCCTATTTTTTCTTCTCCTCTTCCTGCTTCCTCTTCTCCTCTTCTTTTCTCTTCTCCTCTTCCTGTTTCTTTTCTTCTTCTTTTCTCTTCTCCTCTTCCTCTTTTCTCTTTTTCTCCTCTTTTGTTTATTTCCTCTTCTCTTCCCATTTTCTCTTTTCCTCCTCTTGTTTCTTTTTCTCATTCTCCACTTGCTCTCTATTAGCCTTTTCTTTGTCCTATTTCTCCTTGTCCACTTTCTCTTTGTCAGCTTTGTCCTTTGCTGTATCTGAGGTGACATTTTCACCATTGAAAGCATCAACATCAATAGGGTCCATTTGTTCAGTGACCAGTTCTCCTGTACTATCATACACCTCATCCAGTTTTTAAATTTCTGGTTCTTGTTCAACCTTCTTGTTGGCTTCAGACACTTGGTGCAACCTCAGAGCGGCTTTGGCATGAGAGTGGGTATCTTTTACCACTTTAGGGACTTTCCCTTCGAGCAACAAGAGTCTCCTTCTTCTCATGAAGAAGATGCCTTTATATTTTTCCATAACTTCATAAAGTTCTGAATTAGACACATCAAGAAAATATTGAGCAAATATTTCCTCTCTTATTTCCTATTCCTTTTCTATGGAAATACGCCATTTGTTATCTAAAGAATTTTATAAAGAATCTAGTGTCACAGATTTAATTTCTGATGGCGACCGATCATTAATACATAAATATTGAATGACTTCTTGTTCTACTTCCTCTTTGTCATTATCATTGAAATCATCAAAATAATCTACTAAATCACTCAGCACATTTCTCCTAATATTCTTGATAGTTCTTTGACAATGTGTCAAAGGTTTGTAAGAGGAGATCTCAATATTTACCAGTGTTGATGATGCTAGTTCATTGCTAGTTGTCTTTGTCTTCTTAGGATGTTCTTCAGATTTTGTATCCTCTGAGTCTGGTGTGTTTCCTTTTGTCTTTCGCTTCCTCTCAAATACCTTGGTAGGTGCAACTTCCAGTTTCTTCTTTGCCGGTGATCGCTTGGTCACTTTAGGACTTGCTGAAGTAACCAGTGCCATTACAAATGGCACTGCCTTTCCTTTCTTCACTAAGGGCTCTTCAACTGGTGTAACCCTTTCCAGATAGGTGTCGGTTCTCTTCTTCTTAGGATAGGGCAGTGAGGTAAGTAGTGTTGGTATTTTGGTATGGTTTTTTCATTGATGTCAACACCTACTGAATACACCTACTTTGGAGATCCAGCAACATTCACCGCCAAGCAGTAATCTGTGCAACAGTTACTGGTATATGGTTAACCGGTAGGATATAATGTTCATCGGTACCTGGATTGACATGGAAGACACTTGGTAATATCGAAGACATCATGTGGATACTTTATTTTGAAGAAATAATCATTGGTATATTCATATTTGTATATTTGCTTTTACCAGCAAATACGTCCAGGTTATCTAGGGTTACACTAGTAGGTTTATCTTTTCTAGATCAGCATGGCATGCTATGGTGATGATTTATTATTGTTGTAAATGCATTAAGCCGACATGTTTAATTAGTTATTGCATCGGATATTATATTATTTGTAAAATGTTTTTATTGTAATATCTTGTAGAGCCAACCTACTAAAATTGGTCTTAGGGTATGGTATAAATGTAAGATCTTATTTGTAAGATCAAGTGTGGAATGCGAAAAATAATTGAGTGAAGGTATATCTGAGATCAAGTAGAGGCATACACGAAGACATCATTTGAAGGTGAAGTTAGGTTTTTGTAGAAGCATATCAGCATTACACCAGTACTGAATCCAGCATATGAAGATGCTATTTTGAGTAGTACATTCTTATTGGACTTAACCATCCAACTGTAGTTAGTGTGACTCCCATTTGTGATTGAGCAGTGAGCTCTAGGCTATTGGCCTTTCTGCATGTGTAGACCCCTCTTTGTACACTTACTATTTGTAGTAGTAACATCAAATTGTGGGTAAGGTTTCCTACCGTGGTTTTTCCCCTTACAGGGTTTCCACATACAAATATTGGTGTCATGTGTTGTGGATGAGTTTATGTTTATGTTTCATGCATTAAATAATGCCGGTATAGCAATTTACTATTAACATTGTCTACCGACATACTTAACTGGTTTACTAGTATTAAGCATCAAGTTGGTTAATAAGTTTTTGATTTGAATTTATTATACAACTAATTCATACCCCCCTCTCAGTTGTATCTAGGACCTAACAATTGGTATCAGAGCTTAGTACTCTTTTGCAGAAGTTTAACAACTTGAGGAGATCCAATGACTACTAGTTATTTCAGGAAGGATAGTCCTAAACTTGATGGAACCAACTATGGGATATGGAAGATCAAAAGGGAGACACATCTAAATTGCATCGGTAAAGACATCGGGGAAGTTACTAAGAATGGTTATATTGCTGTTGTAGCTGGTCAGAATGCTCCAACTACCTTAGCCAAAGATGAAGAAAATGATTGCAAAGCAAGAGAAGCACCCTTGAGCACATTATCAGATCAACAAATCATGGGATTATCTGATAGGTCTACTGCTAAAGCTATTTGGGATCATTTGGAAACACTAAATGAAGGAGATTCCATAGTCAAAATTGCAAAACTTGAAAGCTTCCGAGTCAGGTATGAACATCTGAAAATGGAAGAAGATGAAAGGATTTTGACTTTTATGGAAAGAGTAAATGAAATTGTTTTAGGTATCAAATGCTGTGGAGGAACCTTGAGTGAGGATGAAATTATTTCAAAAATCTTAAGAGGTTTTCCACCTGCATATAAAATGAAGGTTACTACTATAAATGAGTTGAGAACAATGGCTAATACATTAGTAACTAGGGATACATTGATTAGAAAACTTTCAGCTTTTGAAATTGAGGAATTTGGACCTGTTGCTACTATAAAGACTGATTTGGCCTTTAAAGCATCAACATCATCTGCTCCATCATTTGACAAGTCAAACTAGAGAGCCTTTTATGCAAAAGAACTTGAAGAAACCAGAAAGGAGAATGAAGAGCTTGAAGAACTTGAAGCACTATTTGCAAGGAAAATGACAAAAAAGGTCCAATTAGAAGTAAGTACAAAGGTAAAGCACCCTTTAAATGTTTTAACTGCAATAAGATTGGTCATATGGCTTCAAGATGCCCTGATAGACATGCTAGACTAAGAGAAGAAGCTAGAAGAACATACAAGCCTAATCTTGAATATCAAAGATACAGATTTAAGAAGAACAAAGATAAATCTTGTTACATTATTGATGAAGGTGTGACTGATGATTCTGATGAGGATCTAGTAGACAATGGATGGGTTTTTGTTGCTATAATAGAAGATCAACTGGCACCTATTGCTCAACCGATAGAACAAGCCCTAGCAGCTAAAGTTGAATCAAAGGATGAATGGATTATTGACTCGGGATGCTCACATCACATGACTGGAGACAAAGGTAAATTCTTGAACTTTAACGAATACAATGGAGGTTTAGTAAGATTTGGAGATGACAAAGCCTGTTCAATCAAAGGTAAGGGTTCAATATCTCTTGATGGTAAACATAACACTAACAATGTCTACTATGTTGAAGGATTAAAACATAATCTTCTAAGTGTTGGTCAATTAGTTGAGAAGGGTTTTCAGTTACAATTTAAAAATGGAAAATGCAAAATCATTAATAGAACTAGTTTGGAAATTGCAACCGGTAATCAGACTAGAGGTAATATCTTTCATTTGAATAATAGTGAAAAGGCATGCTTAATTGCATATACAGATGAAAGTTGGTTATGGCATAAAAGACTATGTCATGTAAATTTTGATTGCATGGTAAAAATTAGTACTTCTAAGGCAGTTAGAGATCTACCTAAAATTGTGAAACCTCATAATACAATTTGTAAGGAATGTCAATTTGGAAAACAAGTTAGAGCTAGTTTCAAAAGTATTCCAGAAAAATCCAATAATGCTTTTGATTTAATTCACACTAATTTATGTGGTCTAGCTAGAACTAAAAGCTGACAAGGTCATAGATATTTCATGCTAATTATTGATGATTATTCTAGAATGTGTTGGGTTACTTTTCTCAAAGAAAAATCAGAAGCACTTGGGAAGTTCAAACTATTCAAAGCAATGGTTGAAAATGAAACCGGTAAGAAAATCAAATGTTTAAGATTAGATCAAGGAAGAGAATTCACATCTAAAGATTTTAATACATTTTGTGAAGTGAATGGAATCAAAAGACAGTTATCAACACCTCGGACACTGCAACAGAATGGAGTTGTTGAAAGGAAAAATAGAAGTATCTTGGATGCATCAAGATGTTATCAGAAGAAAATCTACCACATGTGTACTAGAGAGAGGCAGTAAGCACTACTGTCTATACATTCAACAAAGTTCACATCAAAGGTGAAACCGGTAAGACCCCTTATGAACTATGGTTTGGTAATATTCCTACTCTTAAGTATTTCAGAATTTTTGGAAGTAAATGTTATATTAGAAGAGATGAGTATATTGGCAAATTTGATCCTAGAAGTGATGAAGGAATATTTCTTGGTTATTCATCTAAGAGCAAGGCATATAGATGTTTTGATAAAAGATTGCAGAAAATTATTGAGAGTACAAATGTAAAGATTGATGAACAATTCAGAGGAACTTCAAGGTATATAGACTCTGAACTGGCAATAGAAATTGTGACAAATGAACCTACACTGAACCCAGCGATACAAAATGAAGATCTAATTACCCCGGTATCATCAGAGGATTCCACAGTAATTGAAGAACAACAACAAACTAAGACACCTCGGTATGTAAGACTGAATCATTCTGAAGATCAGATAATTGGAAACAAATTTAAAGGAGTTATGACAAGAGGAAGATTGGCAAATGAAGAGGTATGTCTTATTTCTCAAATTGAACCATTATCTATCAATGAGGCATGTGAAGATAAATTTTGAATTAAAGCTATGGAAGAAGAATTAGTTGAAATTGAGAAAAATAATACTTGGACATTAGTTCCCCAACCTAAAGAAAAAATGTAATTGGAACCAAATGGGTATTTAGAAACAAACTTAATGAAGATAGTAAGGTTGTCAGAAATAAAGAAAGACTAGTGTGTAAGGGATATTCTTAGAAAAAAGGAGTTGATTACAATGAAACCTTTGCACCAGTAGCCAGAATTGAGGTCGTTAGATTATTCTTGGCCTTTGCAGCTCACAAGGATTACAAAGTTTATCAAATGGATATTAAATGTTCATTTTTGAATGGAGATCTTGAAGAGGAAGTTTATATTGAACAACCTAATGGATTTTCTTTGACAGATGACAATGATATGGTTTGCAGGTTAAGAAAAGCTCTGTATGGATTAAAACAACCCCAAGAGCTTGGTATGCAAGATTGGATAAGTATCTTTTAAAGATTGGTTTTACTAAAGAAAATGCAGATAGCAATTTATATTACAAAGTAACTAATGATGACATTTTGATTATTGAAGTATTTGTTGATTATATAATCTTTGGAGGAGAAGATGGATTATGTAAAGAATTTTCTCTTGAAATGCAGCAAGAATTTGAAATGTCTATGATTGGAGAAATAAAATTCTTTTTAGGATTACAGATTTTACAGACTGATAAAGGTATATTTTTGAGTCAATCTAAGTACTTGAAAGAACTACTTAAGAAATTTGGGATGGAGAACTCTAAATCGGTAAGCACACCTATGACTACAAATGACAAACTATCTCAAAGGGATGAATCTACACCTGTTAATCCAACTAGATACAAATCTATGATAGGAGGTTTAATGTATTTGACACAAACCAGACCTGATATTATGAATATAGTATGTATAGTTTCTAGATTTCAGAGTAATCCTAGGGAAAATCATGAATCAACAGTGAAAAGGATTTTCCGGTACTTACAAGGCACAACAAATCCTGGATTATGGTATCCTAAAGATGAAAATTTTGATCTTTGTGCATATACACATGCAAATTGGGCAGGAGATGTGGATGATAGAAAAAGCACCACTGGAGGAGCATTCTTTCTTGGAAAGAGATTAGTTTCTTGGTTGAGTAAGAAATAGAGTTGTACATCTTTATCAACAGCAGAATCAGAATATGTTGCAGCAGCAACAAACTGTACACAGGTACTTTGGCTTAAGCAAATGTTGAAAGACATAAAGGTAAAATGCAAGGAACCTATTACTATATACTGTGATAACACTGTAGTAATTGAGATATCTAAAATCCAGTATTACATTCTAAAACTAAACATGTTTCTATCAAACTGAATTTTCTAGGGGAAAAAGTTGAAGAAAAAGAGATAAAACTAGTTTATGTGAATACTAAAGAATAGCTTGCAGATATTTTCACAAAACCTTTGCCTAAGGAAACTTTTGAGTATCTCAGAGATCAGCTTGGAGTCATACCACCATCGGTAGAGACTTAGACAGTTGATGATTGTCATCAACCGGCAGAATTAAATGGACAAATCTTTTATCTTGGTATTTGATGAGGAAGCTACTTCTCAGGGGGAGTAGTTGGTATATTGAATTGGTTGGTATTTTGTATGAACTTGACCTTTTGTGACTTTGGCATTTGATGTCAAAGGGAGAGAGATATCTATGAAAAAACACATTATCTTTTTGGTAAGGAAAAGAGATTTTAAGGGAGAGATTTTGAAAAACACATTTAAAGAAAATTGGTATTGTTACTCCCAGGGGGAGAAATGAAGATTGTTGGTTTTTGTATTTGGCATTTCTGTTTTGGCACTTTTATGGTTTTTCCATTTTGTGTTTCCATCAATGCCAAAGGGGGAGATTGTTGGTATTTTGGTATGGTTTTGTCATTGATGTCAACACCTACTAAATACACCTACTTTGGAGATCCAACAACATTCACCGGCAAGGAGTAATTTGTTCAACAGTTACTAGTATATGGTTAACCGACAGGATATAATATTCACGGGTACCTGGAATGACATGGAAGACACTTGGTAATATCAAAGACATCATGTGGATACTTTATTTTGAAGAAATAATCATTGGTATATTCATATTTGTATATTTTCTTTTACCGGCAAATAGGTCCAGGTTATCTAGGGTTACACCTATAGACACCTAAAATTGTCATGTCTAATTAAATAAATATCTTTATTTATTTAATTAATTTAGCCTAATTCTTCTATTAATTAAAGAAATATTTATTTATTTAATTAATTCATTTATCCTCTTCTAGCCTTATTTCTCATTTAAATAAATACATTTATTTATTTAAATTATCATTTTCCTAAATTAAATAAATATTTTATTTATTTAATTATCTCACTTCCTCTATTAATTAAATAAAATTTATTTATTTAATTAATTCATTAACCTTTTCTACCTAGGACACATGTCATTCATCTCTTAATTCATACACTACCTACCCCTTTCATTATTTTATTATTTCTTTTACCTACCCTCTAATCATAGCCGACCTCCTTTTACACCTCTCAATCTTATCCCTCCATTTCATATAGTGTCTTCTATATAAGAGGATGCTTCCTTCATTATCAACCCTAATCAATCATTCTAATCACTCATTCTAACTACTTGATCAATTGACTACTTGGCATATGTGATCCTACTTGTAACCACATTCCGTTCTTTGTTGAGCTCTTGTGCACATAAAATCTGGGAGCAAATATATCAAGTAAGAACAATGGAGATAGGAAGAATGGAGATCCAAACCCTATTGGACATGTGATGGTATAATCTTTGTGATTTCATTTGATTTGCATTGTCTTAGGTAATCTTCATGTGTTATGGTGGATCTTTGTTGTTGTTAGGCTAGGGTTTTGTGGTTGAATTCATTTAGCCTTTCAATATCGTTATTATTGTTGTCCATTTTCACCATATACAACACCGGTAGGTTTATCTTTTCCAAATCAGCATGGCACGCTATGGTGATGATTTATTATTGTTGTAAATGCATTAAGCCGACATGTTTAATTAGTTATTGCATCGGATATTATATTATTTGTAAAATGTTTTTATTGTAATATCTTGTAGAGCTGACCTACTAAAATTGGTCTTAGGGTATGGTATAAATGTAAGATCTTATTTGTAAGATCAAGTGTGGAATGCGAAAAAGAATTGAGTGAAGGTATATGTGAGATCAAGCAGAGGCATACACGAAGACATCATTTGAAGGTGAAGTTAGGTTTTTGTAGAAGCATATCAGCATTACACCGGTACTGAATCCAGCATATGAAGATGCTATTTTGAGCAGTACATTCTTATTGGATTTAACCATCCAACTGTAGTTAGTGTGACTCCCATTTGTGATTGAGCAATGAGCTCTAGGCTGTTGGCCTTTCTGCATGTGCAGACCCCTCTTTGTACACTTATTATTTGTAGTAGTATCATTAGATTATGGGTAAGGTTTCCCACCGTCATTTTTCCCCTTACAGGGTTTCCACATACAAATATTGGTGTCATGTGTTGTGGATGAGTTTATGTTTATGTTTCATGCGTTAAATATTACCAGTATAGAAATTTACTGTTAACATTGTCTACCGGCATACTTAATTGGTTTACCGATATTAAGCATCAAGTTTGTTAATAAGTTTTTGATTTGAATTTATTATACAACTGATTCGCCCCCCCCTCTCAGTTGTATTCGAGACCTAACAAGTAGGGTAGAAGCATACCTGTCTAGCATATCATACATTACCTCATATCCCATAGGTTCCACCTTTTCTTTTCTAGGCTCAACTGCCTCTATTATACACTCATCTACTCTGATGGTGAAGTAGGTGTCCTTTTCATACTTCTTGACAATATCACTAGATATTCTCACACTTTGGCTCATCTTGCGTCTGAACTCATCAAAGTATTTGTTTAGGACTTCAGGAGCTCATCTTGCATCTGAACTCATCAAAGTATTTGTTTAGGACTTCAGGATAACCGGTTCCAACCACTTGAAGACTTTCTCTGATTTGCTTGGTAACTGGTTGGTCAGTAGACCACTGAATATCACCGACTCCTGGGAAATAGCCTTGGAAGTAGAAGAACAATCCGACCAATAGTTGTCCAAATTTAAATTTCAAGGCATTGTCTTGTTTAATTGACTTCAAGTTACCCAGAAGTTGCCTTTGCATACAGGTGCATAAATCAAATGAGGCATCTTCCATGATCATCCTGTAGGCGGCATTTACCACTGCAGCAGAGATAGAGTTAATTCTCCTAGCATAGAATGTCTGGTAACCTATCACCATGCAAGCATATTTGACCAGATCATCCTTGATGGTATTGATGGTCATTCCTCGCTGGTCGCTCACAGAACCGGTGAGCTTGGTTATTTCCATCTTAATGACTTTCCTTAGGGCTGACACATCTCCAACGTTATAGAAACCAATGATGACATGAATCGCTTTCGATGTGATGTCATGTGTCTACTCTAAATACATTTTGTCACCGTGCACCCTACTTAGAAAAATGCGGATGTGATCATCTGTAAATTCTTCAAGGAAATAGACCGCATTGTGAAGCTTCTTCTTTTCCAAGATGCTGTATTCCGATTTGATCTTCTTGTCCTTCCCACAAAATAGGCTTAACTGAGAATAGATCACTAGAGATCCCAGGTCTTCAATTTTGCAATCAATATAATCTAAAATACCTTCCTCAACTATAACACCAGTGGGTATCTGGGATAGGGCATTGTATTTTGCCTTCCATTGGATGAAATCTACTGAATAATTAGGTGCACTAGGATTGGAGTGCGATGCGAAAGCCATCATAAAAGGATAAACAAGCATTTTTGATAAATACCTTCAGAAATCCGCAATTTAGGGTTTGCAACTTCAGCTTCGCCACACACTACTTTGGTTGTTGGATTACCATTTTGTGTTCTTCACCTAACTAATTGATATTACCTCTAGATTCTTCTTTCAAAGTTTTGAAATCTCTCTCAATCGCAAGACAAATCTCCTTTCGTCGCTCTGCACTTGAAAATTTCTTCACTCACAAATGATAAGTGAAAATGACTTGAAAATCCCTTTTAAATGAATTCTTCACCTACCATAATAAATGCTCCACCATTAGGTCATAAACCCTAATTTGCCTTTTACCATTTCTGATCTTTTGCCAATTGACAGGTATCACATACCGATTAAGGTCTTTTATTGGTGTAAATCGGGGGTTCGAAACATTTCACCATTTTTCTCCCCCTAAGCTTTTCTAAAGCTTAGTTTGTCAGTTCAGTGACTTCCACACTAGGTGCAGAAACCGGTTCTTCTTGTGACACTTCTTCAAGTTTCTTCTTCCATGTTGTCTTCATATCTGTTTTAACTGTTTCAATATCAATATTTTCTTTTGGAGTGACCGATATATCATTTGATATGTTCTTTATCATTCTATAGGTTCTGGCAGGGTGTCTCGATTTGTTGCAATGATAGCAAACCATTCTAGGTGTTCTCCATGGTCCATTATTCATTCTACCATTCTTCCTCCTACATGTTGCAGTAGTGTGACCGCTACCATGACAAATCAAATAGATTTCTCTCCAACTAGTTGCCACTTGATAGCCACCACCACCTGACTGATGGTCATAGGCATTATACCAATTTGGATTCTGGTTCACTGAGGATTCAAGAAAAACTCCTTGACTCCTTTGAGGATATCTTCCAGTGTTGTGCATGACAGACCTGCATTCAAATGCTCTATGCCCAAACTTGTTGCATGCATAATAGTTACCATTGAATCTATTAGATCTAGGCTTATTGTTTATAAAGTAGGGAAAATTATTATAAGCCTTACTTCTACATACATTGACAGTGTGTCCTTCCTTGAGACAATTAAAGAAAATAAGTTTGAACTTTTTCTTACCTTTATCCTTTGGTGCCGGTTTCTTCTTTGATGCTCCATCTTTTGTTCCAGAGGTATCACCTTCCTCATAACAAGAAAAACCAAGTCCAGTGGTATTCTTCACCGATTTCGTTGATTCAAGCTTTTGTTCTAGCTTAACAGTGCTCTTATTGAATTTGGCAAGTATTTCCTTTGACTCAGTGAGTTCTTTGGAAATAGCAGCATTAGATTCCTTCAAGGTTGCATTCATAGAAATAGCCATGTTTAGTTTACCTTGAATTTCTTCTTTTTCCACTTTACTCTTTTGGGGATGAGTGGTAAGTGCACTGATTTCTTGCTTCAGCTTGGAGATCTCATGATCTTTGTCTTTTACCAGATCTTCAGCTTTTCTCTGGTTCTCAAGCTCTTGACACATATTGATAGTCAGTCCTTCAAGCTCCCTTCTTAGGTTGGCATTAGATTCATTCCGTTTTTCAACTTCTTCAACTAGGGCTTCCATGTCCGCTTCATCAGAGGAACTATTTTCAGTTAGTTCCATTAGTTTCTTAGCATGCTCTCTTCTTTTTGCCAGAGAGGCCTTATATTTGACTTTGAGTTCATTATAGGCTTTCTCAATTTGAGTGAGTCGATGAGTAAGTTCCCTCGCAATGTATTCCCCCATATCTCTTTCCAAGTGGTTAAACTTAAATAAAGGTTGGCTTTGATACAAATTGATGAATACTAAGAGGAGGGGGTGAATTAGTATACAAATAATTACTGAACTCAAACACTTAAACAGTTTAGTAGTAAACCGGTATAATAGTTTTACTAATAAACCAGTTAACACAAATGCAAACCAAACAACAAATAAGGCATTCACGTATAGAAGCACAATCACCATAACACAAGAGATTTTGACATGGAAACCCAAATGGGAAAAACCATGGTGAGATGAAACTCACAAGTAACTCTCTGCAAAATAGTAACCAGACCGATTAAGGTCATACAATGTTCTTCACCAGAACAGATCCTATTAGGAATCTCAATCTCTATTAGGAGATAAGTTTGATTAAAGACTACCTTGTGAGAGGATTTCAGATCCACAGTTGTGAACCACCTTTTTATAAGATTTGCAAAGGCTTTTTTGGGTCTACTCGGTTAAGGGTTTCAGACTTGTCAAAGATGTGAGTAATCAACAAGTGAATGATCTAGCAAATAGCACAGTCTGCTTGGTTAGATCCATTATAGCTCATTGCTAATGCATTTCAGCATTACTTCAGTCTTCTGTAAATCCACACTCTGTTACAATACACAGACTTGATCTTCTCTTCTAAGATTGCACATACAAAAACTCATCAACCACCAAAAACCCTAATAGCTATAGCTACTAAAACCCTAGACATGATGTCCTTAAAAAGGAATCTAATTTCATGTCAGTCTAATAGGATTACATTACAAGTTCCTAGGTTCATTGCATCTAGACACATTTGGTAACATCACACAAAATCACCATCAAAGTGTCAGTGGATGGTAACTCATCACAAAAATACCGGTTGGTATCTCATCACAAAGTATTATCAGTTCATACAACTTTACCGTTTACCGGTCGGTAACTCATCATAGAGTAATACCGGTTAAAATATTAAACCGATTACTGGTTGTCAGAAATGAAGACTGGGAAAATGATAACTGCTGCTTTAGTTCCTTCATTCCGCTTGAGATCCTCGAACCGCTTGAGGTCTTCATACCACTTGGGATCGGTAAACACTTTCTGCAATACACCGATAGTCTAAAGACTATAATACATAATACTGGTTTGGAACAAATACCGGTTGAGCATAAATCATACATACAAAAAGTGATCTCAAAGCAAGTGTGTGTCCATCAATGACAATCACAACATCATCATAAAAAATGCCAACAACCTCCTGCTCTCCTGTGTCATCAACCTGATTGTCTGAGCCCTCCTTAGGTGCATCTAATCCCTCTCCTTCGCTTATTTGTCTCCATGGTCTAGGGTTCCCTCCAGGGAAGTCTATTGGGAAGATATCTCCAGGGAATGTCCTCCCGTACCATGTGATGTACCATTGATGCACGCGTGAATCATCTCTATAGTCTGTCGCAATGTCCTAATCTGACCTGTCTGAATCTATGATGTTGATCTCATCACTAGTAGGCCTAGGAATGGGTCTTAGCCTCGACATCATGCATGAGTGTTGGATGTAAACAAACACGTTAGTAGGAATGAACTGCTCAAACCTGAACTACACTCAGTCAAAGTAGAAGGGAATGACTATGTGGTTGTAATGCCCCTCTAGTAGATAGTTGCTTTGCATGTTGAACATCTACCTATGTATCCCTACCCACATGTACATCCTAAGGTAGGGTCTCCATATGACTCTGCTCAATGTCAATCGATCTAAGCTCAAACTCCAATGCAGGAGATCACACAATCACCACTTGTGGGTAAGTGGATACGAAAATACCCTAGGCTTCTTTGGGACTAAGTCTATAGGGGCTATAATAGGCCTAGCTTAGGCAATATACTCGAACATCCACACTTGTAGTAGAGTGCATGTCATTAGGCTACATCCTTGTCCAAACACATACTCCCCAAGTTAGCAATAGAGATGTGCAAGCATGCTCCGACCCCAAGAGTATACCCTCCTATGTCTCTCCATCACTTAGATACTATAGATGAGTCCTCCGTGCATATGTGTGTCGCACCGATTAGGACAGATGACTAATGCAAGGGTTGCAATCATGAGTTGCCTCACTAATAGAACCTTGTCGGTCGAGTGTAGGAGCTAGCTGACCATGATACGACCCCTCATCTCACCGAGTATCAGTCTCCCTATAGCATACACCTTCTCTTTCCTATAATCTTCCTTTGTCCGGTCAGATTGATATCTCATGGTATCCCCCCTGATGGCAAGGCACAGAATGCGGTATACATCCTCAAGGGTGACCATCATCTCCCCCATAGGTAACGAGAATGTCAAGGTGTTGACATCCCACCTCTCCATCAATGCCATCAACATCATAAAATGGAATCTGATGGCTGGCATAGTCACTGCATTTCACAAGTCCACTGCATGTAGCAACTCCCTCTCCCCCGTTGTTAGCCTTGGGATCTACACCTGAAGGCTCTAGAAGGTGAGACCAATGGTATGCTTATGGATGTATGGTGATGCCTACAAAAATAAAAATATTCTATCATCAGTAATCAATCATCATCATTATCATCTAATCATTGCAATCATTCTATCTATTATGACATTCATCATCTGATCCTGTGTCGCCACGGGTCACCTCGGACAAGGATCAAGGCACCCTACTAGGACTAGGGTGTCTTGGGAGGACTAGTACGCCCCCTTGGGACAAAGGAACGCTAGGACCCCTAGGTGCCCAAAGAGGGGGCCCAAACCCAGTCTTAGCAATGACATCATCATTCCTAAAACTGTGAAAGCATGGAAAAGTCAAATGGAGTCAACAGAAGGTCAAATCACCTCATCGAGTGGTCAACCGATGAGTACAAACTGGCACAGGATCTCCATCCACATAGGTTGCTTAGGTTGGTGTCGAGGCATGATGGCTAATATGTGGGCTCCTCTGTAGTGAATAGTGCCAAAAAGTGAGAAAGTGACAAATGAAGGTGTCACTTTCATATTTATGATTTATGAACTTTTTCACTTTATGTTTTTAAGTTAAAGCCCTCATTTTTGCACTTTTTCTTCAATCTATCATATCTTGAGCTAGGAAGCTCCAATTCTCACACTGTCGGTGGCATTGGAAACTTGATTTTTCCCTCTCACTCCTCATTAGTTCCATAATGTTCTTGGATGAGTAATCAAACCTTGTTGCGAATTGGCTTCGTCAAAATATTTATCACAATTCATTGTGGTAAACATGATACTTTGTTTCATCTCACTAATAAGCAAGTCAAAATAGGGGAAGTATATATCTACCCGTGAAATTCATCACCTTCCTTAGTAAGAATTAGGTGATTTTGTGATCTAACATGTGGTTTTGTAGGGTGTGGTTCCTAATTATGTACTGTAGATATAGCTAAGGGCTTCGTCCGACAACTTATAACTATATCCTTTTTCAAAAAATGTTTACTTTTCTGTACTTTATCTTGCATATGCACATAGTGTCATATGATCGCTCAAGTGGGGGCTAAAAGTAGTGTCATAAATTGTATACCCTTGCTAGGGTGGTACAATTTCACACTTAGGTTAGCACCACCTTAGTGTGTCTTGCATCTTGCATTTCTAATTCCCCTTTAAGCATTTAATTAATTAATTAAATTAAATCTAAGGTCATGTTTCATCACTTTACAAAGTTGGGCCATTTACCCTAAGCATGCCCCTTTTCATTTTTGAATAATTTAATCATAAACCCTAATTATGTCGTATTTTGACCGTTTAGGCCCAATTTTGCATATCAAAACATCTTGAAATCAGCTATAACTTTGGGATGCACTCTAATATCATCATATCTAATGGCCCAAAAACTTTGGTGAAAATTTGGTGAGACCATGGCGAGAATGCACATGGTCCTTGACTTTTTCCCCAAAATTTTGGGAGCATGATCCTATGATATAATAATTCTTAACCCCAAAAGATCAGCGAAAAATTCAAATCCTAGGTTGGCCTAAACATGAAATTAAGATATATGGTTTCATACTTAAAATCTCTCTTTCTTCATTTGAAGGGGTCTTCTTCTAACAATCTAAGAGTAGGTTTTTGGAGCATTAGAGCCTTCTTTGCAGTGAAAGAGTAGATATTTGAAGTCTTCATTAACATTCAACATTCATCCATCAAATATTCATCAAGTATCATTTTATCAATTAGGGGTTTTTGAAGATGTAGAAGAACAATAGGAGATCACTGACTGACGATTGGCTTGTACCTCTCCCTTGGGGTTGGGTATGGTTTCATGTTGTTTTCATGTCTTTGCATAAGATTAATTTTGATTCATATGCATGCTTTAGATCACTTTGCTTTGTGGATTTAGAGCATTTACTTTGCCAATTATAAGCAATTAGGGTTTGCTCTTTAGGGTTGCTCTAGATTGTTTGATTTCATCTTAGGATCTTGCACACACACAAGGTTCTTGCACACACATTTTCAGTACATTATCGACTATTTGTGGAGATAGAAATCACCAACATAGGGGTTTGACTAAGGAAAAACCCTATATAGCCACCCCAAACCCTATTTTTCAACTTCAAGTATAGGTTCGAATTCGAGCGTCGCTGGAAGTTTTAGGACCAGAAGAGCACACAGGGATAGTTCTAGGTTGCAGATCTCAACAAAAACCTTAAGGACAAGGGTGTGGCACTCTGGTCCTACCCAAGACACTAGCATGGTGCCATGGTCATGACATCTATCAGCAGGACTTGACATAATAGTGTCTTGTTGGCTCTGGAATCCATCTTGTCAGTTGTAGCTCCAAAATTGCAAATAAGGACAGTGGCATGGCACCCTGGTCCTAGAAATTTCTACTTAGATTTTAGACATAGGTGCACCTCTAATTTTTCCTTTTGATCTATACTTTTTAGTAGTATATCAGTTGTTCTTTGATATGCATTGTCAAATTAGGGTTTGCTTGCATACTTGCATTCTAGGTTAGATTGGATTTTTGCATCATTCCTCTCTCTCATTTACATCAAATGAATAGAAAACCTAAGAGGTAATCCATGACTCTCTCTTTCTCATAAGAAGTAGCCAAAGTGTGTTACCTCCCTAGGCTCTTTCGTATTTCATGAGTGTGTGTGAGAATGGGATTAGGGTTTCCATACTTAGTCTCACTTTTCCCCCTACACATCTTTAGAAAGAGAGAGTCGTGGATTACCTCCCTAGACTCTTTCGTATTCCATGAGTGTGTATGAGAGTGGGATTAGGGTTTCCATACTTATTCTCACTTTTTCCCTTACACAGGTTGATCATGGATTCCATTTTGAATGCATAAACTTGACTCCACTTCTACTCCAATGCTTGATAAATGACTATATGCTTTCTCACTTGAATTTTCTTGAGTGCAATTGAGATCTTGATTGAGGTTTGGTTTCAAATGAGAGGGGTAGACCTCCTTTTATACTTGACTGCTCAAAAATTAATGAAATTTTTGCAGTAGGTTGCCACGAGATTATATTTCCCACTCATCTGAAATCCTTGTTATGGGGACCTAAAATGGGCCCTAATTGAGAGGACCAGAGCACTAGGTGCCTTGGTCTTGAGCTAGGACTAGGGTGCCCAATGTCCTAGTCCTATCAAATAGGGCACATGATTGGAGAAAAGACAAAGAAGGAGATGAAAATGTAGGATTGTGGATGATGTGAGTAGAATTAGAATAGGAATCAAGCATTGAAAGCTGAAGCACCAAGGTGAGGTCTAGGTGAGCACAAAATTGTATGCAGATATAATTTATGAGGATACAATTTAGTTTTATATTTAAAAGTTTCTTGTAGTCTCTACATCACCATTTTACATTTTTTCCAAGTTCAAAGTTAAGCTCATTTAGGATAGTACCTAGTGCATGTATTACATATTTTCTTCCTCACTTCTATCAAAAATCATTGAATTGGACCTAAAATTTATCATAGGGAGAAGATCCACATTTAACAAGATCCCCGAAGGTTTTTGAGAACATTATAAATTTTTTATGTCAACTTAAAATGTATTGAAATGGGACCCTAGGCTAGGGACATAGACTAAGATCGCAAATCAATATTATTCATTAGAGAAAATAACGAACAAAATCCAACTTCTATCCTAAAAGAGAGCAAGATATTTTTTTTCATTATATCCTCTTTTTATGTTCTTTGTTTGATTTGATGTGAATGTGTAATGAATAGATAAAATGATGTAAAATTTATAAGATCTAGCATAAATAGACAAATATAGAATAGTAAACCAAAAAATAAACTCAGATTTGGAAATGAGATACAAAAAGGAACCTGTTACTGAAATTTGAACCTAAAAATGTTAGGCTATGGAGATAGGTACCCTAGTCCTATATGTGTCTTGGTAGTTGAGGCTTCAAATATCAAATTAGAATATTTTGTAGATCATTTCCTTCATAATTCAGCCAAAAATAATTGGACTATGGCGCTAACTAGATTAGTCCTAGGGTTTTCACTTGTTTGAATTCTAAAACTATGTGGCTCAATCTACTCTATATAAATTTGTAAGTTTTTATTATCCAATTTATAAACTGTTGGGATCCAAGAACACTGAGAGGGGTTGGGGGTGAATCAGTTTTCTACCTGAATTGAGAAATTTAACCTTATTAATACAACAACTCAGAAATTGGTAAACATAAAAGCCTATAACAATAAGCAACAATGCAACCACAAAGATGAACACCATAACCTCAAAGAGGAAAAACCAAGGTGGGATTGGAGACCCACAATATCTATCCACTGATTAGATGAATAAATATTACAATAAGGGTCCTTCACAGGAAGGCCAATAGCCTAGTGCACACTGCTCATCACAAAAGGAGTCTCACTGACTACATAAAACATCGAACAACAATCCAGAATGAATATTGAGCTGCAAGTATAGCATCTCCCATGCCTAAGTACAGTTCCAGTTAAGCTCAGTACTAGAAGCGTTAAACCTCTTTCATAGAGCCAATTTGATCACTTATGATCAACCAAATCCTCTGCATGAATGATTACAACATTATTCACATAATCACATACCATACATGATCTCCTACAATCTCATATATTCTACAAAGAGATATTACATCATATTTATATTATTCTGAGACCTAAACAATTAGGTTGGCCACCTAAAAGATAATACAACAAATTCATAACTTAAAACCACAATCTAATGATCAACCAAGTCGGCTTAGGGCCAAAATAACATAATCCAATGAATGAATCCAACCAGTAATGCACCAACCCACACATTACATAAATCTGTCCATAAGCTAGAAGAATAACCACCAGAGCTATAATAGGTCTCCATAAGCCAAATGAAACACCATGAACAACTAGAACATGAACATGATAACCATCAGTATGTGGATAACCTTCTAGAAGCCACACCAACACCGCTTATTGGATTCAGCAAAGGATCTTCAACAAAGCTCTGCCGGTGAAACCCTCACCGATAACCAAAAGGCTTACTAGAACAAGTGATAGCTTCTAGATCATCAAATCTTGAACCAAATAAATGTGATACACATCAGGAACACATGAATAACCAATCCAAACCAATTCCATAGACCAAAGTATACTAGAGTATACCAGATCACATTGATCTGACCAACTAGAAACCAATCATTCTACCAGGACTAATCAGATACAAGTAAACAACCAAAGCAACTAGTGTTGACATCAATGACAAACATCAATGCAACACATAATCAATTCCTGTAAATTTCCAACAATCTCCTCCTTTGGCATTGATGGCAACACTACATCAATACATCTCAAGCAAGGACACATGTAGGAGTAGAGTGTCATCATATTCTATCCTCCCGATCACATTGCCAACGCAACTCTTCAAGGCATAACATAACCTCGATAGACATGTGGAGCCATTTCTACCCATTAGAGAATTAAGGGAGATTTGACTTACCGCCTTCATGGCCTTCTCATGCTTATCCTAAAATATCCTCCCTAGGATCAAGTCATAAGGCTCAAACAATTTATTATTTTGTTAGGTGAGTCCTAGTTACCCAACCCATCTAATTTATTATTAAAGTTATCACTTGTTTAATAATAGGAAAACCCCCATGTGCCCTGGCAGTCTAGACAAAAGGCTTATCAACTTAACCACCTATCTCTCATGACTCCAATCATCACATGAAACCCCAATCCCCCTATCATGCTCCCAAAACAACAATAGAAAAGTAGGAGGCTCTAAATCAAATACAAATCTGAAACCAAAATCATCATTATGTAGCCATAAACATAGGCATAAGCTTAAACATCCAAAAAGCCATATTTGTTGGTTTGATGATGATTATCATGTATTCATCACTTGTTGTCATTGATGAAACACTCTTTCACACACATATGATTACATTGACTACCGGTGTAACTTCATTGATTTACATTGTTAACCGGTATGTTTAAGGTCTATCTCTAACCGGTACTCTGTGTCAATCGGTATATGCCTAAGAGATAACCTATGGTTACATTAAGTCTACATCAAAATAAAGATAAAGATGAAGATGAAGATCAAGTGGAAGATTCCAGACAACGGTTCACATATTTTGTTCCAACTGATATTGACTATTTTAACTGGTATCCATTTTTGTGATGAGTTACCAGCACCGTTTGTGTGGCAGTCATCTTTGTGATGAGTTATGTTTAAATGTCTAGATACACTGTACCTAGGAAATTGTGTTCCTATGGTTGACATAATATTTGTATGTCTATTTAAAGACATCCCAGTGAATCATTTAAAGAGGGAGAATTGATATATAAGAGGATTTTTTTATGCAAATACTGATATGCATAAAGAGTGAAATCTTTTATTGAAGAGCGATAAGTGTTTAGATGAAGAGTAGTGTTGAATGTACTTAGAATGATTTGATCAAGAAAATCTTGTGCTACTCAATATAGATCAAATCTTTCTTGTTGTTCTCTAATCATTACAACATAATCAAATCTCGTAACTGGGTAAGCTTCAACAAGCTTCATTGTACAAATCCTCTAACAAGGTGATCCATTAGTTTGGATTCTAAAATCCTCTAGCAAGGTTATTCTTAATAGGGTATAAGATTCTAATCAAGCTTGGGATCTCTAACAAGATTCACTCCTAGTAGAGCACTTTGTAAGACCTTAACCAGTCAGTTTTCTATTACTGTAGATAGTTAGCTTGTGAGTTCCATCTCATCGTGGTTTTTACCTATTTGGGTTTTCCACGTATAAACACTTGTGTTATGGTGGATGTTCTACTTTATGTGGATGTTGTTATTTCAATTTGGATAGCATGTATTTTGTTCAAATTCTTAGTCAAGTTCATCTATCGGTTAGTGTTTAAAGTTGTTCTTGTTTTGGTGTCAGTGATTCACCCCCCCTCTCAGTGCTTTTCAAGACCATCAATATTAACAAGTAAGCAACCTTGAGCCTCATACTTGAAACAAACATCAAGCCATAATAAGACAATCAAATCTTCATCAACATGGAATAAAAGATAGCAGCAAGGCCCATCAACTTGCTGGTCCAAAATCAATATAACAACCCTCACAATCATGGCTCATGAACATGAAAGGAGAAATCTCAAGAACACATAAGTAAGGCGTATCCACTTAGCAAGATGGAAAAATCATATAAAACTCTCAAATCAAATAAATGCCAATATTGGAAAACATCTAGAGACTATCCAAAAAGCCTATGGTACAAGATTAGATTCAAAAGGAAAGACATATAAAGAAAAATCGGTCAAAATACCCTTATAGGATAGAACAACACATACACCACATAGTACAGTGCTTTCACATTATAGTTTAGCGTATTTACATTATAGTTTTTTGCTTATATTATAGTTTAGCACATACTCAACTGAAGACAACTCTTTTACACAAAAGACAATGCAAATACACTGAAGGACAACACGAATGCAACAAAAGACAACACAAATACATTGAAGGACAACACAAATACAATGAAGGATAACGTATATACAAAATTAGCGCATTTACATAAATACATACAGAAAACATAGAACTTTCAGTAAAGATAAAAAATCAAACTTTAAACACAAAGCTTCGAAAAATATATACATAGAGTTGCCCAAAACAATAGATTTAATAGGCACAAATAGAATAAATAATAAGCATTTGTAAACCAAGATTTAACGAAAACTTCTTTCAGGGCATAATACTTAGAAAACACCAGAAGAACAAATATAGACTCTCACAATCCCAGAATGCACACACCAAATCTTCATACTCAAAATAAGGACAAAAATTCATCCTCAAACAAAACAAAATGAATCAAGAAAGAGAGACCATAGAGAATGAGCATTATCAAAGCCGTGAACGACATCTACAGACAACCCAAAAATATAAATATTTTCCCACAAACTATAGAGTAAAACTTTATAATAAATTTATGCATTTACATATTTCCTCCCAAACTATACAAACTATAGATTTATTTCCCTGATCTCACACATACCATCTATAGACACGGTGCATACAAGAAGCTGCAAAACAAAATACAAAAAAGAGAAAAAATCACCAACCTACAACCTGTGTGATGGGAAGAAGTTGAAGAAGAGCTCCTCAAATCCAAAAGGTAAATCAATAAGCTCTAGCAACAATCCAAGCCAAAACCAAAGGAAAATCTTGAAGAGAAAATTTTACAAAGAAGAAGCCAACCCTAAACACCTCATGGGAATGAAATAAAAAGCCAAACAATAACTAAAACCCTAGCCTCTACATGGACCACTTAGAATATTTGATTCTATAATATATTTTACCAACCCCACCATATAATATAGTTTTACCTCCCTTTTCAAATTCAACCAATGAGAGAAGAGGGTAGGTAAGATAATATAAATAATGTTTTTACAATTAGGCGGGAATATTATATTATTTTATTTTATAGTGTATTTATACATCCCACTAAACATAAAAGTCAAACTAATAAATAGAACATGAGCCACAATTAAATAAATCAAATGGGGGAATTAAATAAAATAAATCAAAGGCTCATAAATGAATTAGAGGACCAAATAAATATTAAACCATAGACGATTAAATAAATAAATAATTAAATACCAATAAAAGTCAAATCACAATGTCAAATAAATATAAAACCACAACATAGGCTAAACAATAAATATTAAATAATCATTAAAATAAATAAACATTAAATATCAAGTAATTAAATACCCAAAAAGGTAAGAATATGATAAATTAAATTAAACATTAGATAATCCAATAATCGAATCGCTATTAATCAAAATAATTAAAATAAACATTATTAACTATTTAATCTCACATCAATAATCAAATAATCAGTATCGACATAATAGAATTAACCAACCAATACTAACATACTCCCAACATGGAAGAAACCAAGATTACTAACTAACATGGCGACTTACGCCAAGATGTTGACAACTCACAGTGAACAACTTAGACCTAGAGTATGTGAGGGGAACTTGTGTCAACTTTGAACCACATGCCATCTGGATTTAAAGACACGCTCAGACTTGTGGAGTCAGGTGGAGTTGGTGTTTGGTACCTGCAAATCCTGCATCCACAAAGCAACGATATGACATGTGCATATATATATATATATATATAATAACAGACAAGGGTTAGAGAAGCACAATGACACATCCCGCTCGCAATGAGTGATGTGACATTGTCTTTATCCCGAAGATAGTCATACAAAAATAAAACACACCATAAGATCAACTCATCATAGGTAATCATTAAATACGGCCAGTACATCAAAACATCATCAAGTGCATGATTAGTATAATTGATGAGTATAGTAAGGCATGCAAAATCCATCAAGCATATGAACACGTATATGATCCATCAACACTTATGCTCATCAAATCACATGATCAATATAATCTTTCAATAATCTATCACATAGTAAGTATATAGTGTCTATCAAATCAGACGATCAATAATGATAGTATCAACATCGCATAAATCATCCAAAATAGCTTATGCCTAATAGTGTCTATCATCCCAATGTGTAACTAAAACACATGAAAAGTCATCATCCAAATCATCATAAGTAGTCGAGATAAGTTGAACACGGATGGAATAAAAGTCAATTCAAGGGTGGACACTACATCCTCCCCCCCTTAGACTCGACTTACTCCTGGATTTCGTAAGAGTTAGTTTGACAACTAGCACACCTTAATCAAAAACTTCCTTTTAACATAAATATATTATAATATTTTCTAACTCAAGAAAGATAATGGCAACTAAATTTCCTCCTTATGTTTCAATTATTTGAAATAAACACATTACACAAGAGGTAAATGAAGCACCAAATCCTATTAATTATGATATGTACACTAAATTGTTAAAATATTTACAAGGGAACTTCATTTTAACCACACTTGCAATACAAAACTGTAATTTTAGTCACTGAGTTAAGCATCAATAAGCAAAAATCACTATATTTCACACCAATATTCATAGTAACACTCCTTTGACATCTAGTTGCATGCAAATAGAGAGAGATATACATTTTACACAATATCTTACACATATGCACATATTATATTATTGAATAAATCATGTCATAAGCCTATATGAGGGAAAATTTCTTAGAAATAAGCTTGCTTAGGTCAAATATATTCAAGACATCACACGATAACCAAGCATATCTAACTCATTTATTTAAAAGAACAAAATTCATGGCATTCAAATGTACTAATTTCCACCATGCTTCCATTGTGCTATTCTTTATACAAACATTAGATGTAGTCCTTATCCAATCAGATCATTCAAGGGCATCGTTAATCCATTATTTGTACACAAAAGATTTTGAAGGCAAGAAATCAACAACTGCTTTTTATTTAAATATTCCATAAATTTCAGACTTCACAATTCCAAGACACTTCTATCTACTATAAAATTCAGAAAGTTACCAATATATTTCATCTTATTAACACCTTTTATTTACTCAGCTAATATCAACATTATCTAATTGTTTTCTTAGTCTAGTGCACTTTTCCGCAGTGTCCTCCCTCGCACATACTATCAGAGGTTCAAAATGAACGTGATAGAGACAACACTTTACTCAAGATATGGGCCTACAATACATTGACACTCAGAATGACCACTACAGAAAACAAAAGAGGAGGTCAAAGGAAATATACCCACATCATATCATTAAATTAAAAGAGAAAAAATTTGTCAGCGAAATCAATCAAGGAATTTAAGTGTGACAAGTGCCACCACAAGGGAAAAATAAAGGAAAGAAGAACTCAGTGGTCATCCCACGAGTAAAGAAATCTAAAAAAAAAACAAATTAATTCTAACGACACATCACACAAATCATAAATTAAATCAAGGCAAAATAAACGACTCGTCCAACCCAATTCACGAGGTGACCAACATTATTCACACCAAAGGGAGTAACCGATGCACAAAATACAAGGGTACAATGTCTTGAATGTGTTAGAGAGTGCACACCATATATTTAAGACTTTTATTTTATCCATATGTCTGTATTCTTTTCATTATTTCTAATGCAATGGAATCTTTTTCAAAAATCTAGACAATTATCCTTTATGAAAGTTGACATAGGTAGGAAGAGATAAAGCGACTACACACTCGCACACACACATAAAATATGCTCATACCATGACTAATATTCAAGATATCTTATCTATACCATGATCATATTCACCAAGTTATAATAAAAACAGAGGTTAGAGCTTCAATTAATCACTTGATAGTAGACTATAACATGCATCATTTCCATTAATGCACAACTAATAACCTATAGAAGATTATAACGTCCTTCATAAGGTCTTTAAGAAATTTAGTCAATCTTATATTTAAACAAGCAAAATAGGTCTCATTACTAAAGCCAAAGTTATAATATTAATTTCTACTCTTGCCAATAATAATCCTCTAATATACTTCTAGTTATCTAAATTAAGAATATCTCAGTCCTACTTTCAAAACTTAGTTTTCTTTTCATCTAATGTCACTTAAATTCTAAGAATACATGCATCATTCTATTCAAACTCACTTCCTATCATTACTTGATTATTATCATTCATAGACTATGTATTTTCGACATTTCAAGAAAAAATGACATTTAGAATCCCAACACAATTTCATACAATTAATTATCATTTTATCTCATTAGAATTAGTTAAGGAAGCACTTCTTAAAATTCAAATAAGGCAATGAGATAGTAACCTTTCTTAATTTATCCATCTAATTAAGAGAAATATTTCTTCAATGCCACACAACTCCTACACAAAGCTAAAACTTTTATCTTGCCAAACCAAATAAAGACACAATGGTATCATTTCGATTTCTACATATGCAATGCACCAATCCTCACTTCAATATACATATTTATCTCATCTAGTCTTCAGTCCTTTAGTTTTGTGATACATTTCCTATTTAAATGGTGGGATATTCTATTTAATCAATTCTTCCCTTTAAAGAACAAAGATCATGAATGCAATACCTAAATCTCAATCTTCAATACAAATTAGTTTCATCTAATCTTCTCTTTAATGTATACGAGTCATATTTATCAATCATTATTCATGCCTTCTACTTAATATCAAAAACCCCCAAGTATTTGAATCTTTTACCCCACAGAGAGAAGAGGAAGGAGGGGAAATTGCCACATAAATCAATACACACAAATTAACGTAAACTCAATTTGAATTTCCTAGTCATGCCAAATACAACTACCCCCCACTTTTTTTTGAGATATGCAAATTCAACTACCATAAGATTTCCTACCATTACAAGTGCAACTAAAAATCCCAAATCCTTTGATAGCTATGATTTCCTCAAACAATCTTTTATTACATACAAAATCACACATATACCAAAACAACCAATAGTTCTATGGGGTAACCATTACATTACCAGCTAACTTCCTTACATTTCACATAGGAGATTAAAATAAGGAAAAAGGTATTATTAAGCTACTTTTATTATTCACCACATAGAATTTCTTCGATTTTCACATCATGATCTATACTAAATTATTCCTATATGCATAATACAAACACTTCATCTTTCTATTCCTAGGAAGATCAACATAACATACTAATTTTATGAACATAGCATTAGTTAAGAGGATACACACATTCTTTTCTCATTCTACAACATAATTAATTATATTTAAAAACAACAACCTTAATCATTCAAGTTGATGAATAATGATGAACAACAGATACCCCAACAGGTATTGAGAAGGGGGGTGAATCAGTACAGATAAAAACTCTCAACAACTTATATAGCTAAAGCAATACCAACTGGTTATCACCATTACTGAACTTAACCATGGCAGTACCGGTCAAACACAGTAAGACACCAGACACCATAAGTCTGAATACTTCAAATATGATCAATGTACAACATTAACTTTCACCCATAACATATGCATATGGTATGCTAGCAATACCATAACTTATTAACTCTGCATGCATGATCTTTCAACCAAATACTTTATAAACATCACATGAAAAATGCATAACACATGACACACATATTTTTCATGTGGAACCCCAAATGGGAAAAACCACAGTAGGAATGAATACTCACAAGCTTGTTTTGAACTATTTTAAAGCTCACCCTATTAGGAGCCTAGTCCGGTTAAAGAATTTACAATAAGGTTGTGTTAGGAACCGATCCTGTTAGAGATCACCTAGTTAAGGGATGGCTATATACCCTGTTAAAGGTTACCTCGCAAGAGGATTTAAAGAACTCAATAATCTTGAGTCATCTAGTTATAGGTTTTACAATAAGCTTGTTAAAGCTACCCAGTAAAGGGATTTTCCAACTATTGCAATGGTTAAAAGACAACAGGTAAAACTATGATCTGATAATAGCACTACATGCCAAGGAAGATCCTTTTCATATCCTCTACTCTATAATCACACTCTACAGTTTCCCTCTTTACTAGTCTGGCAAGTATCAAGTATCTCTTCACTCAAATACACACACAACATTTGCCAACAACTTTTCAATACAAACATCATCAAACTTATAGGTAACAAAAAGGTCGGTGGTATAAACCCTATGTTAGGGTTTCAAGCAGATCCAAAGCAAATATGAACTAACAATTATATGCAGATTTACATACAAAAGATAAAGAAATAAAACAGGACACAGATAACATAGAGATTTAATGTGGTTCACCTAGAATGGGTTACATCCACCATACACAGTCGTCCAATCTTTCTTATTATCCAGCAAAAATAGTACATCAACCTTACAATGCCTTAAGCATCCTAGCCGCTTATAACATGCATTTTTAGGGCAGCAAACAAAGTCAGCCTTTTTAGGGTTTTATTACAATGTCAATTTTCATCAATGAAAAATGGCAAAAAAAAATTTCTCGGGGGCTACCGCCCCCGAACTCCTACCAGGGGCCCAGCCCAGCCCCAGACCCCAGCAAGGATACGTGCTGAGTGTATAGTACTTTGCTGATCAGTCGTCACATTTCAACAATCTCCCACTTGGAGACTAATACTACATGACACCATTGTACATGCAACATCTGCTGGATAAAGCACTAGGACTTGACTGGTATAAATTCCACAATTATCAATCAAGAAGACCAACAGAAACTAATGAAGAAATCAGCTTCTCCTGTGGAACTACCTTTGTGAACATATCGGCAAGATTCTCACTTGTGTGAATCTTCTCAAGCCGTAACTGACCCTCCTCCAAAACAGTCTAGATGAAGTGGTACCTAAGCTGAATGTGCTTTGTCCTTGAATGAAAAGTGGAGTTCTTTACAAGATGAATGGCACTCTGGCTATCAATATACAATGGGCTATCCTCTTGTGTCTGACCCAATTCCTTCATAAAACATTGCAACCAAATCATCTCCTTGCTAGCTTCTGTAGTAGCAACATACTCAGCTTCAGTGGTTGAAAGTGCAACAACCTTTTGCAGCCTAGAAATCCAACTGACTGCAGTTCCCCCTATAGTAAAAACATACCTTGTAGTACTCCTCCATGAATCAATATCACCTGCCAGATCAGAGTCAACAAATCCACTCAAAGTAGCATTATATCCTTTGAAACATAATGCCTTCGTAGTAGTTCCTTTCAAATACCGAAGAATCCATTTCACAGCATTCCAATGTTCCATACCCGGATTACTCATAAACCTGCTCACAACTCCCACTGCATGTGCAATATCTGGCCTTGTGCATACCATTTCATACATCAGACTGCCAACAGCTGATGAATATGGGATGTTAGACATTTTATTAACCTCTTCTGTGCCTTTGGGCACATCTCCTTAGTCAATTTGAAATGACTAGCCAAAGGTGTACTAACTGCTTTTGCATCCTGCATGTTAAATCTTTTCAACACCTTCTTTATATACTCGCTTTGGGACAAATTCAAGGTTCTATTTTTCCTATCCTGTGTAATCCTCATACGAAGAATTTGCTTAGCTGGACCCAAATCCTTCATAGCAAATGACCTGGCTAATTTCTATTTAAGATCATTTATATGTTGCATGTTAGACCCAACAACAAGCATGTCATCAACATAAAGCAATAGGATAATATAACTACCATTATCAAATCTCTTAAAATATACACAATGATCAGAATGACATCTATGATAACCATGTCCAGCCATGAAACTATCAAATTTTAAATACCATTGTCGGGGTGCTTGCTTTAGGCCATACAGACTTTTCTTCAACCTACACACCAAGTTCTCCTTACCTTTGACCTCATATCCCTGTGGTTGCAACATGTAAATTTCCTCCTCCAAATCTCCATGGAGAAAAGCTGTTTTGACATCTAATTGTTCAAGATGTAAATCATCTACAGCCACAAGACTAAGTACAGTTCTAATTGAAGTCATTTTTACAACTAGAGAAAATATTTCATCACAATCTATACCCTTTTTTTGTGCAAAACCTTTTACCACAAGTCTGGCCTTATATCTTTTCTGACCTCCTTCCTCCTCCTTCAACTGATAAACCCATTGGTTAAGCAAGGCTCTTTTTTCTGCAGGTAAAGGGACTAAGTCCCAAGTCTTATTTTTCATCAAGGAGTCCATCTCCTCTTTCATGCCTAGCTCCCACTATTGTTTGGCATCTACCTGCATTGCTTCTTCATATTCTTCTGGTTCACCATAATCTGTTAATAAAATAGAATACAAAGAAGGAGAAAATCTTTTAGGGGGTCTACTTGTCCTCGTAGAATGTCTAACACTTGCAGGAGTTTGTGGGACAATCTGTTGTTGCTGAGCATCAAGTACCTGTGGCATTTCATTTTCAGGAATCTCATCCAACACCACATATTCTTGTTTGTCCTATTCATGCTTCTTTTCCTGCATCTGTTCTTTATACATAACCTTCTCATTGAATATAACATCTCTACTTCTAATTATTTTCTTATTTTCAAAATCCCATAACTGATAGCCATATTCATCTATCCCATATCCAATGAAGGTACATTTATGAGATTTAGCATCAAGCTTGGTTCTGTTTTCTTTATCAACATGGACAAAAGCTTCGCAACCAAAAGTTTTTAGAAAAGAATAATTTACCTTTTTACCAGTCCATGCCTTCTCTAGAATACCACCATCTAAAAGGGTTGAAGGTCCTTTATTTATCAAATAGATAGTAGTATGTACAACATATGCCCAAAAATGTAAGGGTAATCCAGCATGCAATCTCATGCTCCTCATGCGTTCCATGATAGTCCCATTCATTCTCTCTGACACACCATTTTCTTGTGGAGTTCCTGGAACTATCTTCTACTTTCAAATCCCATTTAAGGAGCAGTAATCTTCAAATGCTTTGCTACAATACTCACCTCCATTATCTGATCTGAGACACTTCAACCTTTTTCCTGTCTCATTCCCTACCAAAGCTTTCCATTTCTTAAAAGTTTCAAAAACATTTGATTTTTGCTTTAGGAAATATACCCATGTTTTTCTGGTTGAGTCATCAATAAAAATAACATAATAACAAGAGCCACCAAGAGATGATACCTGAGCGGGTCCCCATACATCTGAATGTACAAGCTCTAACTTCTCACTCTTCTTCTCTTTCCCAACCTTCAGAAATCTGACTCTTTTCTGTTTACCATAAACACAGCTTTCATAGAACTCTAAATCAATCTTCTTTAGTCTTGGCAATAGATTTTTGGAGTGAAGGATTTTCATCCCTTTCTCACTCATGTGCCCAAGCCTACGGTGCCACATTATCGAATCTGTTCTTGCAACATTTATTGTTGTTGTCCTTGTAGTAACTTTATCTGTAGCAGCTAAGGTAGAGTAAGTGTTACCAGTACACAAATATAATGTTCCTACCTTCGCACCTTTAGCTACTACTAATGATCCTTTAGTGACCTTCCACATACTGTCTGAGAATGTAACTATGCAACCTTCACTACCTAGTTGCCCTGCAGAAATTAAATTTCTTCTTAAATTAGGAACATGTCTTACCTCCTGCAGAAACCAGTCATTACCATTCTGCAACTTGATCTTTATCTTTCCTTTTCCAACAATTTGACAGGGCTCATCATCACCCAAATATACCTGTCCAAAATCACCTTGAACATAATCTAGAAAATATTTTCTATCGGGTGTAGCATGAAATGAAGCCCCAGAATCTATTCCCTAGGAATCATTAACATTATCTAAACATAAGATTAAAACATCTTGTAAAATTTTACTTGCAATATTAGCTTCCTTACTATCATTTTCATTTTTGTCTCCTTCTTTGTTTTTCTGAGACCAACAATCTTTCTTTAGATGACCAAGCTTTCCGTAGTACCAGCAATCTTTCTTTCCTCTAGATTGAGAGCGTCCTTTCTTTGACTTCCCTTGTGACTTCTCATTCCTAGGGCCTTTTCCTCTTTCCTTTGATCTTCCTCTATTCTCCACATTCAAAACACTACCTGATGATGTTGAAGTCTCACCTGTGCTTTTCCTTCGCATTTCCTCGCTTAGGATAACACCAACAATATCATCAAATACCAAAGTATTTTTACCAAAGACAGAGTTACTTAAAGCCATAACCAAGCTATTCCAGCTTTCTGGCAAAGAACATAAAATCAAGAGAGCCTTAACCTCTTCTGCAAAGGTAATTTTTACCAAAGACAATTGACTAGTAACTGTATTAAATTCATTTAAGTGCTCTGCTACAGATCCTCCCTCACTCATTTTCAAATTAAACAAATGCTTCATAAGAAATACCTTATTCAAAGCTGAGGGTTTCTCATACAACTTAGCCAATGTTGCCATCAAATCTACAGTCATTTTTGCTTCTGTTATATTGAATGCTATAGACAACGCAAGGCACAATCGAATGGATCCCAGTGCCTTTCTATCTAAAATGTCCCACTCTTCATCTGATATTGTGGTCGATTTCTTTGCCTTTCCTTCCAATGGCCGCCAAAAATCCTTTTGATACAGGTAATCCTCCATCTGCATTTTCCATAACTGATAATTCTGGCTGTTAAACTTTTTGACCTTGAATTTGGAATCCTCCATTGCTCCCACTCAAATTTGAAAGTCCTGCTAATTTACAGAAAACCTCACTCTGATACCAATTGTTAGGGTTTCAAGCAGATCCAAAGCAAATGTGAACTAACAATTATATGCAGATTTAAATACAAAAGATAAAGAAATAAAACAGGACACAAATAACATAGAGATTTAACATGGTTCACCTAGAATGGGTTACATCCACCATACACAGCCGTCCAATCTTTCTTATTATCCAACAAAAATAGTACATCAACCTTACAATGCCTTAAGCATCCCAGCCACTTATAACATGTGTTTTTAGGGCAACAAACAAATTCGGCCTTTTTAGGGTTTTATTACAATGTCGGTTTTCATCAACGAAAAATGGCAAAAAAAAATTTCTCGGGGGCTGCCACCCCTGAACCCCTACCCGACCCCAGACCCCGGCGAGGATACATGTTGAGTGTATAGTACTTTGTTGATTAGTTGCCACATTTCAACACCCTAAACCCTAAACATCTTAGGTTTACAACATAGGCGGTCTCATCCCGACCCTCCAAAAATATTGCATAGAGCATTTATAATTTCAAACAGATCACAAGTGAATCGGCATCGTTCATTCATCACCACTCATGGGAATTAGTAACCCATCACATTTTCTTCTTATGCCACTAAGAGGAATAATCATTCTCGAGGTAGACTTCAAATGCAATCGATCTTCTCATGCCTCAATCCTTTATGCACTTAAAGTTGATGTGGCACCTCGATCATAAAGTATCATCAGTTCATCACACAAGCTGGATCAACAAGCTGATAACCATAGAGCTGAGACTACCAACCGATAATCACACTTAGTGAAAACCCGACACCAGTTCACTAAATCTCCTCATACCTCTTCATACTGGTTCACTTGAACTTATTGACATCAATGACAACATACATTATCATCATATCAACATACCGGTTCATCATATGCCAATGATATCCAACAATCTCCCCCTTTGGCATTGATGGCAATACTTAGTGTAATATTACAATTAGAAACATCACAGACTAGTGTGTCTTTATCATCAAATATCTTCTCCCCATACATCTATCATATCTATATCTTCCATATCTTCTCCCCCTTTGACAGCAATGCCAAAGTGGAGGCATAAGGTTCCAAAATCTACTATGTTGCTCCCCCTAAGAAGTAGCATCCTTCAACACATCAATCCTGAAGGATTTGTCATTTTTAGTACTTGACTGATGTGGAGCACATATCTTTTAGTTGACTTCATGAAGGGGCAGAACCCCTAATTCACCTCTCAAATAGGTAAATATAGTCTTTAGTAAGTGCTTAGTGAATATATCTGCTAGTTGCTCCTTAATGGAAACATGTTGTAATACAACCTCCTTATTCGGAAGTTTCTCTCTCAAGAAATGATATTTAAGCTCAATGTGCTTAGTTCTAGCATGCAATACCAGATTCTTGGAAATATTTATTGCCCTTGTGTTGTCACAAAATATGTTCACCGATTTAGATATAGGTACCTTAAAACCTTCCAGTACATGCTTCATCCAAATTGCTTGAGTGCAGTTCATAAATGCTGCTACATATTTTGCTTCAGCTATAGATTGAGAAGTACATCTCTACTTCTTGTCCATGATACTAATCTTCCACCGAGAAAGAATACACCACTGGTTGTGCTCTTTTGGCCATCGACATTGCCTCCCCAATCGACATCAGTATATACCTTGAGAGTATACTCACCATTATATGGATACCACAATCCATAATTAATTGTTCCTTTCAGATATCTAAAAATCCTTTTGACAGCTACCAAGTGGGATTCTCTTGGATATTTATGAAAATGAGAAACTATGCCCACTGCATGAGAAATATCTAGTCTATTGTGCACCACATAGTGCAGCTTACCGATCATTGACTGATACTCCTTTTCATTCACCAGTGTTGAATCATCTTCCTTAGTCAATTTACAACCAGTCATCATCAGTGTACCAACCAGTTTGCTTTCCTCCATGCCAAAAGTCTTTAATACCTCTTTGACATACTTGGACTGGGTAATAAAGATACCCTCTTTCATTTGCCGATTCTATAACCCAATGAAGAACTTTATTTCTCCTATCAGAGACATCTCAAACTCTTTCTTCATTTCATCTGCAAATGCATGACTCATTCTATCATCTCCTCCAAAGATTATGTCATCCACAAACACTTCACAAATTAGAATCTGATCACCTTCTGATTTCAAGTAGATGTTGCTATCTTCACTTGTTCTTTGAAATCCAATCTTCACAAGATGAGAGTGTAGTCTTTCATACCATGTCCTAGGTGCTTGTTTCAGTCCATACAGGGCTTTGTGTAATCTACACACCATGTCACTATCTTCTGATAAGGCAAACCCTTCTGGTTTCTCTATATACACTTCCTCTTCTAGGATTCCATTCAGAAAAGTAGACTTCACATGTATCTAATAATCCTTAAATCCCTTAAATGCTGCAAATTCAAGTAGCATTCAAACACCTTCTAATCTATCCATAGGAGCAAAATTTTCTCCATAGTCTTCTCCTTCCTCCTAAGTGTATCCCTTGCATAGAAGCCTAGCCTTATTTCTGACAACTGTGCCTTCTTCATTCAACTTATTTATGAAGACCCATTTGGTACCTATGACATTTTTATGTTCTGGTCTGGGCACCAAAGACCATGTTGTATTCTTGAAGTCATGGGTTCTAATTCAGAAATCATGCAAGAGTTCTCCTTCACTTTTCTTCTAGTGAGTATACCTCTATCTTTATCTCCTATGATTTTCTTTGGATCATGTTGCAGCTTCATATATCTAGGAATGATTCTAGCTCGATCTTCTAGCTTTTCTTCTTCACTAACTTCTTCTTATACAACTTCTATTGATGCAGGAACATTGAGATCTTTACAAGTTTCTTTCTTCACGAGTTCCCAAAAGGCTATACCCGATTCATCTTCCACTTCTTCACTCCATGTTTCCTCAAGTTCCTCAAAGGATTCATCAACCCTAACATTGATACTTTCAACAATCTTCTGTGTTCTATTGTTGTAGCACTTGAGAGCTTTGCTCTTAGTGGAATATCCCAAAAATATTCCTTCATCACATTTTACATCAAATTTTCTCAAAAGCTCACCTCTCTTGATATAACACTTGCTACTCACAGTGGGATTTTTCCCTATCCAATACTCATAAGGGGTTTTATCTTTACCTTTCTTGATGAGTACCTGGTTCATAGTATAGACTGCAGTGCTCACCGCTTCTCTCCAAAAAGTGTGAGCAACCTTTCCTTGAATCAACATTATTCTAGCCGCTTCAACTATAGTCTTGTTATTTCTTTCTGCTATGCCATTCTGTTGAGGTGTCCTTGGGGCAGATAGCTACCTCTTAAAACCGTTGTCTACACAGTACTTATTGAATTCATCAGAAGTGAATTCTCCTCCTTGATCAGTTCTCAAGCACTTTATCTTTTTACCACTTTCTTTCTCTGCTAATGCTCTGAAAGCTTTGAACTTTCCAAATGCTTCAGAGTTGTCTTTCAAGAATGTGACCCAAATCATTCTTGAGAACTCATCACTAAGAATCATAAAATACCTATCTCCCTGAATACTTGTAGTTTTGATAGGACCACACAAATCAGTATGCACAAGATTGACTAAATTTTCTGCTAAGAAAGACTTACCTTTAAAAGTTGAGGAAGACATCTTCCCCAATTGACATTCTCTACACAAAGAATTCTCAGGTTTGTCTAGCAACAATAATCCTCTTACCGCCTTGATCTTACTAGCTTTAACAATGTTGTCAAAGTTCATATGACAGAGTCTCCTATGCAATATCCAACTGTCATCAAACTTATCCATTGGACACCAACTTATCTTGGCATTCAATTGAAATAGGTTATCTATGCTCTGCTTTCTAGTGGCAATAAGTTCACCATTCTTCCCACTTATACTGTAGACTCTGCCTTTGAATTCCAGAACTAGTCCTTTGTTATTCAACTGAGAAACACTCAACAGGTTATGCTTAAGACCGTCTACCCAGTAGACATCATCTGCACTACTATTTCCATTTAGTGGGATGGATCCTTTACCTTTTACCAAGCATGGTGCATCATTTTCAAATCTGACAACACCTCCATCATATTCTTCCAGAGACAAAAACTCTCTTCGCTCACCAGTCATATGATGATAACAACCACTATCAATTATCCACTCATTAGAGTTGTTAATGCAAGAGACAAGAGCTTTCTTGTCAGACACTTCTTCCTTTACTGCTACAAACACCATGTCTTCATTTTCTTCATCCTCTATTTCTTCATCAGTGACACCTTCATCCACAACAACTAGACAATTTCTTTTGTTTCCTCCTTTATATTTTCTAAACCTCTCTGGTTTGTCCTTATTGTCATTGTTAGGACAGTTAATAGCTATATTTCCTATCTTGTTGCAGGAAAAACATTTCAAAGGAAGTTTACCTCTATACTTTCTAGTTCCCTTCGGAAGTCTTTTAGCAAGAAGGGATTCGAACTCCATTATAATCTCTTCATCATCCATATCTTTGCATTGTCTAGATTCATATATAGTACTAGTTTCTTTTCCTTTTCTGGATGGTACAATAGATGCTTTAAAGGCTGACTCAGTCTTCTGAATACTACCATCATAGCTATTCAACTCATATGCAGTTAACTTTGCAATGATAGAGTCTAAGGATACCTTGGTTTTATCAATAAACCTTAGATCCTGGATAGCTACTACTCTGATTGCATAGATTGGTAACAATGATCTAAGAACTTTACTAATAACAGTGCCATCTTCAATCGTTCCACTAGCACTTTTGATATCACCAACTACTATCTTAATCCTAATACCATACTGTTGAATGGTCTCACCCTCAACCATCCTCATGTCTTGAAATTTTCCTCTAAGGCTCTCTTCCTTAGCTTTCTTTACATGCTTATTACCACCATAAATGGTTTCCAATGCTTCCCATACCTCCTTAGGAGTGTCTTTGTCTTGAACATCAATAAACTCAATATCTAACAAGTTGCCGATAAGAGCTTCCATAACTTACCCATTTTCCTAGATTTCTCTCTTTTGATCATCAGTCAGAGTGCTAGTGGGAGTCACAAAAGCATTCTCAATATAGTTCCAGTGTTGAGCACCCATACTCTTGATGTAAATCTTCATTCTGTCCTTCCATATTTTGAAGTTATCTCTATTGAACTTAGGACCTTCCCTCTTCATCATTACAGTAGGATCTCTTACCTCAAGTTGTTAGGCTTGTATCACTAAGCACCTGGAGGCACTCTGATACCAATCAATGAATAATGATGAACAATAGATACCCCAATAGGTACTGAGAGGGGGGTGAATCAGTACAAATAAAAACTCTCAACAACTTATCTAGCTAAAGCAATACCAACTAGTTATCACCATTACTGAACTTAACCATGGCAATACCATTCAAACATAGTAAGACACCAGACACCATAAACTGATAAGTCTGAATACTTCAAATATGATCAATGTACAACATCAACTTTCACCCATAAACATATGCATATGGTATGCTAGTAATACCATAACCTATTAGCTCTGCATGCATCATTTTTCAACCAAATACTTCATGAACATCACATGAAAAATGCATGACACATGACACACATATTTTTCACGTGGAAACCCAAATGGGAAAAACCATGGTGGGAATGAATACCCACAGGGTGAACTCACAATACTGGTTCCCACTTTTTGACCAACTTTGACATTTAGATGAATATTTTGAAAAAAACCTTCACTTTTTGACACCTATAACTTTTAAACCGTTAAGAATTTGAAGATGATATAAACTAGTGATTTTTAATATCTTGTTTATAGATTCTAAATATATTTTTTGCAAATTTGTTTGAATAAAATTTTATTGATTTTTCCATCTCCCTCAAAAAGTAGTTGTTTACAACAAACAACATTTTTTAAGAGTGATGTGTATCCCGAAATGCATCATTTTTTTTCTATAAATAATAAAAACTTAATTCTTTTGAATTTTGGTTTGTAACATCAATACCCAAGGCATGCACTTGGTTTGATAGTGATATGTTGAATATTTTTTATTTTATTAAGTTTTGAAGTTTGACTAATTACAATTTGGATATAGGTGTATGTTTGAACACATAACTTGTTCTATATATATCAAAATTCAATTTTCTTTTTTTTGTTAGAAAGAAAACACCAATACCTAGTGCATAGATATTTTTCAGATTTTTTTTGAATTAGTTTACTATTTTTTCCAATGCATTTAACAAAGAAGTTCATGTTCGGTGGAAAAACTACATTCATAAGAACTAAAATAAAAATATATTAATAAAATTAAATATATTAAAATTTATACTATTTGGAAAGCTTATAATAAGGACTAAATACTTAAAAATAAAAAACTTTTAAATAAATTAATTTGACCCCCCAAAAGCTAATGTAAAATTGGTTTTTTATCAGCATTTGATAGATGCAAAGGAGACTCCATTGCAAGTATGATTTATAAGTAGAGAGGTTCTATCCAAGAAATTTTGATCTAAGAGCCTTTGATTTAACTCTCTTCAATTAATTACTTCAAATGGGACCTCTTAAAGCTTAAATCATTCTATTTTTTAAAAAATGTATGATTTCAACAAAAATCAGGACATAACAAAAAGTGGGAACCAGCTTTGTGAGTTCACCCCACAAGCTTTTTTTGAACTCTTTTGAAGCTCACCCTGTTAGGAACGTAGTCTGATTAAAGACTTTACAATAAGGTTGTGTTAGGAACCGATCTTATTAGAGATCACCCGGTTAAGGGATGGCTATATACCCTGTTAAAGGTTGAAACCCTGTTAAAGGTTACCTTGCAAGAGGATTTAAAGAACACAATGATCTTGAGTCACTTGGTTATAGGTTTTACAATAACCTTGTTAAAGCTACCCAATAAAGGGATTTTCCAACTGTTGCAATGGTTAAAAGACAATAGGTAAAACTATGATCTGATAACAACACTACATGCCAAGGCAGATCCTTTTCATATCCTCTACTCTGTAATCACACTCTGTAGTTTCCCTCTTTACTAGTCAAGCAAGTATCAAGTATCTCTTCACTCGGATACACACACAACATTTGCCAACAACTTTTCAATACAAACATCATCAACCTTATAGGCAATAGAAAGGTTGGTGGCATAAACCCTAAACCCTAAACATCTTAGGTTTACAACATAGGTGGTCTCATCCTGACCATCCAAACATATTGTATAGAGCATTTACAATTTCAAATAGATCACAAGTCAATCTGCATTGTTCATTCATCACCGCTCATGGGAATCAGTAACCCATCACGTTTTCTTCTTATGCCACTAAGAAGAATAATCATTCCTGAGGTAGACTTCAAACATAGTTGATCTTCTCATGCCTCAATCCTTTATGCACTCAAAGCTGATGTGGCACCTTGATCACAAAGTATCATCAGTTCATCACACAAGCTGGATCAACAAGCCAATAACCATAGAGCTGAGACTACCAACCGGTAATCACACTAGTGAAACCCCAACACCGGTTCACTGAATCTCCTCATACCTCTTCATACTGGTTCACTTGAACTTATTGACATTAATGACAACATACATTATCATCATATCAACATATCGGTTCATCATATGTCAATGATATCCAACACAAGTAAGCACTAGAAATTTACAGACCAAGTAAGAACATATAGACGCTTCTCTTATTTTGGAGACATGCATATGGAATGAATATATACTTGCTTAAAATTATGATTCCTAAAAGGAATTAGAGAGCAACACAAGCCAAAGACATCTAAGTTTCCCAAAATTCCAATAACACTTCTTCTAACACAAATCTAAAAGAGTAAATTGATTCAAAGGAACATTAAGGCACTTCACAAGACTAATAACAACATCCTTAACTAGAGATCCTAGTGTTGCAACATGGGCTCTGATACCAAATGTAATACCCACCAAAATACCCCAAAGAAATATAGCTAAATACACACTAATATTTTTTTAATTTATCAATACAACACATAACATCACTTAAGCAATGCAGTGAGCACTCATCAACATTTAAGTGTTATGAACATAGAATAATTCACCCAAACTATTAATCAATTACGCAAGTGAAATATAATAAATCATTACTACTAACTCCCTAGGGTATCTCAATGTCATTACTTAATCTACCTACATAAGAAATAAACATTTACTTTCTTCCTAATAATCTTAATCATTATTCAAGCATAGGTGCAACTTAGCAATACCTAACACTCATGATATGTAGCCTACTTAACCATTCATATAGTATGAGATTCTATCTATCAATGCATAGCTATTTCCCTCTTTTCCTTAGGTTCATCTTATACACCAAGTCCAAATGTTCCTATTACCATTAACCAACCTTCAACTATTATGATCACCATCCACATACCAAGATTAACCCTTACATTAACATTAGTATAATTTTCCATTTATAATTAACTTCCACATAATCAATTAACCTACAACCTAATTTATTCCATTCCAATAATATCAAATTACAAATTAGGTAACCACATTAATTCAATTCAACACAACTTAAGATACAATATCCTGAATCCATAACAACTAATAACATCCATCATTTGGAGTTATAATCTTAAACCATAACATATAATACAATCTAATCATTTCTTGAAAGACAAGCATTCATTTTGCCATCTACCCATACACTTACTAGTAATTTCCATTCATTAAGATTTGTAATTAGTTCATTAAGAACATTCATACAATATTTTTATAAGAAACATTCAATTACAACACAAGCATTACAATATTTCAATCCTACCATTAGAACAAAAACTATGAAGTATGATACTATAAGCCCAAATTCTTCAACCACAAATCATAAACATGTCCTAAGATATCTTCCATTAATACTCATACTCATACATCCTACCAAGGCATAGCATTTCTTCTACTTAGAGCATTAGTTAAAGATATCATTTCTAAGCTATTATCATTGTCATAACATTTGCACAATTTCCTTTTAACATGGATCATCAAGAATACAAATTGCATCATTTTATTCCAAACCATAATACTTATTCACATCTCATGCATCCATTTCATTTAATATATAAATGTGTTACAATACAATTCAAGGTCCATCATTACAATCATATACTATAACCCAAGCTATCACTATAACTAGAACACCATAATCATTTCTCATAAGCATAATTTCTCTTACAACCATTACATGATAATTTCATTACATAAATCACATCATCATTTACATTCTTGCTGGATTTATTGTCCATGAACTATCAGAAGAAGCATCCTCATCCACGCAAGAAGAATCCAAAGATAGGAATATCCCAATGGTTAAAAGTACCAACAGCTCAACCATGTGGAACCAAAGGAACCACCCCTCATGCTTGGAGATGAAAAAAGGTCCCAACACATACTCTACATATAGGCTAACACTTAAAACCAAAGAGACTAAACAATACAAGGACACTCAAGCAAGAACCGATCAGAAGAAGGCACAAATAGAAACTCCCAGAGACGCACAAATCAACAAGGCATAATACATCTCAAGCAAGGAAACATGTAGGAGTGGAGTGTCATCACATGCTATCCTCCCTATAAAATTTCCAATGCAACTCTTCAAGGCATAACATAACCTCGATAGGCATGTGCAACCATTTCTACCCATGAGAGAATCAAGGGAGATTTGACTTACCGTTTTCACGGTCTTCTCATTCTTATCCAAAAAGATCCTCCCTATGATCAAGTCATGATGCTCAAATCTATTTATTATTTTATTAGGTGAGTCTTAGTTACCCAACCCATCTAATTTATTATTAAAGTTATCAATTGTTTAGCAGTAGTAAAACCCCCATGTGCCCTGGCAGTCTAGATGGAAGGCTTATCAACTTAACCGCCTATCTCTCATGACTCTGGTCATCACATGAAAGTCCACTCCCCCTATCATGCTCCCAAAACAACAATAGAAAATTAGGAGGCTCTAAATCAAATACAAATCTAAAACCAAAATCATCATTATGCAGCCATAAATATACTCATAATCTTGAACATCCAAAAAGCCATTTTAACAAGTAAGCAACCTTGAGCCTCATACTTGGAATAAACATAAAGCAATAATAAGGCAATAAAATATTCATCAACATGGAATAAAAGATAGTAGCAAGGCACATCAACTTGCTGGTCCAAAATCAATATAACAACCCTCACAATCATGGCTCATCAACATGAAAGGAGAAATATCAAGAACACATAAGTAAGGCATATCCACTTACCAAAATGCAAAAATCACATAAAACTTTCAAATCAGATAAATGCCAATACTGGAAAATGTCTACAGACTATCCAAAAAGCCTATGATACAAGATTAGATTAAAAAAGAAAGATAGATAAAGCAAAACTAGTCAGAATACCCTTACAAGACATAACAACGCATCCACTATTAGACAGTTAAAATAACCGGAAGGCAATTCAAAGGGGGGGGTGAATCAATTTTCACAGATTACCAGAACCATTAGCAATTTAAACTTTAATACGAGAACCCAAAACATTAATACCGAAATAGTAGATAAACCAATTAAGCATAAACAATAATCACAGAATAAATACCATCCACATGACACCAATATTTGTATGTGGAAAACCCGGTCAAGGGAAAAAACATAGTGGGAAGCCTACCCATAGTCAGATAATACTTCTGCAGTAAGTATGTGAATTATAATTCAGGGGCCTGCACTTGCAGGAAGGCCAACAACCTAGAGTGCACTGCTCATCACAAAAAGAGCCTCACTGACTACATATAAATCCGGACTACAATCCAAAGAAGTGTTGAGCTGCAAAAGATAGCATCTCCTATGCTTGAGTACAATTCCAGTTAAGCTCAATACCGGAGGACTAAATCCTCTTACATAAATCCAATTCAATCTCCAATGATCGACCAACTCCTCTACTTGAATGATATTACATTATTTGCACATTACTTTCCTTGGCCATGACCTTTAACAATAACCATGAAGATCTACAATGAGATCTTACATCTATATATACAAACCCTCGACCATAAAAAATTAGGTCATCCACCAGATAACAAACCAATTACATAATTATAAATCATGCCAGACTTAGACCAAACAAATAATATCAACACATAAGACATCTCAGAAATACACTAATAGGTCCTATCCATACGATACATTAAAGTCAGTCCATAACCTAGATCAACTAGAACCAAGTATAGGTCCACACACCACAACAATGATCTCCATTCTTCAAGTCTCAAACATGATCACCAATAGCATCCTGAAACTCCACTAGAAGCTGCACCAACACCACTTATGCAATTCATCAGATATCTCCACCAAAATCTTTGTCGGTGAAACCCTCGCCAGAACTAGAAAACCAATCTTCTAAGCAAGCAGGATATCAACCGATTACCAGACCAAAACCAACTGACCAAATATGAGTATAAGTATCATGAACAAGTTGATCCCATCACCAGACTATACTGGAGCCTACCAGATCATATTGGATCCAAGTTAACCAAAAAACACTCAACCTACCGGGACTAGAAGGGTGCTGGTAAAGCATCCAAATAGCTAGTGTTGGCATCAATGACAAAACATCAATGCAACACATAATCAATTCCACCAAATAGAAAACAATCTCCCCCTTTGGCATTGATGACAACACTATATGTGAAAAACATCTAAGTACCAAGAAATGCCAAACAAGTCTCCCATAGTGGAAGACAACCAACAATCTCCCACATATAGCTCAAACTCCCCCTGTGAATAATATCTGTAAAGATTTGAATTTCTCTTTCTTTCTCTTTTTATTTCTCACCTTCTTTTTCTTTTTCACATCAATATCACTCCCTCTTTGACATCAAAGCCATAAATCTAACAGAAGTATCAAGGCAAAAACATAAGCCTCTGAATCACAAAGCTGACTACTCCCCCTGAGTAGTAGCATCCCACATTAGTGCTAGAATGAATAGTATCTTTAATAATGCATGTTGGACTGATGCCAAATAGCATCAATCAAGTCTCTACCAGAGGGGCATAAACTCTCAATCTGTCTCTTAGGTACTCAAATGATTCCTTGGACAAAGGTTTAGTGAAAATATCTGCAATCTACTCTTTAGTGTTCACATAAACCAGTCTAACTTCATTTGCTTCCACCTTCTCCTTCAAAAAGTTATACTTGATAGACATGTCCCTTGTTTTAGAATGAAATACCAGATTCTTTGATATATCAATAGCAACAGAGTTCTCACAGTGAATAACTACTAGTGCATCACAATCCATCTTTATATCCTTCAACATTTGCTTTATCCATAAAACTTGTGTATTGTTAGTAGCAACAACAACATACTCAGCTTCATTAGTAGATAAAGAAGTACATGACTATTTCTTGCTAAACCATGAAACCAACTTCTTTCCAAGAAAGAAAGCTCCATTGAAAGTCCTTTTCCAGTAATCAACATCTCCAGCCCAATCAACATTTGTATATGCACATAAAGTAGAGTTATCATCCTTAGGGTCTCACAAGCCATCTTTTCTTGTCAATTTCTCACTTGTAACCATATGAGTACTTACTGGTTTAGAATCTCCCATACCAAATTTATTCAAGAATTCCTTAGCATATTTAGTTTGACAGATGAAAATACCTTTGTTAGTCTAAGTAATCTACAAACCTAAGAAAAATTTCATCTCACCAATCATAGGCATCTCAAATTCTTTCTCCATATTCTTAGAAAATTCTATGCATAACTTATCTTCACCTCCAAAAATAATGTCATCAAAAAATACTTCAATATTCAGTATGTCATCATTAGTGATCTTATAATAAATTATTGTTAGCACTACCCTTAGTAAAACCAAGCTTCAAAAGATATTTATCCAACCCTGCATGCCAAGCTCTAGGTGCTTGTTTTAATCCATATAAATCTTTCCTTAACTTGCAAACCATATATGTATCATCTGATAGTGAAAAACCATCAGGTTGTTGAATATAAACTTCCTCATTGAGATCCCCATTCAAAAAATGCACATTTAACATCCATCTGATAAATTTTGTAGATTTTGTAAGTAGCATAGGCAAGAAATAATCTTACATCTTCAATCCTAGCTACAGGTGCAAAAGTCTCTCTGTAATCAATTCCTTCCTTTTGAGAATATCCTTTACAAACCAATCTAGCCTTATTCCTTATAACTTGACCATCCTCATTCAATTTATTCCTAAAAAATCATTTAGTTCCAATAACATTTTTATTTTTAGGTTGGGGAACCAAGGTCCATGTGTTATTTTTCTCAATCTGATCTAATTCTTCTTCCATAGCTTTCAACCAATGTTCATCTTTACATGCCTCAATTAATGATACCGACTTAACTTGTGAAATTAAACATACCTCATTAGTTGCCATTTTTTTTCTTGCCATCACTCCATTGCTCTTATCCCCAATGATTTGATCTTCTGAATGATTCAATCTCACATACGTAGGAGTCTTTTGACTTTCGATTCTTCCCTATTCTTTAGTTACTGTAGAATTCTCTGATACTGGCGGAGTAACTGGTTCAACTCTTTGTTCCGGTAAAGGTGCTACCTGTAATACCCTAAAAATGGTCATCTAAAACCATAGGCCCCCTAGTCTTGATTTCATCACCAAGGTCCTAACCAAAGGCAATTAAAATTAATCTTGAGCACACAATTAATTTCTTAAATCATCAATGCTACATGCCAAATTAATCACTTTGAATTAATTAAATAAATATATTTAATTAATTGATCATTTCAAGTAAATCATTTTTAAATAATTATCCTATTTATTTATTAAATATCCTAGCATATTTAATTAAATAAATCAGTTTGCCATTAAATCATCAAAAAAAGGAATTAATTGGAAAAAAGAATTAAAATTTGAGAAAAGAAATCAAATGGAGATAATCTTGAAAATCAAATTAAAATTGAAAAAATCTCAGGAAAGCAATTAAAACAATTAAATCTCAAAATTGAATAAAATAGAGAATAAATCAGTTTTTTCTATTTTTATCTTAATTTTAGTTCAATTTCCTTTAAAATTGAGAAAAGCAGCCAATCACATCAGTTCACCTGGATTGTGCTTCTTCTTGGAAAATCTTGACCACTCATCATCATTTGTTCTTGATCATTGGTTTCTTTCTGAATTTTCTATAAATTCAGGCTCCCATCTCCTAATCAAGGATCCTGAAGAATATATTGTTATTATGTTGTTTTTTCTCTAGGTTCATTAAGATTTTATATTCAGAATATTTGCATATTAGTTATTGCATATTTGTTAAATCATTTAGCTTAATCATATTAGCCTAATATTCATTAATATTACATATCTTGTATTTATGTAGCTTAATCTTGCATCCATTTAGCTCAATTTCATACTCATATAGATTAAATCCTTCATTTAGGTGTTTTCTAGTCACTAGTATTACATATAAAAAATTTGAGTGAAAGACTAAACTCACATCTACTAGAAGGCAATAGGTCACTTTGTGATGGTTTATTGTTCATTGTTGATTGATTTACTAACCATTCATCTAATGAAGTATTGAAGTGTTGTGTATTCCAGATATAGATACGATTCCACTGTTCACACACACATTTTTTGCACCCACTGTGGGGCTCAGAATTCAATCTTTCGACCTCAAAATTATTTTTTTTATTTTTCAAGTCTTGTCCATACAACCTCTACGAAAGGTCGTACAAGTATCTACCTAACATCATATGAGTGTTTTCCTTTATCGTCTAGTTCATAGAGAATACTCATACGAGTTTCTGCTCTGGACATTTGATTCTGTGTTCTATCATCTGGGTCTGTGGGAATACTCGTACGGGAAGGTATATATTGTCGTACGAATTTCTATTTTTCTCGTTTCAGAAATAGTATAATTTGTTTTTTTTGTGAATTAAACTTGGATTGTACTGACGCTAACCTTGGTCTGTCTTCTATCTGCCTAAGATTTTCATAGCCTAACTAGTTTTCTATAGAATGCCTGTCAAAGAATTTATCAATCAAACATACGCCTGTCAAACAATCAAAGCAAAATGACTACTAATGTGTTGTTCTTCCAAGTTGCCTAAGGAGAATCGATTAAACATTATTTATTCATTTAGTATTTTCGTAGGCACTTAAATTGCTATTTGGTTAATGAACAAATCTGTCTTTTGTGTTTGAAGAAAAAGCTAAGAGGTAGGAGAGTATGCTCTTGTCTTTTATAGATAATCAGAAATCCAAACCCTTGAGGCATTTTCTAAATTTGAGATTTGTGTATCTTTAGCGGGTGTTTCATAATGTAAAAAATTAATCACCCTATGAGAACGACCCAAGTGAGTACAACTGGACCTGATAATTTTAACTCACTATAATAAATAGGCCTCTAGTGATTGAAGTCTCAGAGGATGGGATTATTTGAGTTTTCTCTTTGAGATCTCTCATATTGGGCATTTTGTAAGGCTTCATGGTCTCAATCACATTTACGTGACTATAGCTTGTTTTGGTACCTTGTTGGGCTATAGGCCTCCATCATGCTTGCCTGACTTCAAGGGGTAATTTTGAACGGAATTCCTGACTAAAAACTATAAGATAGAAACTACCTGATTCACCTCCAAAAGGGGGATAATCTTTGTGCAAGAGAGATAGTAACTCTCCCAAGACACTAGACATATCGTGCCTCCATTAGTGTTTGGAGTCAGCTAATATGGTGTTGAGAATCCATTGCATGAGACTCAATGACCATATTCTAATTAACTATTGGGTGTGTACCTAAGTCTGTAAGCAAATATTTTCTTATCTAAGCCAAATTCTATAGGGTTAGTGTGTTGTGCTTGAAGTCATTATACATCTTGCATGTTTACTATGTTTTCATCCCTTAAACTAAAACTGAAATACTGAAACTAGAGAAAACAAATCAACAACATCAACAACTCAGTGATCAAAACTCAGTCCTTATAAAAAAAAAAATTGGTCTCTGTCAGTCGTCAAAACTCTGTCTGTGTCTGAATCTCATCTTTGTCCAGTCCTCTCTCGTACGAGTCTCCTGAATTATCATCTGGCTACACACATATTGTCCTATGAGTCTTCATTGATCCTATCAGTTTGTCATCAAGCTCTGTTAAAACTATTGTACGAGCCTATAGAATTATCATCTAGACCTTATCATATTGTCATATGAATAACTATCATACTCAATAGATTATCGTTTGGAGGCCATTAAACTGTTGTGCGAGTTTAGGTAGGAACTCGTACAAGAAACTATCTCTATCATCTAGGAGCAATTAAATTGTTGTTTGGGTCTAAAAACTTTGTCGTACAAATTTCTAATTTTGTCAGTCCAGAACAGTTAAAGTTACCTAAATCAATCTACAACGAGAATAAAACTGGTTATCATAATCCTGAGCATAAACAATCTTGATAGTGTACCCCTGCCATTGTGTTGCACGATTTTGTCAATCATCTTTCAGCTAGTTCCATCAACTACTTATCAAACTTAAGTTACTTTGATCACATCTTATATAGAATAGATCATTCCTAAAACTAGACTAATTCTTAGTCACTTCTCTCAAATCAAAATAAGTTGCTTAGATCATGTCTTATACATGATAGATCTTTCCTGAAACCAAACTGGATCTTAGTTACTTCTCTCAATCACTATGTTAAACAAACAACTAGCTTCAATTTGATGTTTAATTCTACATCACATCTAGCTCTCGGTCATATCTCTCATAAATGCCTGCTCAAACCAAAAGTTCTCATAAGAAAGCTAACAAAGGTAAAGGACCATCCTTTTCATCAAAAGATAATCCATTCTTTGTAGAAGACCTCGTCTTTAATAAACCTTCATCGTCAAATTTACCAATTTTTTATTAGCCCTTATCTCCCACCATGTCTGGAGAAAGGAAAGAAAGACAAGCTGCTAAACATGATGCTTATGACAATCTCAGCACCCATGCTAATGACAATTATTCCTCATCTAGCGATTGTGAAGCCTCTGAACCTACAAAAGTTGTTATAAATAGTTGTCAAAAGGATAAAGATTTTTGAAAAATGATAAAGATTATCATGGCTAGAGAAATAGAAGATTATTTTCTAGAGCTAGCAAAGCAAGGCACTAAACTTCCTATTGATTATAATATTGAAACCCTTATCACTAAAGAGGAAGAGACACCTTTAGCACTAGTAAACAAACAAGTACAAGCATTGCAGACTGAAATCACGGAAATAAAAAACAAGGATAAATCATCAAAGAAATATTCTTTGGACACGATATGCCCATTTCCATTTAACAAAAACCTTTACATGCCTCCATTTCCTTCCAGAGTGGAGATTCCTAAGTTTGACGAATATGATGGTAATGCAAATCCTCAAGACCATGTCAGAGAATTTTTTGCTTTATGTATGGAATTCATGCACAAACAAACATATCTCATGTGCCTTTTCCCGAGGAGTTTAGGAGGACAAGCTATGGAATGGTTTTCAAGCCTACCTATGGGAATTAAAATTTTTGAGGAATTAATCGAATTATTTCTCCAACAATACTCCTATAACATTCATCATCTAGTCACTATGATCAAGCTTTGCAATACCAAATAGAAAGTAGGAGAACCTTTTCTCAATTTTCTTCAACTTTGGAGAAAGATGTTCTGTAGATATTCACGGCCTATTCCAGATTATGAGAAGATGGATATCTTTGTCAAAAACCTGATCCCTAAATTGAAATATAGTATCCAAATGCAAGTATACCCTTCATTCAACAAAATGATAGATAGTGCCCTCAGAATGGAAGATGTGCTTATAAAGAAAGGAGATATATCAATTTGGAAAGAAACACAACAAGGTGCTAGTTCCAAAGAAAAGAACAAATACTGGAAATACGGAAAACATAACAACAAAAACGTTGGTAATGATGGAGTGGTAGACACTATTAAAGCAAAACCAAAACCCACAATATTTAATCTAGCTAGCAACACACAAGCACTAAAAATTTGTTGAAACTATAGCAGAAAATCCTCTAAAAAATCAAAAGAGTGGTTTAAAGAGAAACCTTGGCTTTCAAAGCCTAAATACAATTTCACTCCTCTAGAAGAATCATATGAATCATCTTTTAAGACTTTATTGGCAAATGATCTGATAACATTGCCAGACAACTCTAGACCATATGATCTAGAAGTTAAACCCAAATGGTGGAGGGAAAATGAATACTATGAATATCATCTAAACAAGGGTCATACAACAAACAGCTGCATGAAGCTCAAACATGAGATTCAAGACCTCATCGATGCTAGCAAAATTGTTGTTGGAAATCACATGACTAATGTTGATCATAAAGCTTTTAAAGATCCCTTACCTGCTTATGAACAAGGTGATTCCTCAAAATCCAAGGGAGGTGCCAAAGTTAATTACACCTACACTAACAATGACAATGTGATCAACATGATTGAATTTTCCCAATCTGAGTATTGGAATGTGATCATAATCAAAGATAAATAAAATAAATCACAAACTGCAAATGTTTTGACCCACACTCAAAAGAAGGTTACTCTCCAAGGAGCTAGTTCCTCAACTCCTACTCAAACAACATCAAACCTACCAACTTCTTCAAACAGACAACCAGATACAATCACGGCTAAATCTAAGCAGCTGACTTCATCATCCTCTCCTAGTTGTAGCATTGTCAAATGATTGAAAAGAACTAACGCTCAAATCTCCATTTTTGAATTGCTTAAGATCTCTTCTGCTCATAGAGAGATCCTTGACAAAGATTTTCTCACTACTAATGTCCCTAAAGATTTAGATGTAGATCAATTTCAATCTATGGTGGGTCACTTGACTTCTCCTCATTAACTCACCTTCTCTAAAGAAAATGACAACTCATTGAATCACCCACATAACCAACCATTACACATCGAAGCTATGATCCATAAACACCAAGTCAAACGTGTTTTGATAGATGGAGGCGCAAGGTTGAATATTTGTACCTACAATCTATTGACACAACTAGGATTTTCTTAAAATGTCATTGATCCAACAAAGAAAATAACAATCAAAGATTATGATGAAGAAGAGAGAACCTCTAAAGGTCTGGTGCTATTACCAATCAGGGTAGGACCTGTGGAAAGAGATGTTATTTTTTAGGTGCTTGACCTTCCTCTTTCATACAACATGTTATTGGGTAGGCCATGTATTCACGAAATGAAAGCAATACCACCTACATATCATCAGTGCTTGAAATTTCCTTATAATAGAGTTGAAGTCAATATTCATGCCGATATAAGCTATACCTGTAATGTATTAATGCAGAGTACTGATACTTTTATTCCTCATAATAGATAAGCCTCTATAGCTAAAAGTTAAGCAACTTTGATGAAAGATTTAGAAAAGAAATTGAAAATCACAGATACTAGCATGGATGGATACAAAATAGAACTTGTACTTTCACTAATGTCTCTTCCTCCATCACCCAAACAGTCTGGAAAATCATCAGAGGCTATGAAGCCACAAACTTCAACTCCAAATGCCATTTATGATGGTATTTTTGTACAATCCTCTACTTCCCTTGCAGATGAAATAGAAGAGGATGTTGTTCTCAAATGGCTTTTCAAACAAGATAGTAAAAAAAGAATTACAATACTATGAAATTTCCCCAACACAATATGGTCCAAGCTATAAGATGATTCACCTCATGGGATGTTCAGGTACTATTCCTCTAGCCAAGCATCAATAAGGTATTGTTGAACCTATTCAGCTACAAACTAAGTCTACAAATGATAAAGCTGGACTTGGATACAATCTAAGAAAGTCATCAGATCAAAAACATACTTCTCATCATCAATCTAAGTGGAGGAAAAAGATACTACCTTCAACATCACAAGAAATAAATACTCAACAAACTTAGGAAGATTATGAAAATAAACGAGAAGAATTGGCAATCAAGAGAGAAGAAGAAAATGGTAATCAAGTTCCAATTGTATCAACAACAAAACTACAAGGAGTAGAAATTCTATAATACATGAGAGAAGAAATTGAAGAAATTAAAGAGTTGTTTTCACCACTAAACATTTTGGTCACATACATAGGTAGAAAGCAAATATATGATTAAGAAACTGACTCAAATGAATATGAATGGGATCCAGATCATGTCTTAGATACATCTACTATAGAAACTCTTGAAGAATCTAGTGATATCATAGATGAAGCACAAGAGACAATACGCTTAAAGCCACAAAAGGAAATATAAGAAATTAGACTAAAAAGAGAAGACTATGAACAACAACTGAAAGAAGAAAGAACACAAGAAAATTCTTCACCTACTATATCTCCCTCTAATGAGATAGAACAAATCAAAGGATGTACCTAATGGTGAAAACCTCTCTGAGGCACCTGAAGGTGAGATACTTGATATTTTTCCTGATCACTTTCAAGAGTGATCATCAGTGCTAATTGAACCTACATAGCTAGTAAACATTGGAATAGAAGAAGATCAACACACCATATATGTAGCTCAATCCTTATTAGTTGAAGAACTAAAATAATTTGTTGATTTCTTCACAAAAAAGAAGATCGATTGTATGGGCATATGCTAATATGTTGGGTCTAGATCCTAACCTCATAATGCATCATCTTTCTATCACTCCTGGAGTTAAACTTATTAAGCAAAAACTCTAAAAAATGCATCCTCATGTTGCATTACTTGTTAAGGCTGAGCTAGAAAAATTACTAAAAGTTGGATTCATCAGAGGAATTGATTATATCAAATGGATATCTAATATTGTAAATGTTTCTAAACCCGACAAATAAATCTATGTTTGCACTAATTTCAAATATGTAAACAAAGCCTGTCCGAAGGATGATTTTCCACTGCCCAACATAGACATGTTTGTGGACATGACTGCTGGCTATGAAATGTACTCTTTAATGGATGGTTTTTCAGGATACAATCATATCAAAATTGCACCTAAGGATCAAGAGAAGACAACATTCACCTATGCATGGGGAATGTTTTGCTGGAATGTAATGCCCTTTGGTTTAAAGAATGCAAGTGCTACTTATCAAGGAGCCATAACAATAATTTTTCATGACATGATGCACAAAAACATGGAGGATTATGTCAATGAAACTCTAGTTAAGTCCATGAAAAGATCAACACATCTATCAAAACTAGGTCCAATACTAGATAGAATGGAAAAATTCAAACTCGGATTAAATCCTAAGAAATGTGCATTTGGAGTTACATCTAGTACGCTCCTAAGATATATTGTTTCAATGAAAGGAATTGAAGTGGATCCAGAAAAGGTTAAGGTGATCATGGAAATGCCACCTCCAAAGAATATCAGTCAAATGAGAAGTTTTCAAGGATGCCTCCAATCAATAAGGCACTTTATTTCTCAGCTAGCAAATAAAGCTCAACCATTTACAAAGGCATTACGAAAAAGGAGTCAAATACAACTAGGATGAAGATTGTGAACAACATCTAAAAAAAATAAAGGAATATCTTTCTAATCCACCTATATTGATGCCACCAATTTAAGGTAAGCCATTGATTCTCTACATATCAGCTACAAATACATCACTGGGGGCACTTCTAGCACAACAGGATGAGAATAAAAAGGAATGAGCTATATATTATATCAACAGGACCTTGGTGTCCTATGAGATGAACTATAATATCATAGAAAAAGATTGTTTGGCATTAGTCTTTGCATTACAAAATTAAGACACTACATGTTAGCACATTCTATTAAGCTAGTGGCTAAGATTGATCTGCTCAAATACCTTCTCAACAAAGCAACATTTACAGGAAGATTGGCTAAATGGGTCATGGTTCTTACATAATTTAATATTTCATATATAGAATGTGATGCGGAGACAAGGTGAAACTCACTCAAACAAAATAGGAAATAATCCTATAACCCTTCAATGGGATCAACTCTGAGACCCAACACCCACACTCAAGACCTCTCAATGGTCAAAACACATCAGTTGCCCACCAAACTCCACATGCTTGCTAATATTAAAATAGACATATGCTAAAACATGGTGTCTTTGATCCTAAAGCACTTGGAAATATACAAATTCAAAACTAAGGACTCCTAAGGCCCTCTTTCAACCTTCAAGGCTCTGCTCATGTTACATCCTATCCATTTAACCCAACAAATACAACTCTTTGATTAAATAAAACCAAAACTACCTTCTTACTGCCCTCTTTGACAGACCCGTACTCAAAGTTCCATAACTTTTTAAATGGATCTAAAATCCTCAATCTCTTCGGTGAGATTATTAAAAACTTGATCCTTTACAACATATAAAAAATTAAGGATGATCCAACGGTTGAATACAGAGATATGGCCCCCGTATCAGACTGCATTTTTTCTGGGACTGTCTTTTCCAATCAAACCACCAACTTGCCTAGCTTCAACTTAAATGCACTTTCTCCTTGCAAACCTGGCCAAGAAATGAAATATATACACTAAAAAAATGAATTTTCACTTGACCTAAACCATCCATGGGATCCCAATCTTGGTTTAGTCAAGTGGATACATTTTCAAGCTACAAACCCTTGACAGGGCAGCGAACTGGTAAAAACTAAAAGATTTTATTTGATAAACCAAAACTCAATAAAAATCCTCACACAAAGAATGAAAAACCTTCATACAACCATTACACAAACTCCCATGAAATAATAGTACGGAAATAGTTCTCTGTACGGACTGTTACAACTAATTTAGCTTAAAAAAACATGAAAAATAGTCATATTTCATTAACTCCCTCTTGCTAATACAAAGCCAACCTCTTCAAATGGTTCAATTTCATCTATTTATAACCCTCAAGGCCTTCTAGGTCGAAATCCAACCTAAAACCAACTTATAACTAACTTATAACAATTTTTTGCATTCTTGACAACTTTTGACAACAAAAAGTTGCTCCAAAGTTGTCAAGTTTGACAAATATGTATGTCAACTTGCCAAACCTATATCTAAACCTTCTAAAACATTAAAATAGTCATTATATGACCTTATAAACCTATTTTATCCACCTAAACACACTTCTACCCCAAAAACCCAATTTTAGCCTTTTCTAGGCCTAATTGCTCAAAATGGCAATTTTACACTTTTTGACCATTACATTGCATTTCACTACATTTTATGGCTCACATGGCCATGTTACATCATTTAAAGACCTTATAGGTCTTGTTTGTCTTCATTTTTCATCAAATCCTCCATAGGGCCTATCAATGACACTGCTCCACCTTGTCTTCTTGGGTGCTCCTGCACCATAAAGTGGTGTCAGAGCCAGCGAAAGGTCTGGGATATAGGGGTGAAGATGGAGTTAACAAAATCTGAGAAAGAGATAGTAGGTGCTTACAAGAAGTGGAAAGAACTAATATTTGGTGGAAAGAAGAAAAGAGAGGAAGAAGAGTTGAGGAAACAAGAAGTAGAAAGAAAGAAGAGAGAAGAAGAAGAAAAGAAACGAGGTGAGTTGAGAAGTTTAAGAAGGGCTTTAGAAGCAAATGAAGCAAGATTGAGGGAGCTTAAAGAGGAACTAGACAAAAAGAGAAAGGAAGATGAACTTAGGGAAGCACAAATGAAGTTAAAATTGGAAAGCTTAGAGGGTACAACAAAGAGTTGGCACTTGAGGGTGCACAAGAAGGTAGTTTGGCCTGTGAAGAGGCTAGTTCCAACAAAGAAGAAGCCTCATGATGAAGCCTTGATGATGGGTGAGGTTATGTTGACATGCCAAGGAGAATGGCATTTTAAATATGAAGAGATTTCAATGGGTTTGCTGGAACAAGATGATATTATAATCAATGAAAAAGATGTTTTTGTTTATCCTAATGTTTTGTATGCAGGTTTGCTGAGTCTTTACAAGGATGATCATGTTGGAGGTGCTTACCTTGAGTACCATTTTTTTGAGCGGAGGTACCATGAGTTGCCAAAGCATGTACAATTTTTTTGCAGGGAATACAATGCAAGTTCCAATGAATTGGAAAACCAGAAAGAGGAGGTAGCCATGCAAGGGGACCTTGCATTCTTTTTATCCCCAAGAGTATGATGCAGGAGCACCCAAGAAGACAAGGTGGAGCAGTGTCATTGATAGGCCCTATGGAGTATTTGATGAAAAATGAAGACAAACAAGACCTATAAGGTCTTTAAATGATGTAACATGGCCATGTGAGCCATAAAATGTAGTGAAATGCAATGTAATGGTCAAAAAGTGTAAAATTGCCATTTTGAGCAATTAGGCCTAGAAAAGGCTAAAATTGGGTTTTTGGGGTAGAAGTGTGTTTAGGTGGATAAAATAGGTTTATAAGGTCATATAATGACTATTTTACTATTTTAGGAGGTTTAGATATAGGTTTGGCAAGTTGACATACATATTTGTCAAACTTGACAACTTTGGAGCAACTTTTTGTTGTCAAAAGTTGTCAAGAATGCAAAAAAATTGTCATAAGTTAGTTATAAGTTGGTTTTAGGTTGGATTTCGACCTAGAAGGCCTTGAGGGTTATAAATAGATGAAATTGAACCATTTGAAGAGGTTGGCTTTGTATTAGCAAGAGGGAGTTAATGAAATATGACTATTTTTCATGTTTTTTTAAGCTAAATTAGTTGTAACAGTCTGTACAGAGAACTATTTCCGTACTTTTCTTTCATGGGAGTTTTTGTAATGGTTGTATGAAGGTTTTTCATTCTTTGTGTGAGGATTTTTATTGAGTTTTGGTTTATCAAATAAAATCTTTTAGTTTTTGCCAGTTCGTTGCTCTGTCAAGGGTTTGTGGCTTGAAAATGTATCCACTTGACTAAACCAAGATTGGGATCCCATGGATGGTTTAGGTCAAGTGAAAATTCATTTTTTTAGTGTATATATTTCATTTCTTGGCCAGGTTTGCAAGGAGAAAGTGCATTTAAGTTGAAGCTAGGCAAGTTGGTGGTTTGATTGGAAAAGACAGTCCCAGAAAAAATGCAGTCTAATACGGGGGCCATATCTCTGTACTCAACCATTGGATCATCCTTAATTTTTTATATATTGTAAAGGATCAAGTTTTTAATAATCTCACCGAAGCGATTGAGGAGTTTAGATCCATTTAAAAAGTTATGGAACTTTGAGTACGGGTCTGTCAAAGAGGGCAGTAAGAAGGTAGTTTTGGTTTTATTTAATCAAAGAGTTGTATTTGTTGGGTTAAATGGATAGGATGTAACATGAGCAGAGCCTTGAAGGTTGAAAGAGGGCCTTAGGAGTCCTTAGTGTTGAATTTGTAGATTTCCAAGTGCTTTAGGATCAAAGACACCATGTTTTAGCATATGTCTATTTTAATATTAGCAAGCATGTGGAGTTTGGTGGGCAACTGATGTGTTTTGACCATTGAGAGGTCTTGAGTGTGGGTGTTGGGTCTCAAAGTTGATCCCATTGAAGGGTTATAGGAGTATTTCCTATTTTGTTTGAGTGAGGTTCACCTTGTCTCCACATCAGAATGCAAAGCTATCAAAGGACAAGTCATTGCAGATCAACTTGTTGATGCTCCGCTTGAAGACAATCAACCTTTTCACATAGAATTTCTAGATAAATCCATCATGCACCTTACTTAGCAATCATGGAAAATGTTCTTTGATGGGACTTTCACTCAACATAGTTCTGGTGCTGGAATAATTTTTATCACTCCTCAAAGATATTCAATCCCAAAGGCTTACAAGATTCTCTTTCCTTACACAAACAATATTGCAAAGTATGAAGCTTTGGTAAATGGGATCAAGTTGGCTATCAAATGGAAGGTTGTTGAATTATACATCTATGGAGACTCTCAACGGATTATCAACCAAATCAATGATATATATCAGACTAGAGATGAGCAACTAATGGCTTATAAGAGAATGGTTGATGACCTTAATAAATACTTTACCTTTGTATGATTTCAGTAGATTCCTAGATCAGCAAACAAAGTAGCACATGCTATGGCTACCTTGGCATCTACACCACAACTACAAGAATCTAACTTCTGCTTTGAATTCCTGGTGGAAGAGTTACATTATCATGCCTATGATTCTCTTGAGTCCCAGATCATCTATTCTATTATTGTACATGACTCATCTCACTATAACCACATTTACTCTTACTTGTGTGACCAAATTATCCCCACTAATCTTACCCGTAATCAGAAAAGGAACCTAATCTGAAATGCTTCATGGTATGTCATCATCTCTAACGATTTATTTAGGTGAGGTTTGGATAGTACTTTTCTTAGGTGTCTAGAAACTGAAGAGTCCCAATGCGCCTTATCTGAAGTCCGTGAAGGTATTTGTGGATCTCATTCAAATGGCCTAACTTTATCATGAAAAATCCTAAGGTCTGGCTACTACTAGCTAGATATGGAGAAAGATTCTATTAAATTTGCTAAAACTTATGAGAAGTGTTAGCTACATGGGAATCTCATACATGCTCCAGCAAGGGATCGAATACCTTTCATTACACATTGGCCTTTTCAACAATGGGTGTTTGACCTCACTGGCCAAATATATCCCGGATCATATAACAAACACAAGTTTATTATAACTGTCACTGAGTACTTCACTAAGTGGGTAGAAGCAATTCTGCTAATCAAAGCAATCGGTAAACAAGTAGCTTTGTTCATCCTTAACTATATCATCTATAGGTACAGGATACCTTCTTCCATTATAACTAACAATGGAGGTCAGTTCAAAAATAAAGATCTAGATGAAATCTGTGAAAAATTCAAAATCAAACAACACTGGTCATCCATATACTACCCTCAAGGTAATGGACAAGCTGAAGCATCTAACAAAAATTTGCTAACTATCTTACAAAGAACAGTAAATAAATCTAGAAAGGATTAGCATCTGCAGCTCAATCATGCACTATGGGCTTATAGAACAAGTATTAGAACACCTAGTGGGGCTACACCTTTTTCTTTGATGTATGGGTCCGAAGTAGTCTTACCTATTGAGGTGGAAATACCGCCTTTGAGAGTTTCTTTGCAAGGTCTTGTTACTAATGAAGACTAAACAATATCTAGATTGCAAGAAATTGAGTTGCTAGATGAATGTCGACAAGTGGCGTTTGATCATCTAAGAGTGTATCAAAAGAGAATGTCTAGAGGTTATAACAAGAAAGTTCAAAAAAGAGAATTTTAGGTTGGTGACCTTGTTCTGAGAGAAAATCCTAAAAAATCAACAGTTTCAAGACAACAAAGGGAAGTTTGAATCCAAATGGCTGGGTCCCTACATCGTTATTGTAGTCTTTGGCTCTGGTGCCTATAAACTCTCAACATCAGAAGGAGAACGACTCCGTGAACTGATCAACACCATCCACTTGAAGAAATTCTTCACTTAGTATTCTTTTCTCTAGCAACCTGTATAGCTAAAATATCCTGAAAAAAAAGGAAGCATCTTTGCCAAGTAGGTAAAATCCTGGTAAATAGGTACCTCTTGTGTTTAAGTGCTCCATCTATCAACACAAATTTGGCATTTCTAGTTCTCATTCCCACTTTCCTGCATCTTTCCTTTCACTTGTACATAATTTTTAGTCACTTTTGTGACATTCTGGTTCTTTTAGAGTCCTCATGGCTTGAAACCGATCAATGTCATAGTCTTAGGGTCATCAACTAATCAATTTAAATGTCCTAAGTAGTTTAACCAAGTCATCTGTTTGTCAGTAGTACTAGGTTATCCAATCCAAGTCAGTCACCTATCTCCAAACTACTGAAGAGTTTTATCACTGAGTAAACAAGCAAAACAAGACTACTGGAAAAAATCACTAAACTGTTTGAGATATGATTGAAATTTTCTTTGTGTGTTGTCTTTTAAATTGGTTTTTGATTATTATTCCCTCTGAGTAACTCGAGAAAGTCTATCTTGACTAAGAGGAGCAAGGATTGGGGGCATAATACTTTTCTTTGTTTTCTGCTTGTAGGAATAAATCCAATGATCTAGAAACATCTAATCAGTTGGGTGTTTGTGATAAGTGCCTTCACATCAAGGTGAAATCACCACACATACCTTGAGTCCGCTTATTTATATGCTACAAGGATGTTGGAGTCATTTCTTTGTTTGTTTGAGGTAATTTCTTTAATGTGCACTCCAAATACATGTGTATGTTGGCATTATAATAGACAATAAGAGATTGTTGGCATTTCAATTAGGATATTGAGAAGGTTGTTTTTGATTAAGTAAAAATAGGTTTTAAGGGACCCGAAACCCAATTACATTCGAAAGATATTCAGGAAAGAAACAAAACAAAAAGCTACAAAAGACCAGCAAAAAAACTAGCATCAAAGGAAAGGACAACAAGAGGCCAACAAGAAATTGACCCCAAGCCCAAAATTACAAGAAATTTTAAAACTCTTCATGGTTTCTTATGCATTTTGCACCAAGAGCATCATTGCCTTGGCCGCTTCCCTCAAGTCAGTGTTTTCCTAATCAATCTGACTCTCTTTCATTTTCGTGTCTTGCTCTGCAGTAGTCTGCTTGGTTCTGCGCCTAGGGGTCTGGTGGGTTAGGCTGGAAGTTGAAGTATCTTCTATAATTACCAGGTTCTTCTCCTAGTTTTTCTTTTCCAGATGATTCACTAGTGCATTCATATTCTAGGAGGAGACTTTCAGGACCTGAAGGTTGTGGTTCATAAGGCTTTTCAATGCTTTCTCATTTCGAGCCATCTGGGCTTTGACGTTGTCTTTGTCCTCCTCCACCTGTTCTTTCATGGTTTTAATAACATCCTCCAAATGTTTCAGGTTGCCTTTTATCAGATCTTTCTCCATCCAGTCCTCCATTTCCATTTCCTCCTCCACTTCATTGTTTTTTGTCTCCTCATTCTGTTTCCTAGAGTTAGACATCTTAATCATCTTATTGATCTTATCTTCCATCTCCCTTTGCTTACCCTGCATGCTAGTGATGTTTTCAACAACTCACTTTTGAAAATTGAAGAATTCAAGGGTGCAGTTGCGGACGGTGTCTAGGATGGTATCCACAGAGTCCTTGCTCTGTTCAGTCTCCTCAGCATTAGGGTTTTCACCCTCCTTAGGATTCAAAGCCTCTTTCTCACTTTCTGAGCCCTTAGGGTTGGAGTGAAGATTCGCAGAATTTCCCCCTTCCTCCCCTTCCCCATAATTCTCCTCCTTGTTAGGCTCCATTTTAGAATCACTGTCCTTATCCTTTCCCTCTTCTTCATCACAATGCACATCCTTTTCTTCCTGCTTGGTTTCAACCTTCCCTTTTTTATGGGTAGGGGTGTTGGGCTCCCCATTTGAATCAGAATCTATGCATTCCTTAGATATCTGAGCATTTCTCAGATATTGAGAAGGTTGTTGATGATTATGGATATAACTGATTAAGGATGTTTACTGTCTTAATATTATTATTTTGTCATTGATGTCAAGAAATTGATTTTCTAATTCAGTATGATGTTGCTATATCTTAAGAAGTATGATTTGGTGATTATAAAGATGTCAGTAAAAGACATAGAAAGAATGTGATGAATAAGGGGAGGAATAAGTTATTCAATGGGAAACTATTACCGAGTTAGACAATGATGAGATCATGATGTTTAGATTGTTTTGATATCCTACATATGTCATTGATTGTAAGGTTAATACTATACTATGTTACTGAGCAAAGAACCTAGTTGGTAAACCCTAAAGAACCTAGTTGGTAAACCCTAAGGTTATCTCTATCAGTTAATAAAGGCGGAATGTCTACCGAGTGAAGTTTAGTATTTACCGAGTTACAACAAAGCTATAATAGAATGCATTAAATGATTAAAAACATTATTTAATGAAGGAAGCTGATGAGCTAGAACTGATTAAATGATTGGTATGTCATGCATGAAGTTTGTTGAAGAATCTATGGCAAAGGAAAATCGGTAGAAAGATCTACAATGCAGATTGAACCACAATACCTTAGCACAAGTTCCAAGAAATGTATGCAAGTTCCAAGGTGAGGTAAAATATTTTTAGATCGAAGGATACATTGAACCTGGTCAAGTTTGAAGATTTGATGGCTATGATTGATCATGGGATATGTGATCAAGGAGATTAAGCGGTTAGCAATCGTTTATAAATAAGGAACTGTTGATAAACAATGCATGTGGGCAAGTGTAAGCATAGGGATGCTACATAGTGATTACCAAGCACAGAAGCTTGAAAACCTGTTTGAATAATAGAGTAGAAAGCCTAGCTGAGGGACAAGATAAGTCCTATGACTAGATTGTATTGAGAAAATAAGAATATGCTTTAGCATTTTATATGTGAAGTTGTAGATAGATTTTTATTACTGTTATTTTGTAAAGTGACAGAAAATCTCTTAACCGAGTGGACTTAACAGTCTTATTTGTAAAACCCTCTAGCAAGGTGACATTCTGATTGAGTGTTTGAAATCCTTTAACAAGGTCACTTCTAACAAGTTGAAGATCCTAACAAATCTAAGGGAAATCCCTTAACTGGGTCACATCTAGCAATGTGTTTGTAATCTTTAATAGGATTTGCTTTTAACCGAGCATACTCTAGAAGAGTATATTTCTTAGTGGGTCCGAAATCCCACAGTGGTTTTTCCCTATTTGGGTTTCCATGTTAAATCTGGTGTTATGAGTGTTATGATGTTAATATGCTTATGAGTTTGCATGTTTAGTAGTTTTGGTTATATTGCTGAAGTATATGTTACTGAGGTTGAATCTGTTGCTTTTATGGAAGATTAAGTTTGTATGATTCACCCCCCCCCTCTCATCTTGCTAGCTTGCCATCTGTACTTACATTAAGTATTAGAACTATCAATTGGTATTAGAGCTTTGGACTCCAGAAGAAAAAGTTTAAAGATACTTGAGGCAAAGATCCAAAGATGTACAAGAGGGATGCACCAAAGCTGAACAAGTCAAGTTTCTCTACATGGCAAAAAAGGATGAAGCTGCACCTATTGGGAGTTGGAGAATGTGTTGATTATTATCTGGAGAATGATTTCATTACACCTAGAACCTATCCATTGACAATGGAAGAGATAAAGGAAAAGCAAGAACATATTCAAGCAATAATTGAAATAACATCTGCATTGACTGATTCAGAGTTTAATGATCTAGAAGGCTACAATGATGCCAAGGCAATGTGGGACAAGCTCATATCTATGTATGGCAGTGATGAACATGTTCAAAGAGTAAAATTGGATAGTCTAAGGGGACAACTTGAATCTATGAGGATGAATGAAGGTGAGAACATAACCTAGTACAGTACAAGACTAAAGGAGATTGTCAATCAAATCAAAGGAGCAGGAGGAACCATTGAAGAAAAGGATGTCACAAGTAAGTTATTGAGAACCCTTCTACCTACTTATGCAATCCGAGTGTTTGCAATCAATGAATTGAGGTATGTACCCAATATGCAAGTTTCTTTGGATGCTACTATTGGTAAGCTACATGCGTTTGAGTTAAGTAATTTTGATAACAACGGGTCTTTGGTAAATAAAGTTGAATCTGCATTTAGTTCTTTTCATCTTGATGAATCTGATGATTAAAATGATAGAAAATATAAGTATTCTGAAGGGATCACAATGGAGCAAGTGAAAGATTTCATAAGAAAATGAAAGAAGTACACAAACTGTATGAGGAAATCAGAAAGCAAGAAGAGTTTGAAGCACTATTAGCCATAAGGTTACCGAGAGGCAAAGATAAGTATAAAGGAAAACTACCTTTGAAATGTTTCAATTGTGATAAGATAGCACATATGGCTTCTAAATGTCCTGACAAAGATTCTACTGAAAAGAGAGATTACGGAGATGACAGACAGAAAAATAATCATTACAGAGGACACCGAGACTTTAGAAGAAGAGATAGAAAGTCATGCCTAATAGTTGATGAGGAATCCAATGGTGATAAATCAGATGAAACTGATATAGAGGAAGTAGTTTATGTGGCTATCAAAGATGGATCAGATGAAGAAAGGTATGAATAAAAAGCCCTAATATCTCACATAAATACTAATGATTCGTGGATCATAGATAGTGGATGCTCACATTACATGACAGGTGATGAACACAAGTTTGTTATGTTAGAAGATTATGATGGAGGTTATGTAAGATTTGGTAATGATGCACCATGTCCGGTAAAAGGTAAAGGATCCATAACACTTCTTGACAATGCTAAATGTAATGATGTTTATTGGGTTGAAGGATTGAAATACAATTTGTTGAGTGTAGCACAGCTAAACAACACAAGTTACCGAATAGAATTTCAGAAAGGAATTGTCAAAGTTCATGACAAGCATGGAAAGTTAGCTACTACTGGGACACAAACAAAAGGTAACACATTTCACCTTGACTCAACTTGGAACAAGTGTCTGTATGCAAAGATAGATGATACATGGTTATGGCATAAAAGGTTTTGTCATGTAAATTTTGATCATCTGATCAAAATAAGAAAGAAGCATCGAGTAAGAGGTCTACCGAGTTTGGAAAAACCTGAGAATGTTATGTGTCAAGGATGCCAGATGGGTAAAATGACAATATCAAGCTTTACAAGTAAGTCCTACACTTCTAAGGGAATTTTAGATCTTGTGCACACTGATCTTTGTGGCCCTATGAAAATTAAAAGTTATTATGGTGATAAATATTTCATATTATTTATGGAAGATTATTCAAGGATGATGTCAGTTATGTTTTTAAAAGAAAAATCAGAAGCTTTTCAAATGTTTAAATGGTACAAGGCAAGAGTTGAAAATGAAACAGGAAGACAACTGAAATGTCTTAGATCAGATAGAGGAGGAGAGTTTACCTCTGATGAATTTAACTTATTCTACAATGATCATGGTATAAAAAGATAAATCTTTGCACCAAGAACTCCACAACAAAATGGGATAGCTGAGAGAAGAAATAGATCTATTGTGGATTGTGCTAGAACCCTGATGATTGAAAAGAAAGTGCCACAAACATTTTGGAGAGAAGCAATAAGCACAGTAGTTTACACCTTGAACCAAGTACAATTGAAGAAAGGAACTTTGAAGACACCATATGAAATCTGGTATGACAAGAAACCTAATGTAAGTTACTTCAAAATCTTTGGAAGTAGATGCTATGTACACAAAGATGATAGAAATGGAAAGTTTGATCAGAAAAGTGAAGAAGGAACATTTTGTTGGTTATTCTTCTAGAAGTAAAGCATTTAAATGTCTGATAAAATCATCTAACAAAATAGTAGAGTGTAAATGTGAAAATTGATGAATTTGTAAAAAGAAATGATGAAGGAAACTCCAAAGAACCAGAAGATTATGAAGAATTTGTCTATGTTCAACCAACAAGTCCTACCGAGAGAGTTACTGAAGGAAATGAAGATAATGTCCAGTTACCGAGTGATGAAGAGGATTATACAGATCCTACCGAGCTTGTATTAGCTAAGTATGTCAGAAGGAATCATGCATCAAGTCAAATTATAGGAGATAAAGATGATCCAGTGATGACAAGAAACAAACTAAGATAGAACACATGTCTGATATCTGATTTTGAACTGAGAATAGTGAAAGAGGCATTTAACAGTGAAGATTGGATAAATGCTATGACAGAAGAGATTGATCAAATCAAGAAGAATGACACATGGACACTGGTCCCAAGACCAAAGGACAAAAATGTAATTGGTACAAAGTGGATTTTCAGAAACAAGATGAATGAAAAAGGTGAGGTCATTCGAAATAAAGAAAGACTAGTTTGCAAAGGATATGCTCAAGAAGAGGGAATTGATTATGGTGAGACTTTTGCACCTGTGGCAAGACTTGAAGGAGTAAGAACATTGTTGGCATACGCTGCTTTCAAAAATTTCAAGGTATATCAAATGGATGTCAAATCTACATTTCTGAATGGTATATTAGAAGAAGAAATTTTTATTGAACAATCTGAAGGATTTGTTGAAGACAAGAATAAAGATTAGGAATGTAAATTGAACAAAGCTTCACATGGTCTGAAACAGGCACCTAGAGCATGGTATGAAAGATTGCACTCTTATTTAATCAAGATTGGTTTTATAAGGACAAGTGAAAATAGCAATATGTACATGAAGAATGATGAAAATGGAATACTGATCTCAGCCATATTTGTTGATGATATTATCTTTTGTGGAAATAACTCTTTATGCAAGAACTTCAGAAATGAAATGAGCAAAGAATTTGAGATGTCATTAATCAGTGAGATAAAGTATTTTATAGGTTTATAGATACTACAAATGAAAGATGAGATTTTCATTACTCAATCCAAGTACATAAAGGAAATCTTGAAGAAATTTGCAATGGAGGATTCAAAACCAGTAAGTACTCCTATGACTACCAACTGTAAATTATCAAAGAATGATGAATCTGCATCTGTTGATGAGACACTTTACTGATCCATGAATGGAAAGCTACAATATGTTGTTCACAACAGGCTAGACATAGAACATGTAGTAGGTATAGTTGCAAGATTTTTTGCAGATCCCAAGGAAACACACATGACAGCAATCAAGAGAATTTTTCAGATACTTGAAAGGCATTGAAGATTATGGCTTAGTATATAACAAGAGAAATGACTTTGATTTAAAAGTTTATACTGATGCTGATTGGGCAGACAACATTGATGACATAAAAAGCACAAGTGGAGGAGCTTTCTTTTTAGGAGAAAGACTTGTGAGTTGGCTTAGCAAAAAACAAGGATGTGTTTCACAGTCAACAACAGAAGCTGAATATGTTGTGGCAACATTGAATTGTACCAATATAGCATGGATCAAACAACTGTTGGAAGGTATAAATGAGAAAGTTACCAAGCTAGTAACTATATTCTGTGACAATACTAATGCCATTAACATTTCAAAGAATCCTATTATGCACTCTAAGACAAAGCACATCTCTATCAAGTATCATTATCTTAGAGAAGAAGCTCAAGAGAAGAAAGTGGTGTTGGAGTATATTAGCACAAAGGAACAAATAGCAGATATCTTCACCAAGCCACTGCCAAGGGACACTTTTGAGTATCTCAAAAGTAAGTTAGGGGTCCTACCCCTATCTTCTACTCACTAACCGAGTTTGATGAAAGCATCAATTTGATGAATCTATAGAATATTATGTGTGGATTGATGCTTATTTACACACTTTAGGATGTTTTCTAAAGGTGTACAGGAAAAAAATACAGGGAATAGGAATTGAAGACATAATGCTTTGATCAAGACTAAGTTGACACATAACAGCAAGGAATTCACTTCTCAGTGAAAGAAATCATGTTTTAATTCTTTACTTTTTGGCATTGTTGTCAAAGGGGGAGAAGACTATTGTATGGGGGAGAAGTCTGATGATAGGGGGAGAGCATTTTAGAATCTCATAGCAATCTGAATCAATTAGGTCAAATCAATTGGTTTTGCCATCAATGCCAAAGGGGGAGATTGTTGGCATTATAATAGACAATAAGAGATTGTTGGCATTTCAATTAGGATATTGAGAAGGTTGTTGATGATTATGGATATAACTGATTAAGGATGTTTACTGTCTTAATATTATTATTTTGTCATTGATGTCAAGAAATTGATTTTCTAATTCAGTATGATGTTGCCATATCTTAAGAAGTATGATTTGGTGAGTATAAAGATGTCGGTAAAAGACATAGAAAGAATGTGATGAATAAGGGGAGGAATAAGTTATTCAATGGGCAACTATTACCAAGTTAGACAATGATGAGATCATGATGTTTAGATTGTTTTGATATCCTACATATGTTGTTGATTGTAAGGTTAATACTATAGTATGTTATCGAGCAAAGAACCTAGTCGGTAAACCCTAAAGAACCTATTCGGTAAAACCTAAGGTTATCACTATTAGTTAATAAAGGCGGAATGTCTACTGAGTGAAGTTTAGTATTTACCAAGTTGCAACAAAGCTGTAACAAAAAGCATTAAATGATTAAAAGCATTATTTAATGAAGGAAGCTGATGATCTAGAACTGATTAAATGATTGGTATGTCATGCATGAAGTTTGTTAAAGAATCTATGGCAAAGGAAAATCAACAAAAAGATCTACAGTGTAGATTGAACCGCAATACCTTAGCACAAGTTCCAAGAAATTTATGCAAGTTCCAAGATGAGGCAAAATGTTTTCAGATCGAAGGATATATTGAACCTGGTCAAGTTTGAAGATCTAATGGCTATGATTGATCATGGGATATGTGATCGAGGAGATTAAGTGGTTAGCAATTGTTTATAAATAAGGAACTGTTGATAAACAATGCATATGGGCAAGTGTAAGCACAGGGATGCTACATAGTGATTACTGAGCACGGAAGCTTGAAGACCTATTTGAATAATAGAGTAGAAAGCCTAGCTGAGGGACAAGATAAATCCTATGACTAGATTGTATTTAGCAAATAAGAATCTGCTTTAGCATTTTAGATGTGAAGTTGCAGATAAATTTTTATTACTGTTATTTTGTGAAGTGACAGAAAATCTCTTAACTGAGTGGACTTAACAATCTTATTTATAAAACCCTCTAGTAAGGTGACATTCTGATTGAGTGTTTGAAATCCTTTAACAAGGTCACTTCTAACAAGGTGAAGATCCTAATAGATCTGAGGGAAATCCCTTAATTGGGTCACATCTAGCAATGTGTTTGTAATCTTTAACAGGATTTGTTTTTAACCGAGCATACTCTAGAAGAGTATATTTCTTAGTGGATCTAAAATCCCACAGTGGTTTTTCCCTATTTGGGTTTCCACATTAAATCTGGTGTTATGAGTGTTATGATGTTTATATGCTTATGAGTTTGCATGTTTAGCAGTTTTGGTTATATTGTTGAAGTATATGTTACTGAGGTTGAATCTGTTGTTTTTATGGAAGATTAAGTTTGTATGATTTACCACCCCCCCTTCTCATTTTGTTAGCTTGGCATCTGTACTTACATTAAGTATCAGAACTATCAATGTAATTTGTCCAAGGATATGAACAAAAAAAAGGTCATTGTAGACAAGATAATTAATATTGCATATCAAAATAAAGGAACTCTATTTTGCCTGTTGTGTTTGTAAAACGCTCAGTGATGAAAATTAAGCATACCAAATCCAGTGACTAGGTTTAGGTTGCATTCATTCTAAATTTTATGCATTTAAAGTGATTTTGGCATGATAACAATGACCTCTTTATCTTTTGAATGAGAGTTTGAAGCAATCGTCATTTCTCAGCTAAGTGGTCTCTTTTTCATAATCATTTCTATGATCGAGTACTTGTGTATTGATGTTGGCATAAATGCAGAGTATGATGACATGATGATATTGTATGTTGTCATCGATGTCAATATGCTGAAGAGTGAACTGATATATTGAAGTAAGCACTTGCAAGAGAACCAGTATATGTGAAAAAGTGAAGCAGTGTGTTTGTCGAAGTGAACTGGTATGTTGGAATGTGAACTGGTATATGGTATGTTTTGTATCAAGGTTTCATATGGTATGACTACTGGTTGATAGTATTAGCTTTAGGGTTTCCAGTTGAAGTGTTCTATGCCTATGTGATTTAATTGATGATATCATGTGATGAGTTAGAATTGTAATGAAGAATAGATTGTGTTTCCACGTTAGTCTTGTGCGTGTGAAGGATCTTGCATGAAGGAGGTTGATCCTATCTACCTTAGGAATGTGTGAAGTCTCTGTAAATGGTGGAGAACACGTGATGGTTTATCAGCCTCCTAGAAGTGGTGAAGAACGAATGATGGAGAACATCTTGAGATCTGTTCAAGACTGTTATTATTAATGCAATATGTTCAACTGTTAGGATTGAATCGACTGAATTGCTTAACCTAAATGTTTAGGGTTTAGGGTTTATGCTAATGACCTATCTATTTCCTATAAGGTCGATGTTGTTTTTCATGTTGAAGTTGTTGGCAAATGTTGTTTGTGTATCTAAGTGCAGAGATACATGATTCTTGCCAGACTAGATAAGAGAATAGATACCTGTAGAGTGTGATTGCAGAAGGAAGGAACTAAAGCGGATCTACATTGGCATTGAGTGATGTTATCAGATTATTGTAATACCTATTGATCTCTAACCACTTCAACAATTGGAAAATCCCTTAACAGGGTAGCTTTAACCAACTTGTTGTAAATCCTTTAACAGGGTGACTCAAAATCATTGAGTTCTTGAAATCCTCTAACAAGGTAACCTTTAACAGGGTTTAACCCTTAACTGGGTATTTTAGCCATCCCTTAATCGAGTGATCCCTAGTAGGATTGGTTCCTAACAGAACCTATTATAATAGTCTTTAACTGGACTAGGCTCCTAATAGAGCACAGACTTCAAAAGGGTTCAAAGAACAACTTGTGGGTATTCATCCCCAGCGTGGTTTTTCCCAGTTGGGTTTCCATGTGAAAAATATGTGTGTTAAGTATGATGCTTTTCATGTGATACTTTGTTATTCTCTTTCAAGTGGTAAAGCATGTTGACCAGTAAGTCTTCACATTTATGTTGATGTATTACTAGTGCATGCATATGGGTGAAGTGGAAATAAGATGTTAGATTGTGTGGAAAGCTAAGTTACCAATTTATGTGTTTCACACTCTTACTGTGTTTAACCAGTAGCAATCTGGTTTAGACTGGTGTTATTGCTTGCCAATCAATTGCAGTGTTTTCAGTCAAACTGGTTCAAGGAAAAGTGTTTTTCTTAGTACTGATTCACCCCCCCTCTCAGTATCGGTTTAGTACTAACTATTCATCATTGATTTATCATATTGAGATGTTAGCTGCATACATGAGCATCTTATATAGATCCATACATTTCATATATTTTTTTACATTCATATTATTGCATAAAAAAAATAAACATTTGCATTAATAGTTATTTATTTTCATCATTTATTGCATATGAAAAAGAAACAAAAACAAACATCCATATTACATACATCCGTACATCCATACTGAAAAGATATATATACATATATAATAAAGCATATAGAATGACATCACATAATCAATCAACACAAGTACAATTAAATCAAATCAAGAGCTCATATATATCATCATAATCTCAATGTCTCAGAGTACAAATGATATCAACTATCAAATACAATGTCTCATCGGAGCAAGAATTGTATAGGCTACAAAAATGGGGTATATAACAAAATCTAGGAGATATAATAAATCTAGCTCTTTTCCTCTCCCTCATCGCTGGGTGGAGGAGGTGGTGCCTACTGACCGATGTCCTATTTGGGTTCCCTATCTCCCTTAGATCAAGCCATATACTGAGAATACAGAACAACCTGTTGTGCTACTGAGACTGCTACACTATAAGTTGTGACATAATAGGATGCATGACTCATCTGATGCAAAACCTCTCACTGAAGAGCATCTTGCTCTACTCTAACCTCTGCAAGTTGTCAGTCTCACTTTGCAAGATGTGTCTATGCCACTGTCAACTGTGACTACAAACCTGTCAACCTCGATCTCAATGACTGTACTACATTTGGTACTCCCTGCTCTCTCCCAGTATCTCCCTCTTCGCCTCCCTGCTCATATCTCCACTACCTAACCTGCCTAGGAGCTTCTCTCTCCTCATCACCTCCAACCTCTGCTTCCCTAGAACCACCAACCTCAACCCCAACAACTCCTAAGGATCCACCCTCCCCTCTCTGTCGTTGTCAACCTCCTGCTGGTACCCTATTGCTACTAGCCCCAAGATCACCTCTTGCCCACCTAGGTACATCCGCTCTTTATCCCTGTACCTGACTTGGTACCTATGCCTGTGCTCGTGCCTCATCCTCAACCTCCTCTATAAGAGGTGCATGCTCTCCCAGATCTATAAACTGAGGAAAAGGATGTCTCTGAAACCAATCTTTGTACTGGGGTAATGCTCCCACATCTGCAACATCCTCTAAGTAATCCCATCTCTGTGGCGGTAAACCCACAAACTCCTGCATGCTCAGTGCATATGATAGTCTTGGTGCCCATCCTCATCTCTCCTTCTCTTTATATCGGGCATACATTGTGAACTCGTGGGATATACCTTACGGTCTCCCATACTACCTCATCACTCTAGATACTGCAAACCACTCAATGATAGACACTAATCTACCAATGAGAGGTCGAGTAATGAACATGTACTTCCTCTGAGCTCTCCAATCATCCCACAACTCTAGACCCCTATACAATCTCCATACTATGACAATCAGCTCATCCAACTGCCTCCTCTAATAGTCAATCTTGCCCAAATGGGGCTGAGTAACATAACCTGAATAACAATAAACAATAGGTTGGTGCACCTCTCTAGAATCATCTACTATAGGTCTACATATTGGGATGTGCTCCCATGCCCATATCTGTAACATTAAAAAACCTACTGCCATGCTCTTCCCCTCTTGATACACAATCTCATGTATCTCATGATACATATGAGTGAGCAAGCATGATCTCCACCCTAATCTCACAGGATGAGTCAATACCCTCTTAAGCATTCTGGCCCAACCACAAAGAAAACCCTATTGTCCTCTATCCGGCATAACAAAACAACTGATCATACCCACTAAGACGCATGCCAGAGGGTACTACCCACCATATATGCTCATCAAATCATCCCAAGTAATGGATCGCTCAAGAATAGTCTCATCATGGAATATCCATCTCAATGCTAAAACACCTAGTTGTTGAGTAGAATCATAATTAACCTTGTCTCCAATAAACAAAATCCTCAGAATCCTATATATGTCTTCTGGCATGATAGTCATCTCTCCAACCAGTAGATGAAAGGTATTATGCTCTGAATTAAAATGATCAACTAATGCAGTCAACATCCCATGATTCACATAGATATCAGGCATCTGTAAAAGGTATTTGAATCCACACAAATCAATATGTGCTCTCTATGCATCGAATAACTCACACACTAGCCTCGTTGTTGGCAGAAATACACATCAAACCTAGATATCTGGTAACAGAATCTGCAAAATCAAACATACAAATTGTCAGCACATGATCCAACTTGCACTAAAAATATGTTAAACATTCTTGAGAATCCAAATATAAAGATTCAAAATAAAAAATTATTGTATAGACTCTAAAAATGCTTTCTATTTTTCATACAAGTTTCCACAAACAAGCAGAAACTTGTATGAGTAAACAATACACCCCACATGAGAAAACATGTCCATACGACAAAACATATCCTATCACACAATACAATGGTCACTCAAGAAAACTGTCATACGAATCATGGGACAACACTAGATGACAAAACAGTATCGTGCGAGAAATGGTGTTCAACCGCATGACAAAATGAGAAAAATGACTTCAAATGAATTTCAAAATACAAAAAAATCAACAAAAATTCAAAAAATAAGAAATGCACAGGCTAAAGATTGATCACTTACTATTGGGTCATAGTTCCACAGTCGATTATGATGTCTTTGGCACTCAAATCGATGCTCCTAGATTGGAATGGCCATTTTTCTTCGTAGAGGGTTTTTTAAATTTCAAAATTTGGGAGGTAATAATGACTTGAAAATGACACATTGAACCCCTTATATAGCCCAAACCCTAATTTTTCAACTTGCTTTGATGGATGTAAAACTTATACTCTAAGCTAAATTGGTTGTCCTCAGTTCATTTTTGGGCTCAAAATCGAAATTTGATGTCAATTCTCTAGTTGAAATTTTATGACGTTGATCACTTAGCACTTTCATCCTCAAGACAATTTTTGAATCATGGTGTGCTCAGTTCTAAATCTCAATTTAAATTCTTAAATCAACTCTGATTTTAATTATTCAACATCAATCTTTGTGCGCAAATAATTATGATCACTAAAATTTTCCTAAAATCATTGTACCCTTGCTATCTTTTGAATTCACTCCCAAGGGGGCATACTCATTGTTAGGATTCCCATAGATACTGAGAGGGGGGGTGAATCAGTATCTAACCGGTTTATAGATTTTCTTGACTTAAAACATGTAGAGCATATTAATACTGTATACTGGTAAGAAGAAAGTAATGCAATAAATAGAGATAAAAACAACCACATGAAAAACACACCATAACACAAGGATTTAACAAGGAAACCCATTGTGGGAAAAACCTCGGTGGGATTTGTGACCCACAATATTCACTTACTGGCCAATAAGAAAATATTACTACTACAACAGGGGCCTACACATGCAGGAAGGCCAACTGCCTAGAGCTCAATGCTCAAATATAAAATGGGAAGTCTCACTGACTTACAAAAATGGATTATACAAATCTAGTGTCTTGTACTGCTTCAAAATAGCATCTATAATGCCAGATACAGTATCAGTTTCTGCTCTGCTTCTATGAGGCCCTACCCCAACTCATCTTGACATTTTTGTTATTTTCATGATGAGACTATTATGGATGTTTATTTTTATGCTTTATGGATTTAGAACTTATATGATTCCATGATTTGGATAACATTGATGTATATTGATGCTTTATTTTTATGCATTATGGATATGAAACTTTATATGATGCTAGAATAGAATTACTTTGAGATGATGTATGTCATTACTGGATTTGCAGGACTTCATTATGATGATAGAAATAGGATGCTTATAATATGAATGGATCAAATTTGGAAGATTATGATAATTGTTTATGTGGATCAATTGGGATATATGAGATATTGATTTATTACTATCAATTGTATGAGTGTTTGATGTGTATTCAAATTCATGTATTTAATAATATATATGTGGTTATTTGGAATTACTAATGTGTAAATTGAGATGTGCAGGAAAATTATCCATGTGACCATGGAAATATTATGGAGAACCAAACCTAGACCTATGTACGTTTGTAAATCCAAGGGTTGTCTATTTGGAGATACAACACCCCATTTGTATCGTATTTTATTTGTGAAAATAAATGATGCATGTGTGTTAAATTGATTTTATTAATTTGTGTAAATCCAACAAGAGACAAATTCCATGTGTAATTTTTATAATGTAGTTTATTGTGTCACTTGACACATGTGCTGATTAGTGTCATTGATTTTGACTTGTCTCTTGGAGGGAGTTTGTTTCTACCAAAGCCCATTTCAAATATTTGAGTGTGGTCCCAAATTTTCCTTGGGTAGGGAGTCTTGGGAGTGCTCAACTCAAGTTTGACCCGTAGGTTAACTTCAGTTGGGTTTCTAAGGGGTCAAATGGACTCCTAGGGTTAGTTTTAGGGATTTTCCAAAGGTCCAAAGGGTATACCTATGGGTTAGGGATATTTTTAAACATGTGAATACTCCCATGTGATTGTTTAGTCACCTCAAAAAGTGGTTTTCCCAAGGTGAGCGAAAATTCAACTTAGAAGGTTCCTCCTAGGATAGACAACCTTCCCTTTTGATGTTAGACTCTCTTCCCCATCCTCTCTTACCTTTTCTCTTTCCAATTCTAGCAACATGTAAGAGGTTGGGAAGACCAACCAATGGGAACTCTCACTCTACCCAAGGGATTGGGAAGAGTGAGAGAGGCCTTCTTAGGCAAGGATTAGGGACTTAGTGAGTTAATCACCCACTCTCCATTGTTGGAGATTATGCAATTTTGAAGAATAGTTGTAGGATAGAATTTTGGCTAAGTGTTGGTGAAAAGATTGTGTGGATTTGGGTTGCTCATCCCCAACTAGATCTATTAAAAAAACCTTTGGGCAGATTAAGGTTGGTTCTTACTCTCTTTTTGTTTATGTTGTATATGCATGTTTTGAAGAAATACTTGTATGAAAGAGCTGTTTATATGTATTTTACTTTGTGAAAGAAAATGTGATTTTTCCCTTTGTTTTTTTTTATGCTTTTTTCTTGTATTGGGAGTGTCCAAGGCCTTCTACTCTTGGGAGAGTAGGATGGTCTTGGGGTGGAAGAAGTTTGACAGCCTTGGGTGAGAGGCTCTCCTTTAAGGAGAGTGATCTCAAGGGTGTTCTTTTGTGACCCTTGCTACATAGCCTTGTTTATGCATTTGGGGGTCATAAGGAGAGATGGTATGGCTTACATGCCTTGAGGTGGCTTGAGATGTTCCATGCTTGTAGTCTCCCCAATGATATTTGGTCCACTTCCACCCTTAGAAAATCATCACAAGTTGTGGTGAAGTGTAGCCTTGGTTGGGAAAATTGTTTGTTGTGTGTTTATCCCTTGCTTGTTGTGGTTGTATGTGTGTAACCCATCTAGTGCTTGGTTCTCCAAGCTCCAGGGTGGCTTCTAGTAAGGCTAGGCTGGGAGGTGAGCACTCCATGGTCAAGCCTTATGTTTTATTTGTAGGTTGCTTGGGATGGGAAGGAAAAAGAAAGATATAAGTTGTTGGTTTTTATTTGTCTTGCAGAAAAGTTGGGAAAGGAAATATTGTATTTTTAATGGCAGCATTGTAAAAAGAAAAGTTATATATATTGTATTCATGTCAAAAAGATATGTATTCATTTTTATTTCAAGTCTTCATTTAATAGAATGAGAGACTAGTAGGGTATCACACCATTTTGTAATATTGACTACTTTGTATTCTAGATGCTCTTGAAAGAAATATGTATTTTCCCTATTAAGTTATTTTTGTAAAGAAAAGGTTATCTATGCATTAAGTTCCTATAGTTGTTGAGCTAATATATTTGTTGCTTTATTATCATTGGAAAATAAAAGTTCATTTTATTCCATCATGCAATATGAAAATTAGGGGAATTGTAAAAGCTGAATTACGGTTAAATAGGTCTTTTATGTCTATCTCTAAATTGGTTTGTAAATGTTTTCTAGGTTAATATAGTTGTTGTTAAGATTTATTTCATTCTGTCTTTTTATTTATTGCAGAAAATAATTTTGAAAGTAATAGTCTACTTCTAAAGTTAGCATCTAAGACTTAAAAAAAATATATATATATGAGCTTGTTGTTAATGTTCTTTTAAATAGTAAAGAAATAAATAGAATGCTTTAATCAATAAAAAAAATAGTATTTTCCTTTGTAATGTGCTAGGGAAATTATTAGATTTGATTTACATAAAAAGAAAATAATAGCAGAATTTAAAGCATACATATTGACTTATTAAAAGAAATAAAATCTCATATCTTTTTATAAAATAAATAATGTCACTGTTTGGTAAACTTATTTTCCTTTTACCATTATAACCCCAGGAAAAAAGGATATATATATATATAAGTGATGCATTGTTTTGTGTTTTATTTTTTAAAATAATAATAAAAAGAAAAAATGAATTTATTTTTGCAAGAAAATAATAAAACAGCGGGTTTCAGGTGAAGGCCGAACCCCTGTGCTTGTGCACAGAGGGCGACGCGACTCATGCGGTCACTATGGCTACCCACAGTGGATGGCTCAACACTAACACTATGCGCAACCACAGTGGTCGGCATGGGGTCCCCACTATGGGCAACCATAGTGGTAAGGACTCCCGGTCGTCACTGTGTTTACCCACAGTGGGTGGCGCTCGACCGCACTTTGGGCAAACATAGTGTCACCTGGGGGTATCCCCGCCGGATGATTGCCATTCCCACCTTCACCCCTCTGCCCCGTCCCCCTTGGCCGTCACTGTTCGCCATGGCCACCGCCTCCTCCTCCTCCTCTAGCCTGCATAAAATTCAAGGCACACACACGTGCCCTAACCCAAATTTCAGGTTAGGACAAACACAATATGTGTTCAAAAATATATGTGTGGGTAAATGTTTTATAGGATTTTAGGGTTTCATTCTTTTTAATATAAAAAAAAGAGACTAAGAGAGATAAAAAAAAAAAAATGGGATCTTGTTGGGTTTATTTGACTCATTAAGTTATAAGTGTATTTTTTTTGGAGAACTTATTAAGGAGTTATTTAAAAATTTATTTTAAATTCCTTATTGGGTCTATTATTATAGGAAATTAAAAAGTAATACTTTTTGTTAGTATTTAGCCTTAGTGGAATTAATTATTTTTATTGGCCAAACATTAAATGTATTTTATAGGGTAAATTACATGATGGACTTCATTGACCCCTTTAGTCAAATTTTAGGCAAATTACTTATATTGTTATAATAAACAATAGGCTTATTTAATCTAAGAGCTAGTGCTAATTAATTTAGTTCCTAGGCAATTAAAGGACTATTTGAGCTTAATAATATCTCTGGCAAATTAATTTTATTAATTTAGGGATATTGGTTTAAATGAATTTATTTATTTATTAATTGATGAGATAATAATGATTCTTTGGAAAATTAATATTCCAAATTTAATTTACATTATCTCGCTTACTTGATTTAGTGTTTAGATTTTTTTTATTAGATGAAAGAAATCAAATGTAGTTAAGACAAGACTTGTTAATGCATTATATAGCAAACTTAGTTTTATTAGATTATGTTTTAAAAAAAAAATTATTCCGTTTGTGCCCAAAAGTTTGGGCATGACATTTTGGTATAAGAGCAAGGTTTCCAACACTAGGAACCTTTCTCGATTACGTTTCGCTTTAAATATTTAATTAATTAAATTATTATTTTTTTTTAATTTTTATTTTAGTTAATTTTAAATAAATTAAAATTTTCTCCGAAAAATTATTTATTTATTTTATTTTATTTTCTCTTAAGGATGCCTCCAACTACGTGACAAGCTCGCAAATGTGGTAGAGGCCCTAGGCATGATGGATGGCAAGCGAAGAGGTCAAAAGGGAGGAATTAGTTCTGGAAGGGAACCTAGAGGCTCCTCCCAAATGGCCAATTGACCCGAACCGAGACATCTTGTTAGCTCTACAGAACCTGATTGGCATAGTCTAGGATAGGCTTTCAGTAGTGGATCATCATGTTGAAAACCAAAACTCAGGGAGCCATAGAACAGTAGAACGGGAATGGAGTAGGATTCCACCTCCTAATCTCGTAGAGAGTCAGGTTGGGCATGAGCCTGAGTCCGTTCACCTACCAGAACCATCTCCAGTAGTAGCACTAGTGTATTATGAGAGGGCACGTGGGGACCCAGGGGATCTAATTAGAGAAGTTATGTGCCTTTAGCCACCATCATTTGGGGGATCTACCGACGGGGTAGAAGCAGAGGCATGGCTTTTGAGCCTAGATAGGTGTTTTGCATTGTGCTCCTACGAGAGCAATCTAAAGGCACGTGTAGTAGTCCACCTATTGAGAGGAATGATCTCCACATGGTGGAGATAGGAGGAATATAAGTGTGGCTTAGTGGTAGATACTCTCACATGGGATATTTTCACACAGAGATTCAGGGAGAGGTACTTATTAGAGCACTATAGATAGTGTAGGGTGGATGAGTTCCATGACCTCCAGCAGAAGGGTCTTTCAGTGACCTAGTATGAGAGCAACTTCTTCGAGCTCTTACCATATGTGGACTACCTGAAATACGAGAAGCTTCTCGTCAACTGATTTATCAGAGGGCTGAATGCTGGCATAGCAGGACCAATGAGGATGGCTGCTCCAGGGAGCCTTTGGGTTGCCGTGGAGAAGGCCTTGATAGCAAAGGAGATTTAGGTCAGACCTCAAGACACAAGAGATTGGTCTCAGAATTGAAACCCTATACCCTAGATTTACGGATTTTAGAAACCCCATTGGAAGGGTAACAACAGACACACATCGGGGTTCTCCAAACCCCCTCCTCCGCAGCAGTCATAGCAGAGCCAGAGGCAGAGGCCTCCATAGAGTCAGTAGGGTGTAAAGCCCAAGTAGTGGTAGTCTTAGGGTTAGAGGTGAGATCAGCGATCTCAGGTTCCTTACACACCTCTAGCAAGGACTCAACAGTCCTCTAGGGGTGGATACAATGGTTCTAGCAGAATAGGGGGATAGTCTTTCTCCAGACCACAAGGCATGCAGTTTCAGGCACGTGGCACTTGCTTCTTATGTGGAGCCATGAGACACATGGCGAGAGAGTGTCCTCAGGGTCAGATGGCAGGTAGTCAGAGGATGGTAGCATCAGAGCCAATAGTTGGGGATATGGGCAAGTCCCATAGGGTCTTCGTAGTGGTTGACAACTGCTAGGTAGAGCATTAGGCCATGGTTATTGAGGTTGCAGGTATGATTAGAGGTAGTAGTGTATCTATATTATTTGATTCAGGAGCTACTAACTCTTTTATATCTCCATTGGTTGTGGAGCATTGCGGGCTAGTGGCAATTAGACAAGAGGTCAGTTGGGAAGTGGAGTTAGCTTCAGGGGCTAGAGTGTCAGTGGAATTAGAGGTTAGGGAATGTTAGCTTTAGATTGGTAATATCACCACCTTAGTAGACCTTAGAGTTACACCACTCAGATCATATGGTGTCATACTTGGCATGGATTGGCTTTATACCCACAGAGCCAAGATGGATTGTCACCTGAAAAAGATCAAGTGTGAGGATGAGCATGGTTCTCCCATAGTAATCACTAGAATTCAGAGACCCGTGTCTCTTTGTATGATTTCTGCAATGCAGCTTAAGCAGAGCATGCAAAAGGGATGTTAGTTATTTTCCATCACCATTAGTGATAGAGAAGAAGAAGATGAAAAGGATCCATCTATTGACGACCATCCTATCCTTAAGGAATTTTCAGACATATTTCCTTTAGAGTTACCCGGTATGCCACCCCGTAGAGAGATTTATTTTCATATAGACCTTGTACCAAGAGCTGAGCCAATTTCAAGAACACCATATAGGATGACCACAAATGAGATTAATGAGCTCAAGATGCAACTTGAGGAACTCCTAGAGAAGGGCCGCATTCATCCTAGCGTATCACCTTGGGGTGCACCAGTCATCTTCGTGAAGAAGAAGGATGGATCTCTCTAATTATGCATGGATTACCATCAATTGAACAAAGTAACCATCAAGAACCAATATCCTTTGCTCAGGATCAATGATTTATTCAACCAACTTCAGGGTGCCAAAGTATTTTCCAAAATTGATTTGAAGTCAAGGTACCATCAGTTGAGGATAGTGGATAGTGATATCTATAAGACTGCATTTCGCACTAGATATGGCCACTATGAGTTCATGGTGGTTCCATTCGGTCTTACAAATACCCCATCTATTTTCGTGAGTCTCATGAATGGAGTATTCCTCACATTCCTTGACCATTTTGTGATTGTGTTTCTTGATGACATATTGATATATTCACGGAATGAGAAGGAGCATAAGGAGCACCTGAGATAGGTTTTGCAGTGTTGAGGGATAATCGGTTGTATGGCAGTTTGTCGAAGTGTGCTTTCTTTAGAACAGAGGTCAAGTACCTTGGGCATGTTATATCTGGTGATGGGATCTCAGTTGACCCATCAAAGATTAGAGCCATTATGGATTGGCCAGTGCTAACTAGTGTGACAGAGGTCAAGAGCTTCATGGGCTTAACAGGTTATTATCAACGTTTTGTTGAGGGATTCTCTAGAGTCGCACATCCTATTACTTCTCTTCAGTGTAAAGGGAAGAAATTTGAGTGGATGGAGAAGTGTGAGAAGGCCTTTCAGGAACTTAAGGCACTTACTAGTGCACCTATCCTTGTAGTGCCAGATCCCTCAGCTGACTTCATGCTTTGCACAGATGCTTCCCTAGAGGGTTTAGGAGCAGTCCTTATGTAGGATGGCAGAGCTATAGCTTTTGAGTCTAGGAAACTTAAGACTCATGAGCTTAATTACCCTACTCATGACCTTGAGCTTGCAGTAGTAGTGCATGCACTAGTGAGGTGGAGACACTTCCTTTTGGGTCATCATTTTGAGCTACATTCAAACCATCAGAGCCTTCAGTACATATTCACTTAGCCGAATCTTAATGCACGTCAGAGGAGATGGATGGAATTCTTGTGCGAGTATGATTTTGATGTACACTACATCAAAGGGAAATAAATCATAGTTGAAGATGCTTTGAGTAGGAGACGTCACGAGGTATACACCATATCTATAGGCATGGACTTGAGAGATCAGATAATGCAGTAGGTGCCAGAGGATGGATGGTATTTAGAGGTTTGTTAGACCATATGATCTTAGGAAACTTTAGAAGGGAAATATGTGGATTATTCCTTAGAGTCTGATGGATTATTATGCCATAGAGGGTGCATCTATGTACCTTCTTCCAGGGGATTGTGGGAGTTTATTATCACAGAGGCTCATAGAGCTCCCTATGCAGCACATCCTGAAGTTAAGAAGATGCATGTAGACTTGAGGTAGTTATATCATTGGCCAAGAATGCGGCAACTTATTGCTGAGTTAGTAGCCTGATGCCTCGAGTGTCATAGAGTCAAGGCAGAGCAACGCCATCCAAGTGGGTTGCTCCAATCTCATGCTATACCAGAGTGGAAGTGGGATACTATATCCATGGATTTCATTATTGGTCTCCCTATTTCATCTCGTCGCCATGATGCCATCTTGGTGATGGTTGACAAGTTGACCAAAGTGTCCCACTTTTCACCAGTTCGGACTACCTTCACAACACCAGTAGTAGCACAGGTGTTCTTGTGAGACAATGTCAGAATTCATGGCATTCCACGCAAGATTATTTCTGACAGGGATTCCCTCTTCACTTCTTCCTTTTGGAAGGCATTATAGGCAGCTATGGGTACCAAGCTCAATTTGAGTACAGCCTATCATCCGAAAATGGATGGTCAGATAGAGAGGGTTAATCAGGTGTTAGAGGATATGCTTCACATGTACGTCATGGATCACTAGACTAGATGGGAAGATTACCTTCCCTTAGTGGAGTTTTCCTATAACAATGGGCATCACACATCTTTGGGGATGCCATCCTATCAGGCGTTATATGGCAGACCTTGTAGGACACCGTTGAGTTGGGACTGCATAGAGGACAAAGTTGCTATTGGTCCTGAGATAGTTCGGGATATGGAGCAGCAGGTGGATTTGATTAGGCAGCATCTTAGAGAGGCACATGATAGATAGAAGAAGTATGCAGATGCGAAGAGGATAGATCATAGCTACTTGGTTGGAGATAGAGTCTTCTTGAGAGTATGACCACATAAGAGTCCAATCCATTATGGAAAGGGTTCTAAGCTCACACCTTAATTTGTAGGAACATTTGAGATCTTTGAGAGAATAGGACCAGTTGCCTATCGTTTAGCATTGCCACCTAGCCTGCCGTGCATCCACGATGTGTTTCATGTTTCAGTTTTGAGGAAATATGTATATGATGATTCTCATATTCTAGATTGGGATGCCTTGCAGGTGGAGTTGGATGGGTAGCTAGCTTTGGAGCCCATTCACATTTTGGCACGTTGGACGCTAGCCCTTCGAGGTCGAGAGCTTGACTAGGTTAGGGTCTAGTGGGATTGCTATAATGAGGTTACAACTTCATGGGAGGATGCATCATGTATGAGATCACAGTACCCCCACCTTTTTGATGAACTCCAAGAGGAAGTTCATGCCTAGAGGGGGAGGGTGTGAGGCCCTACCCCGACTCATCCTGGCATTTCTATTATTTTCATGATGAGACTATTATGGATGCTTTATTTTTATGCATTATGGATTTAGAACTTATATGATTTCATGATTTGGATAACATTGATGTATATTGATGCTTCATTTTTATGCATTATGAATATGAAACTTTATATGATGCTAGAATAGAATTACTTTGAAATGATGTATGTCATTATTGGATTTGCAGGACTTCATTATGATGATAGAAATAGGTTGCTTATAATATGAACGAATCAAATTTTGAGGATTATGATAATTGCTTATGTGGATCAATTGGGATATATGAGATATTGATTTATTACTGTCAATTGTATGAGTGTTTGATGTGTATTCAAATTCATGTGTTTAATAATATATATGTGGTTATTTGGAATTACAAATGTGTAAATTGAGATGCACGAAAATTATCCATGTGACCATGGAAATATTATGGAGAACCAAACCTAGACCTTTGTACGTTTGTAAAGCCAGGGGTTGTCTATTTGGAGAGACAACACCCCATTTGTATCATATTTTATTTATGAAAGTAAATGATGCATGTGTGTTAAATTGATTTTATTAATTTGTGTAAATCCAACAAGAGACAAATTCTATGTGTAATTTTTATAATGTAGTTTATTGTGTCACTTGACACGTGCTGATTAGTGTCATTGATTTTGACTTGTCTCTTGGAGGGAGTTTGTTTCTACCAAAGCCCATTTCAAACATTTGAGTGTGGTCCCAAATTTGCCTTGGGTAGGGAGTCTTGGGAGTGCTCAACTCAAGTTTGACCCGTAGGTTAACTTCAGTTGGGTTTCTAAGGGGTCAAATGGACTCCTAGGGTTAGTTTTAAGGTTTTTCCAAAGGTCCAAAGGGTATACCTATGGGTTAGGGGTATTTTTAAACATGTGAATACTCCCATGTGATTGTTTAGTCACCTCAAAAAGTGGTTTTCCCAAGGTGAGCGAAAATTCAACTTAGAAGGTTCCTCCTAGGATAGACAACCTTCCCTTTTGATGTTAGACTCTCTTCCCCATCCTCTCTTACCTTTTCTCTTTCCAATTTTAGCAACATGTAAGAAGCTAGGAAGACCAACCAATGGGAACTCTCACTCTACCCAAGGGGTTGGGAAGAGTGAGAGAGGCCTTCTTAGGCAAGGATTAGGGACTTAGTGAGTTAATCACCCACTCTCCATTGTTGGAGATTATGCAATTTTGAAGAATAGTTGTAGGATAGAATTTTGGCTAATTGTTGGTGAAAAGATTGTGTGGATTTGGGTTGCTCATCCCCAACTAGATCTATCAAAAAACCCTTTGGGCAGATTAAGGTTGGTTCTTACTCTCTTTTTGTTTATGTTGTATACGCATGTTTTGAAGAAATGCTTGTATGAAAGAGCTGTTTATATGTATTTTACTTTGTGAAAGAAAATGTGATTTTTCCCTTTGTTTCTTTTTATGTTTTTTTCTTGTATTAGGAGTGTCCAAGGCCTTCTTCTCTTGGGAGAGTAGGATGGTCTTGGGGTGGAAGAAGTTTGATAGCCTTTGGTGAGAGACTCTCATTTAAGGAGAGTGATCTCAAGGGTGTTCTTTTGTGACCCTTGCTACATAGCCTTGTTTATGTATTTGGGGGTCATAAGGAGAGATGGTATGGCTTACATGCCTTTGGGGGGCATAAGGATGTGGGGATGTATTTGTGTTGTATTTGGTTGCCATGAGGTGGCTTGAGATGTTCCATGCTTGCAGTCTCCCCAATTGTATTTGGTCCACTTCCACCCTTGGAAAATCATCACAAGTTGTGGTGAAGTGTAGCCTTGGTTGGGAAAATTGTTTATTGTGTGTTTATCCCATTCTTGTTGTGGTTGTATGTGTGTAACCCATCTAGTGCTTGGTTCTTCAAGCTCAGGGGTGGCTTCTAGTAAGCCTAGGCTAGGAGGTGAGCACTCCATGGTCAAGCCTTATGTTTTATTTGTAGGTTGCTTGGGATGGGAAGGAAAAAGAAAGATATAAGTTGCTGGTTTTTATTTGTCTTGCAGAAAAGTTGGGAAAAGAAATATTGTATTTTTAATGGCAGCATTGTAAAAAGAAAAGTTATATATATTGTATTCATGTCAAAAAGATATGTATTCATTTTTATTTCAATTCCTCATTTAATGGAATGAGAGACTAGTAGGGTATCACACCCTTTTGTAATATTGACTACTTTGTATTCTAGATGCTCTTGAAAGAAATATGTATTTTCCCTATTAAGTTATTTTTGCAAAGAAAAGGTTATCTATGCATTAAGTTCCTATAGTTGTTGAGCTAATATATTTGTTGCTTTATTATCATTGGAAAATAAAAGTTCATTTTATTCCATCATGCAATATGAAAATTAGGGGAACTATAAAAGCTAATTCTAGATTTATTTAGTTAAAAAAAAATACAAACTATGGTTAAATAGGTCTTTTATGTCTATCTCTAAATTGGTTTTTAAATGTTTTCTAGGTTAATATAGATGCTGTAAAGATTTATTTCATTTTGTCTTTTTATTTATTGTAGAAAATAATTCTGAAAGTAATAGTCTACTTCTAAAGTTGGCATCTAAGACTTAAAATATATATATATATATATATATATGATCTTGCTATTAACGTTCTTTTAAATTGGAAAGAAATAAATAGAATGCTTTAATCAATTAAAAAAAATAGTATTTTCCTTTGTAATGTGCTAGGGAAATTACTAGATTTGATTTACATAAAAAGAAAATAATAGCAGAATTTAAAGCATACATATTGACTTATTAAAAGAAATAAAATCTCATATGTTTCATGTTGTCATTGTTTTATCAGTTTGCTGCATGAGTTAAAAAGATAAAAAAAATTATAGCAAGCAAAAGTATGTTTATAATCACACACACACACACACACACACACACACACACACACACACACACACACACACACATATATATATATATGAGAGTACTAATCTTTTTATAAAAAAAATAATGTCACTGCTCAGTAAACTTATTTTCCTTTTACCATTATAACCCCAGGAAAAAAGGATATATATATATATAAGTGATGCATTATTTATTTATTTATTTCTAAATAATAATAAAAAGAAAAAATGAATTTATTTTTGCAATAAAATAATAAAACAGTGGGTTTCGGGTGAAGGTCGAACCCCTATGCTTGTGCATAGAGGGCGGCACGGATCCTGCCGCCACTGTGTCTACCCACAGTGGAAGGCTCGGGGCCGCCACTATGGGAAACCACAGTGGTCGGCATGGGGTCCCCCATTGTGGGCTATCACAGTGGTAAGGCCTCCTAGCCGCCACTATGTTTACCCATAGTGGGCGGCGCTCAGCCGCTCTGTGGGCAAACATAGTGTCGCCTGGGGGTATCCCTGCCCGACGCTCATCGTTCCCACCTTTGCACCTCTACCCCATCCCCTTGGCCTCCGCCTCCTCCTCCTCCTCCTCCAGCCTGCATAAAATTCAAGGCACACTGTACACATGCCCTAACCCAAATTTTGGGTTAGGGCAAACACAACATGTGTTCAAAAATATATGTGTGGGTAAAAGTTTTATAGGATTTTAGGGTTTCATTCTTTTTAATATAAAAAAAGAGATTAAGAGAGATAAAAAGATCTTGTTGGGTTTATTTGACTCATTAAGTTATAAGTGTATTTTTTTTGGAGAACTTATTAAGGAGTCATTTAAAAATTTATTTTAAATTCCTTCTTGGGTCTATTATTATAGGAAATTAAAAAGCAATACTTTTTGTTAGTATTTAGCCTTAGTGGAATTAATTATTTTTATTGGCCAAACATTAAATGTATTTTATAGGGTAAATTACATGATGGACTTCATTGACCCCTTTAGTCAATTTTTAGGCAAATTACTTATATTGTTATAATAAACAATAGGCTTATTTAATCTAAGAGCTAGTGCTAATTAATTTAGTTCCTAGGCAATTAAAGGACTATTTGAGCCTAATAATATCTCTGGCAAATTAATTTTATTAATTTAGGGATATTGGTTTAAATGAATTTATTTATTTATTAATTGATGAGATAATAATGATTCTTTGGAAAATTAATATTCCATATTTAATTTAGATTATCTCACTTACTTGATCTAGTGTTTAGATTTTTTTTATTAGATGAAAGAAATCAAATGTAGTTAAGACAAGACTTGTTAATGCATTATATAGAAAACTTCGTTTTATTAGATTGTGTTTAAAAAAAAAATTATTCCGTTTGTGCCCAAAAGTTTGGGCATGACAGCTTCTTACATAAACCCTTAGCCTATAATTTGCATAATAGGTCTGCCTTATTTCACCTAAATATATTCCTCTTTCTTACTTACAAATGTTCTATAATGATCTCTCTTATATAAGAGTCATTTTACAACTTGCCAAGTCGGCTTACAATGATTTTACAAATAATAAACAAAATATATTACAACAAAAATCCTGTCAGCCTTTGTGCCAGTATGCTTCCTTTCATTGTCGGTGTCGGTGATGTGAGTGTCAATGTAGAGTCTGATCTTGCTAGTGTCATAGGATTGTAGGGTTGCCATCAATGAAAAAACCTTCAATCACCTACAATGTCTCATTGGAGTGTGCATATGCCAACAATCTCCCCCTTTGGCATTGATAGCAACACTCATGAGAAAATTCCAAAACTTGTAATCCAAAAATGTGTACAAAAAAATATTACCAAAAATATGTGAGCTCCCCCTGAGCAGATAAGTCTTTTGCTGATTATTTTCTCATACTACTATTCCCCCTTTGGCATCAATGACAAAGGTTGTCAAGGTGTCAATAGAGTTGTAGTTTTCTATGTCAACCTTGTAGCTGGGTGGTTACAATTTGAAAGAGATCCGCCAAAACCAAATTTATGCTTTCCATAAACTTCTTATTGTCTTTTATTGCTACCTCTATTCTTTGAACTGTACTGATGAGTTGCTGCATATGCTCTGTTGGTGTTTTCTGTCCTTGTACTAATGCCTCAGATATTTCCTTTCTCAAGGATGCTAGATAGTCCAGTCTTGGACTCAATCTTAGTCTCAGATTATTAGCCTTGTTTATTATTCTCTCCTTTTCTCTCTCTAGCTTCAGTGACTCTTCTTCAAAACTTGTTATCTTTTGCTCAAAAACTGATAATGTATCAAGTGAATTAACAAAATTGTCAGCAAGTTTATTTATTTCTTCTTGTATCTTGCTCATTTTCTTATCTATGTCCACTGTCAAAAAGTTTGTCTTGCAAGTATCTTTGTACAGAGTTTTAAATTCCTTTAGTATGTTACATAGTTCTAGTAGAAGTGTGTCAAACTCCCTAGTACACTTCTTTATTTTATCTTCAAAGAATTTATGTTTTTCAATTTCCAACCTGTCTTTGAATGCCTGTTCCTTTATCTATTCAACTGTCACTGTGTTGTTAGTAATGTACTTTGACAAAGTGTCAAGTTGACTCAAAGAATCCTTATTACCTATGTTGTATTTTGGAGCTATCATCCTCAAAATTGGGATTGTGTCATTTGTGAACTACAATCAGTTATTTTCTTCAAATAATCTAAAAGAACTTCAGTTACATTGGTTGATTTGTAACCTGTTGAGGAGGAGCCAACATTTTGAATTCCATCGGTGGAGGAAGTAACCATGCTTGTAGTGACCTTTGGTAGGTCATTCTGTGTTTCTATTTCCTTAAGTAAGGGTTTTTTGTTTTTCTCCTGTTGTCGGTGGTACTATTTCCACATGAACATGTTGCTATTCCAGAGCCTCTTGCTCTGCTTGTTTCTCTATCTGTGTCTCTGTCTTTCCATCTATCGGTTTACCTTCAATGTTATCAGTGTTGTCAGCTATTGGTGGCTCACTAGCCATGTCAGTTTTACCAGTTGTGTCCTTGTCTATCACAATGTTGACCTTTTGAGTATCAACATCCATTGTGTATAGTACTTCAAGATTAGGATTAGTACCCTCTTGTGATACATCCATACTTTCATCTGTCGGTTGGTCTTCTGTTGTTGTTACCAGTGGAGTAATCAGAGGTAGTGGAGATAAGTTATCTTTTATTTTGATACTAGGAGGTCCACTAACCTTTCCTTTACCCTTATCTTTGTCCTTCTGATAGACTTTGATAGGCTTGGGATTCCTGTAATCTTCCTAATTTTCCTTCTCCACAAGGAATATATCCCATCCATTTTATGTTTCTTCTGTTACCTCTTTTACTCTTCCTGCCATTAGTGTAATATGTCGGTGTGTAGTAGACAATACTGACCAGTTGACCTTTGCAATCAGATCATCTATTTCTTTTGGAGAGTTGACTGGGTAGACAACAAGTAATTTTTCAATTTTGATCTTCTTGTCAAGTTCTACAATAGATTGTCTTCTTGCTTCTAGTCTCTTGAATTGAATAATTCACCTGGTAGTTCATCTACAACTTCCATCAAAAACTTCTTATAGATATCCAGGTGTAAAATAACATAGTTTTCAACTTGCTTTTTGTCATCTGCTGATAGTGTATCATACAATTTTTCTATGTTCTTGAGTTTTCCTTCTTCTATGATTTCATCCAATAGTCTATCAATCAGAGCAATGTTTTGTTTAGTCCTTTTCTTCTTTGGTGTTAGATTTTTCTTTGGGGTTGTCTTCTATACTAGAGACCTCATTGCCTATTGTTTTTGTCTAGTTCTTCTAGGTGAGGGTGTGGATACCGGTGAAGGTTGTCTTTTCCTTACAACTCTTTTAAATTTGGTTGGCTTATCACTCTTTGAAGAAGTTGCTACCGGTAATAGGTGAGTTTCTGGTTGTTGTGCCTGTAGCGTAAGAAATTAGGGTTCATCAAAATAAGATATATCAATCAAAACGTTAAACATGATAGCTCAATCAAAGAAATACTCATTGCAATGAACCTAATTCTAAAGCACATTCAATGAAGGTATGAAAATGAAGCATTCAAAAGAAAACATTAAGCAAACCAGATCCAAGATTGAATACTCCTTCCATGCGGCTCCATTGTTGTTCTTTCCTCTCCAATAGTTTTGTGGATCTCACCTACAAGTGCTCTCACAATTGAAAGCAAAAAGCTCAAGAGTACTAGAACTAAAATTTGATAGTTTGACAGCAATTCGGATTTCAAGAAGTAATTGAAGGGGTTGATTGAAGAAAAATTATCAAATTTATAGAGAAATTGGAGAAGTGACAAAATTGGCATGATGCAATTCAAATGGAAATTGCAAATCAATATGACAAATTATGACAAATTATGCATTTCCATGCACAATTTGATTGATTGATTATGACACATTTCATGTCAAAATTGATTGATTAATCAATTATGACAATTTCATGACAAATTGAAATGCCACTCCCATAGAATTAGGAGATGAAATAGGAGGGAAAAAGAATTAGAAATTTGAAAATTAGGAAATTGAAATTGATGACCAATTAGGAAATTGGAATTAGAAATTGATGAAAAATAGGATTTAGGAATTAGTGAATTAATTAATAATTTTTTCATTTATTAATCAATTCACAAAGAAGAATAATTAGCCAATTAAATAAAGATTTAATTGTAATAAGAAGACTTAGGATTAATAAATAATTTAGTAATCCTAGAGGAAGAAATGGCGAATTAGGTTAAATGACTAAATCATAAAACCCTAGAAGACGAATTAGAAATGCGAAAATGACAGTTAGGTCTTGATTAAAGATAATTAATGTCATGATTTGATTTTGATAAATGACCAATACGACAAAATGATTTGATTGAGAAATACGCCAATTGACAAGGAACAATGACAAATTGATCCAACTTGACATAATTGAGACAGACAATGATCGATAGCAAAATTGATTGCAAAATGTCAAAATTGACAAAATAGATTGCAAGATGACAAGATTAGACATGACCACGATCAATGACAAATTGATCGTAAAATGACAAGATTGAAGGATTGATGATAAATCGACAAGATTGATAAGAGGACAACGATCGATGATCGTAAGATTGACAGGATCGATAAGAGGACAAAAACCCTAATTAGGATTGACGATGTCCAAAATGATGAGATTGATGATAAGATTGATAAGATTGACAGGAGGACAAAACCCTAATTAGGATTGACGATGTCCAAAATGATGACAAATGAATACGCACATTGATGCGACAGGATAAAATTGATCAAAATCATGACGGGATAATGTTGTCGACAAGACCAAATTCGAGGACGAGATGATTGAATAATGTAGAAGAATGACTCGATGTTCGCAAATGATAAAGACCAAGTGCGTGACATAGGAGAAATGTTAATGCGACGCAAAAACCTAAAATGAGGCAATGCGCAAATGTTAAAGTATGACCTCGCAAGCGTTGACCATTTTTGGGTGTCTACATTTTGCCCCTCTTTGAGACAATGCGATTCTGAGCGTTGTTTCAAAGAACAATAATAAAAATGCCCCAGACAATGATAATGACATATGCATGCCCCCTCGAGGAATTGGCCGGAAACATGCGGAAAAGAGGCCAATTGATCGATAAAAATGACAGGATCGAACGGACTGACAATTGGAGATCGGATGCATGAAGGACAAACAATTTAAGGTGCACAAGACCGCGACCAACATAAGATGGAGAGGATGCACGTCCATCTATGCAATGACAAAGAGCTATAAATGAGACCAAGAGGGTGAAAATGACTCATTTGCAGTAGCTAAAGAGGAGGATTTGTTGCTCTAGACAAGGACACTTGCAGACAGATGGCGAACATTCCAACGGTGGATCACCTTGGAGAACGTGTACACACATTCAAATGACCGGAGGATGCAGGAGCAGCGGTATGTATCTCGAAAACCCATGTTTTGGATTTCATGAATTTTGATGGCTTACGGGACATTGCGGGGCCCACAGAGGATACCAAAATGAACTCCTGCGCTTGTGTGGTCTAAACCTGCGCTTGTGTAAGGAGTTCTGCGCTTGTGTATGAATACACAAGCGCAATTCATCTAACATAGGCGCAAGTTTCTCCAACACAGGCGCAAGTTGTCAAAAAAACCCTAGTTTTGAGGTGAAATTGCATGCAAATGACCTAACAGGGGGGGGGAAGGGTAGGATAGGGTAATGTGGATGAAAAACACCCTGATTTGATCATGAAAATGAAGACATGCAACTGACAAAATGATGCCCCGATTGTGATGCAGAGTTGACAATATCCATTGATCGCACGGGAGAATCGACCGGACTGTTTCATGCTACGACATAGACTCAGGAGCACAGAGAGAGACACATTAGCTGGACTGGGATTGTATTACATCACATATATGCCCGAAATTAGGGCAAACACAGGATTGCTTACCGCATTGGCAGAGCGATGGCATTCAGAGACTTCCTCATTCCATTTGGCGACTGGCGAGGCGACAGTGACTCTAGAGGATGTATGGCGCATCCTCCGCATTCCTATACATGGGGAGATGATAGAGTATGACCCAGTGACAGGGAGAGACGCGTTATGCAGACTATTTGAGTGTGACGCAGAGGATCTAGACATTGTCGAGAGGGAGATTCGGTGGGAGACTATGGCAGCCGAGTATGAGCAGTGATGTGTGGTGATAGCAGTGGTGATAGCATGTCTTCTGGCAGGTGACAGACGAGGACATGGATTCCCTATTGGTTGGGGAAGAGTATTAGAGCAGATGGTGACAGAGGGGACAGTGTACGCGTGGGGACCATGTGTACTTGCTATGTTATATTTCCAGCTGCATCAGATAGCATATCAGGGAGTGCAGATGCTGAGTTGTGGAGTGACATTGCTTCAGGTATGGGCATTTGAGCATATTGCCATATGTCGGCCGATCACAGATAGACAGGTTGTACCACACTGACCATATGTGTACAGCTATGGTGGAGCACTGAGACAGGGTCCATTTGGATACATATTATACTGGCGACATGAGCTAGACAGACTGAGAGAGTTCATATGGAGGCCATATCTAGATTGCCCCGGATGGTCAGATGATCATGAGGAGTTACCATACTGCAGATAGGAGAGGTACTTGATTGGGCGACCAGTGAACCGCCAGAGAGTGATTGAGTTATACCTTCCAGAGAGAGTTCGGCGACAGTTTGGAGAGACACAGGATGTTCCCTGGAGGACTGCATGCTTTACTCGATCTCACCGAGAGACGAGTCAGTGGGGTAGTATGATTCAGCCACATATAGCATATGCCGACTTTGCACAGTTACAGCAGAGACAGTGGGATTGGATGTCAGATGTAGTAGATGCTGGGACTACAGAGGAGTATGAGACATGGTTCGCACAGCAACGACCAGTGCCTTTGACCGATCCGGATATTCCAGTACCGAGGAGACAGGAGGACTTCCCACTCACAGGAGAGGAGGGAGATGATAAGGACGAGGAGGATGACGAGGTTGATGAGGATGAGGGTGATGGAGAGGAGGACGGAGCTGATGGAGGTGATGGGGAGGATGAGGGAGATGATGGTGGGGAGGATGATGAGGAGCCAGACACAGTAGATTAGGAGACTTTGCAGGATATTCCCATAGAGCCAAAGATAGCTAGGACAGAGGAGATAGACATGTACAGGGCTACCATAGCGAGCCAGCAGGATTATATTGCAATATTGGAGAGACAGCATGAGCAGTTCAGAGCAGAGATAGCCAGACTCACAGAGGCTCGGGATACAGCCATAGCTCAGGCACAGCGAGAGGGACAGAGAGTCGCTGAGTTCATTGGGTCGATTAGGGATGCTAGTAGAGACCGGCGAGGAGAGACTGTACTGGAGGACACTATATGAGGGTGCAGTTCCACCGGAGCAGAGAGCACCTTCATATCGGGCACGATCGAGGACAGAGAGTAGGTCACGCTCTCAGAGGTCATTGAGCAGCATAGGAGGGAGTGGACCGATGAGACCACCGCAGCCAGGACCAGGACCAGGTACATCATCTACAAGATATGGCAGGGATGAGGAGGACAGAGGGAGCACCCAGTGACAGAGGCACGTGCTCCATATGATAGACAGTGGACATTATGTAGTTTGACATTATGTAGTCAGCCTGCGGGCCATACTTAGGACAGACAGTCCGATTTTGTACTCCGACATTATTATGATATGTGATATGATATGCATCGATATGATGGATGCAATATGTTATGACTTATGGTTTTTTTGCATGTATGGATGACTTTATGCACTGGTTTATGAACATGTATGGATGCATTTTTATGTATTTTGGATATGTTTATGAAAGGAAATGGATAAAAAATGCTTGATGTAATATACGTGATGGAATGCAAATGTACTAACCAAATGGATGTAGGATGCAGTATATGTGTGTGGATATCAGAGCACTAGACCGAACTGACTATCTGGACTGACGGAAGAAATGTTAGTAAGAAGAAATGAGACAGAGGGAAAGTTAGAGATGACGAAAAACTTGCTTTCAGTAATGCACTTTGTAGGTGAGAACCTTTATTTTTATTTAGCAAAATGGATGCGTAGCATCATGGCATTGAAGGCCATAGCTGAAATGCAACTCTTTTTGCGAAAGATAGACACAGCATAGACAAACGACAATCACAATCAAAGAAAGAGACCATGAGCCATCCCGGTCACTCTAAATCACTCAGTGACATCATCGAGCAACATAGGAACATGATCGAAGCCAAAGATAAATCAATTAAAAAGATAAGACTCACAAATTCAAGCAAATCAAACAAACATCTTGATCTTCATTGTCAAAAGTTGAAAGTGCTGATAGGACGATCATGCTGTCTGGTTTCAGGAAATGTGGTACCCCGTCTAAGACAGGACACAGTCTGGTTTCGAGTATACCACACCCTGTATAAGACCCATGATAATGTGACAAGGACAAATGATTTTTAATGCGGATATTCAATTGATAAGACAATTTGGATCAGTTTGAATGCTTGGTTTGAGTTGAAAAAGTTCATCTGGTTAAAGCACAATGTTTTGATTGCGAGTCGTTGGATGTATACTCAGTGATCTGTCGATGCACAAAGGGAATACCTTATTGCAAAAATGCATGTTTTTTGTTTTTTGGAGTTTTACAATTTTTTTTTTTTGTTCATTCTTTTTTCAGGACTTTATTTGATTTTTAGAGATTTTTTCAAGAGATTATTTGATTTTTATGAATTTTTTCAGGACATTATTAAATTTTTAGAATTTTTTTCAGGACATTATTTGATTTTTATGGATTTGTTCAGGACATTTTTCAATTTTTTTATGAATTTTTTCATGACATTATTCAATTTTTATGACATTATTCAGGACATTTTTCAATTTTTAAGACTTTTTTCAGGACATTATTCAATTTTTATGACTTTCTTCAGGACATTATTCAATTTTTATGACTTTTTTCAAATTTTGCCCCCAGTGTCTAGCAAGGCAAGGAATATGACAGGTGAATAAATAGGCTTGCTGAAATGATGGTGGATAGAGGGAAAACATAGGCCTTTTATTATGGAGACAATATGGATGCAATTTCCAAGGGCTATGGCGTGATGGGACAAGAGACTAGACATGACAATGTAAAGCAGTGACATGGCATGAGGGACATGTCAAGAGGTGTTTGAAAAATATGTTTTGCATTTCATGTCCTTATGTCAGATCAAGATCAAGGAATGAAAAAGAATGTATGGATAGTGATAAGATATGGATAGGATAAGCAAGACCAAGAATGGATAAGGGACATGGACTGAAGGTCGGGATAGGATACGGGATAGTGGCAAAAAGTTGCAATAAGGTAGGGAATATGGATGAAAGGTTATAATAAGCAAATGGATAAATGACCAAAAGCTATGATGGACTAAAAGCTGCAAACAAGATGCATGATGCTCATGAAGATCGTCAGCCTTGTCAAGATCAAAGGTGGAAAGATGAAATGGACATGAGTGACAATAGGATATGAAGGGGTATGACATGATATGATAGGATAATGAAGGGCAATAGGATATGAAGGAGGAAACTTGCCCCCAAGTGTGCTGTGCAAGAAGTTCATAAATTACGCATGACGCCTGTTTGCCAGGTTTTCATCACAGTACTTGTCCAAAGCGCCTGTTTGCCAGGTTTTCACCAGTGGACGAATTATTTTTCTTTATTTTTTTCACTTTTTTTTTTTTTTTTTGCTTTTGTCTTTTTTTTTTTACTTTTTTTTTTACTTTTTTGACTTTTTCAGAAGAAGATGGACACATGATAGGGGATGGAAGAAGGACTCAAGCATCTTTTTGTTTGGATATTAGCCTTGAAAAGAATGGACCATGACCTTTAAAAGTATGCTCAAAGACGTTGGTAGGAGAAGGGCATGGAAAAATGAGATGAAACTAGGGCAAGGATTTATGCCAAGGATTGGACCAGAGGGATGGAAGGATGGAAAATATGCATTGGATAATAGACAGGGTATTGGAAGAATTGGGCTTGAGTGGGTGGAAATGTAGGCAAGATCGACATTGGCACACACCTTGAGAGGTGATGGACTGATGGAGGACAAATGGATCTCAGATTGTGAGATTTGTATGGAGGAATAGGTTGGGATTTTGGGACATAAGGGCCCAAAATGGATGAAGAAGGTGATGGAGGAACAAATTTGAGAGGTTTGGATGGAGGAATAGCAATTTTGGATGCCAAGTTTGATGTTTCTCTTTGTGCTTCAAGGAGCTTCTTGGGAATCCACATGGTTTTTGATGTTTCATGCTTTTGTGGTTCCTTGGAGTGCATTGCTTGCAAAGGGATTTAGGAACCCATATATATTTTGACTTTGCTTTATTTTGCTCAGTGGGCCTTTGTGGCCTTTTGTATTTTTCTTTTTCTTTATAGATCATATTGTTCTTTGTTTTGACATGTCGATTAGATTGGACATGTTGATCCTTGAATACATGTGGATTGCTAGACTTATGATGCTCATACTTGGCATTCAAATTGCTTGGAAGAGGGAATGAATGTTGGTGTGGACGGGAATGATATGGAGGCATGTGGGATGGATGGAAGGTTCTCCAAGATGTGTGCCTTTGTTGATGTTGCATAGGAGATGGAGGGATATAGGGACCTAGAATGGATGGAAGTGATGATGGGGAAGGTGGACATTTGGATTTTGACTTTGAAGGGATACCAACGCCTTGAGTGTGAGCTCTGTAGCCATGACCATTAGTATACTCTTTAACGTGAAGGGATTCTTTCTTATGAAGGTCTACTCCTTTGCCTTTATCAATATTTTGACTAATAGGATACTCTTTGCTTTGGGAAGAAGACGCGAGTCCATTATGAGGTGGATGTGATATGAGAGAAATAATGAGATTTTGAAGTGGATCGGATTGCACCAAAGTGGAAGAACCCATTGTTAATGTCAGGGGTTCATGAACATCTTGCACTGCCACGTTAGAATCATGAGGGGGATTAGGATCATGAGGGGGACTAGGATCATGAGGGGGACTAGGATTGTGTAGTAGACATGGTTCAATGATAGGCTCTTCAAGAGATGGAATGGAAGAAATAATGGGATCCTCAAAAGAAATCTGATCTTGAAGTGGATATGGAGGATTAAGACAAGGAGATGGAGGAACAAAAGGATCTTGTGGAGGATATGAAGGAATGATAGGGTCTTGTGTTGGAAATGAATTTGGAAGGATACTTTGATCTTGACAAGGAGGAAGATCATTGGATTCCTCTTTAAAATTGCTTTGCTCTTGACTTTTAATGGGATCGTCAGAAAGAATGGAAGGGATATCTTGATCTTGTTTAGGAAGTGGAATGTCAATGGGATTTGAAAGGACATTGTGTTCTTGGAATGGAAGGGGATCGTTTGGGATTGGATGGACTAGGATATCTTGATCTTGCTTGGGGAATGGAATGTCAATAGGACTTTGGATAGGATGGACAAGAATAGGGGAATCATCGTGAGTGTCTGGGGAAATGGGATCTTGGTCAACAATTGGATGGGGTGATAAGGTTTCAGGATCTTGATCTTGATTTGCTTTAGGACTCATTTCTTCATGCTCTAAATTATTCTCTTGACATGGAGTTGGACTTTGAATATGCATGGGGGATTTTGGCAAGGGATTAATGCTTTGGCATGAAGGAAAGGCAATTTGAACATTTGTAAGATCAGACATTCCAATCGTAAAGCTTTCTTGCATCTTAGATTTGGATCCACTTTTTGGTATTCAAGGAATCACTTCTTGTTGAGGGACACCTGTCATCAACATTTTTGTGGCCTTCATTTGATCTGGTGTTAAAGGTGTTGCATTAAACAATGGATTGTTTATTATTTTGAGTGTGGACTTTTGAGGAATAGTCACTGTCAATGCCTTTGAAGCACGTTTACTCATCAAGGTGGGTTGGAGTTCTTGTTGCACATTTTCATCATTTGGATGTAGAGAGAAACCTAACAACTCACCGCCTTGTTGTTTTTGCACATTAATTTGCTTACTTGAGGAGGTCACATTACTCATCATGTCAAGATATTTTTGTGGGAACCTCTTAAAGAGCTTATTCAAGAATTTATCCATCTTTTTTGTCAACTTTGGATCCTTAAGGTACATAACAACATCATCAGAGACATCGAAATCGGATGAAGAGTCTGGTTGGACATTTGGATTTGTTTCTTGGTGAATGCCTTGATCTGAACCAAATCCTTGCGAAAGAGTTTGTTCTTCATACAGTGTTTGTATTTCCTGTTGCAAGCTGGACTGATTCCAATTGAAAGGTGCATTTCCTAGTTTCATCGGTACAAACACTGGTTCATATAATGGAGGTGGTCCAAGTTGAACCGTTCCATATGGTGGTAGAGATGTGTTTAATGAACCTTCAACTTGCACTGTTTGACTAGTTTGAAACTGCGAATTTACTATGTTATCCATGGATTGATACATTGGTTCACTCATCTGATACATTGGTTCACTCATCTTCTTAGATCTTGATCTTGTCTTAACAGGCATGTCACTTATGCAAATGCGATTTTTTTGGAATTTTTCAAGGATAATATATGATATGCAACTAAATGCAAACTAAATAGATGAATATACAATCTATGTTTTTGGTTGTTTTGAAGATTTTGACAAACTTTTGAAATGCAAATCTAAGAGATGGACCTTTAGGAAATTGAAATGATGTCTAGACCTCAAAGGACAAAAGGACTGAATGGACAAAGGACAAAATGACAATGTCTCCCCTATATGCTTGGATACTAAGCTAGGTTTGACGAAATGATATTGATGACAAAAGGACAATAGACTTGATAAGGTCTAGACTTCTTAACAATGACTTAGGGTTTATCAAAGATTTGGATTACTCAAGTATGACAAGATCTAGGTTTGACACTATATGCAAAAGGATAATTAATATGCAAATGATCTTAATATGATATGACAATGACTTAGGCTTAATGAAGAGACTTAGGGTATGGAAATATGAATGTATGACAATGGTATGACTTTAATGCAAGAGGACATATGCAAATGGATGACTTTTATTGATATGCAAAAGAGTATAACTTAGATGAAACCTAACCTTGATACTTGACAATGAATTTGCTAAATGCAAACTAGGATGAACCTAAACGTAAGTGACATAAGAGTTGAGACAAGTTTTTGACCAATGTTGGATAACCATGCTTGAAGGATGATCTTTGAATCTTGTTGAATGTTTGTTGGATGAATGTCTCTTGTGCTTAACTTTATGTTATATTAATGTGTTTGTTCTTGAAATGGGATTCAACTTTTGACAATCAAAGAATACAAGATATTGCAACTTAGACTCAAGACAATCATGCTCATTTCCACATTCCTTATGGTAGGCAAAGACATTAGGTACTTGAGAGGTAGACTCATTATGAGATTCAAGGAGAATACATAGATGCTTGACCCCACGGGCTCCCCTCCACGGCACTCACTTCTCAGGGCAGCCAAGCATCAGTCCCCATGGAATCTCCCCATGGGGAACTTAGTATCTCTTCCAAGTATCCGAATTTGTCCTTCTCAAGCAACTAGAAGGGTTTTTGGCCTCTAAAAACAAGGTATGTAGTAAGGATTTATGTTAAGCGTTACTCCTTGATGTCATGCAAGCATGATTGAGACATTAAGCCCATCAAGATACCAAACAAATGTAGTCGCGCAAGCGCGATTTAGACCAAGAGGCCCTACTTAGATGTTGATATGAGAAAGAGTTTCAAGGGGCATCACTTCCCAAGTAACTACAATTCCCACGTAACACTTCCTTCAAAGCTTTCGCTCATCAGGTATTTGTTTATAGTGAGTTAGAATGCCCAGGAATTCTAGCCATACTCACTTTGGGTCGTTCCCTTCTCACGATTATCACTTGCTTGCTAAAGCAAAGTGGTCGGGAAGGCAGGCCCTCTAATGGAGACAAACAATCAACAAGACAAGCATGGTATCGAAGATCTGGATTTCTGATCACCCTATGAAGGATGAGAGCATACTCTCCTACTCCAATGTCATACTTAAAAAACAAAGCAAACAAGGGTTCATTTCCACCTATTTAAAAATCACTAAGTGCCTAATTAAAAATCTCAAACACACAATTTGGTTGTTTCTCCAAGGCAACCTGCAAAACACATGTCAGAAGTTTGATTTGTTGTCTTTGGCCATCGAATCTGCATAACACACGTTAGTAATTTGATTTTTAGTCTTTGTCATGCGTAAGCCAAGATCCTGCACAAATAATCAGTACCAAAATCCAAAGCATAGATGATTTGATTTATGAAAACTATCAAAATTTCAGTCCACTTTGAGAAGGCATAACTTTCTCATCCTAGCTCCGAATTACAAACCGTTTAATGCGTTAGAAAGGTATTCAAATAATCTAGAACCAAATTTCAGAAACATCGAAGATATCTCTTCGTGTTTCCGGACACAACATTTGTCCACAAATGCACCGAAGACCCTCAAAATTGCAATTTACTAAAACATAGAAAATTTTTCAAGTAAAAACTGCATTTTTCACCTCTGATCTGGACTTGACACAGGCGCAAAAGTTATGACATAGGTGCAAGATGTCTGACACAAGCGCAGAAGTCTTCAACACAAGCGCAAGATGCTTCAACACAGGCGCAGAATGATTCACACAGGCGCAGGATGTGTCCAGAATGCACTGCACGGCTCTGTTTTTGAGTTTTTGACCTGCAAATCAGCTTAGAAGCACTCCAAAACACAGTAAGATGGTTAGAAGGTTAGTATTCACGTCGGGTTCACCATTTAATGTAGCGTAAGAAATTAGGGTTCATCAAAATAAGATATATCAATCAAAACGTTAAACATGATAGCTCAATCAAAGAAATACTCATTGCAATGAACCTAATTCTAAAGCACATTCAATGAAGGTATGAAAATGAAGCATTCAAAAGAAAACATTAAGCAAACCAGATCCAAGATTGAATACTCCTTCCATGCGGCTCCATTGTTGTTCTTTCCTCTCCAATAGTTTTGTGGATCTCACCTACAAGTGCTCTCACAATTGAAAGCAAAAAGCTCAAGAGTACTAGAACTAAAATTTGATAGTTTGACAGCAATTCGGATTTCAAGAAGTAATTGAAGGGGTTGATTGAAGAAAAATTATCAAATTTATAGAGAAATTGGAGAAGTGACAAAATTGGCATGATGCAATTCAAATGGAAATTGCAAATCAATATGACAAATTATGACAAATTATGCATTTCCATGCACAATTTGATTGATTGATTATGACACATTTCATGTCAAAATTGATTGATTAATCAATTATGACAATTTCATGACAAATTGAAATGCCACTCCCATAGAATTAGGAGATGAAATAGGAGGGAAAAAGAATTAGAAATTTGAAAATTAGGAAATTGAAATTGATGACCAATTAGGAAATTGGAATTAGAAATTGATGAAAAATAGGATTTAGGAATTAGTGAATTAATTAATAATTTTTTCATTTATTAATCAATTCACAAAGAAGAATAATTAGCCAATTAAATAAAGATTTAATTGTAATAAGAAGACTTAGGATTAATAAATAATTTAGTAATCCTAGAGGAAGAAATGGCGAATTAGGTTAAATGACTAAATCATAAAACCCTAGAAGACGAATTAGAAATGCGAAAATGACAGTTAGGTCTTGATTAAAGATAATTAATGTCATGATTTGATTTTGATAAATGACCAATACGACAAAATGATTTGATTGAGAAATACGCCAATTGACAAGGAACAATGACAAATTGATCCAACTTGACATAATTGAGACAGACAATGATCGATAGCAAAATTGATTGCAAAATGTCAAAATTGACAAAATAGATTGCAAGATGACAAGATTAGACATGACCACGATCAATGACAAATTGATCGTAAAACGACAAGATTGAAGGATTGATGATAAATCGACAAGATTGATAAGAGGACAACGATCGATGATCGTAAGATTGACAGGATCGATAAGAGGACAAAAACCCTAATTAGGATTGACGATGTCCAAAATGATGAGATTGATGATAAGATTGATAAGATTGACAGGAGGACAAAACCCTAATTAGGATTGACGATGTCCAAAATGATGACAAATGAATACGCACATTGATGCGACAGGATAAAATTGATCAAAATCATGACTGGATAATGTTGTCGACAAGACCAAATTCGAGGACGAGATGATTGAATAATGTAGAAGAATGACTCGATGTTCGCAAATGATAAAGACCAAGTGCGTGACATAGGAGAAATGTTAATGCAACGCAAAAACCTAAAATGAGGCAATGCGCAAATGTTAAAGTATGACCTCGCAAGCGTTGACCATTTTTGGGTGTCTACAGTGCCTATAACTCATCTTCAGTGATACCAGTTTGTTTCAGTACATCTTCTTTTATAGCCTTAGCCTGCCTTGAACCTCTTCTCATAGTTGCTTCCACTTTCTTTACTCTCTTCTTAGATTGAATTTGGCTTTCAATGGTCTCAACACTACCAAATACTTCTTCCTTAGGTTCATTTGGTGCTTCAAGAAGTTATTTAGCATATGTTTCAATTATGTGGTCATCAGTCTCATAGCCCATCTCAGTAACCCAAATTGTTCTTGGGATAACTGCTTCCATCCAGATCTCATCCTTTTTAATTACAAAACATATATCATTCTTGTATTTGTTAACAATTTCCTGTGACAGTCTGATTCTTTTGTTCATTTTGGCCTTTAGTGCTTGAAAATACTCATTGATATTCTTTTCCTTATTTTCACCCATGTTGTTGAATAAGTCTAATAATTGTTTTCCTACTAGTATGTCAAATCCAAGGTTCTTGTTACCTATACTGGGCACTTGTTTGGTTATATGTATCATTAAACATACAAGTAAATAACCAAATCTGAATGTTCCTTTCTTATCCTTCTTGATCTTCCCTAAATTGTCAATCAATTCATCCTTTAGCCATTCACATACATCAATTTTCACATTTTCTTTTACCATATCATGTGCACTTTTTATGCATAAACTGGAAACTGAGTTAAGTTTGTTTGCATGTGTTGCTTTGTATCCTAAGATCATGCTAACAAATATAACATTTATATCGGTCACATCATTAACCCTTAGAGACCTTCTATCAGATGTTGCACCAGTTAAGTTCATTACTAGGTCATTTGAGACCTTCTTTGTTTTATCTAGTCTGCTATCGATGGAGGGTAACCCTATTACAGCTTTCATAGCTTCCTTGGTAATTTTATGGATTGAATCTAACCAAAAGAATTCACCATGTACTCTGCTCAATACTATCCTAATAACTTCCTTGGGGAAATCCGGAATGCTGAGGATTTCTATGAATCCTAGGGTTTCAATAATTTGGTCTTTAGGTTTTACTTTACCAGAATAATTATAGATAACAGATTTGTACATGTCCTTGATTTCTTCATCTCCCAATTCTTCTATATGGCAATGGATATAGATTCTAGGGTCTTTTGCATAAACAACTCCTTTGGGAATTTTGAAAAAAGCACCTAAATTGTCATCCATTTTAGCTATCTCGGGAACTAGCTGAAAAATGGGCCTAGGGTATTTGATTACCTTGACTATAGTAGGGTTTGCTATGAATTCACATGTAGAGGAGGATGCCATGATTATAAATACCTTTTTCTACCTTAGGAAGGATTGATTGCTGAAGTGCTTTGCCTCTTTGCTCGAAATGCCTTAGCTCTAGAGATTTCGCACTCTTCAAATGTTTGAATGCTTGGTGAAGTGAAATGGAGACAAAACATTAATTTATAATGTCAATTTTGCTAACTACCACATTTAATGCTTTTCGGTTAAGTAGCCACTTAACATATCTGCCGGTATAGAAGTAAATTCAGCTTTTTACCATCAACTGAGGGAATAATAGCATATGTCTCATTGATTGCCAAACCCTCAAGAAAATTTCTTCAATTTGATGAAGAGACTCCTGCCGGTGGAGTGCTACTATGTTTTGTCGATGGAATGTTGCTTTTTTCTACCAGTGGAGGAGTATTCCTATCCACATTCATTTCTGATTTCCTAATCCATTGTTTTGAAAATTCTTTCTTAACCTCTTCAACTTTTTCTTTACCTTTCAAACTAGGACCTTTGTTGTCTGTTGATGAGGACTTGCTTCTACAAAATTTATCAATATGCCCAATTTTGTTACATGCATAATGTAAAGCGGAAAAATCGAACCTTGGTTGTTCTCCCCCCCCCAACTCCAAGGAGAGAGAAGGGAGGTCACTAGGGTTGATGGTTTTCACTTAGGAGAGACTTTACATTCAAAAGAGGGGTTGAAACCCACAAGATCCAATCCCACACAATGCAGGATTGGATTCTAAATGAGTTTCAAGGGTCGTGACATCAAGGATACCCTCTTTTGTAAAGAATGTAGATAGAATGATTGAACTAGGAATGCATGCAAAGTAGAAAAGATTCACTTGTAGATAGAGATAGGGATACGGGATGAAGCTACGGACCTGGGATTAGCAGTAAAATGTTGGGATGGTGTTGTTCTACAAATTTGAGCGAAAGTTGACGGGACGATGGCGCCCGGAGTGCACATGGTCCTCCAAAAAATCTGCGAAACGAAGGGGGATCTATTCGTCTCTGCACAAGGATTCCAGATCTTCAATTACAGCCGCGTACCTACAACCTAGACATAGAAAAGAGAGGATGATTGGGGGGTTAGGGATTAGGGGTTTGCCTTTAGGTCAAACCCCGGTTTTGGAATTAACCAAGAAATGAGAACACTGTAAATGTAAATGTTTGTAATGTAAACAAGTACTGATACCTTGTTGTAAGAATGTTTGTATTCTTACATGCGAAGGTGTAATGATGTTGTAGTATGTTGTATGTTGTATGTTGTAAGTGATCTCCTCTTCAATGGTTGAATCCTTGTCTTGAATGCAACACCTAGCCTTGAATGGAGACTTAGAATGATCAATTGCTTAAAGGAATGCTTGAATGCTTGAATGTTTGAATGTTTGAATATCGCTTCTGCCTCTTGTACACATATGTTTTCCTCTCTCCCTTTTCTGGAAGAGGAAATGTAGTTTATATACTTGTCAATTAGGGTTGAGAGACTGATTTTCCCGACCTTAGGCTGACCTAGAAACAATATTTTCCAATTTGCAAACTTCAAGACCTGATGCCCAAAAGGAGACCGGGCCCAAAATAGGGCCAGGGACTAGGGCGCTGGGCGCCATGGTCCTGGGGGACTAGGGCACTGGGTACCCTAGTCCTGAAGGACCAGGGTGCTAGGTGCCATGGTCCCACCTCCCGGGACAGCAGGGTGCAAGGAGGGATCAGGCCAAGGTGCAAAAATATGCAGTTTTTGGTGTCATAAACAAGTTTCGGGGTCTTCATTCAGGTTCAACATTGCGCCACCATCGTGAAGACCCAAATGCAGTTGAAATTGCAAGTGTCACAATTTTAGGACGCAACACATAACAAGTCACATTATTCTTCTGAATAGCTTTCCGATAACCTATGCCGGTTTGTGTTCTGCATTGATTAGATAGGTGTCCAAATCTTCCACAAACATAACATCTCACATTCATTCTGCAATTCTCAGAGTTATGACCAATTTTGTTGCATTTTGAACATTGACCAGTGGGGGTGTTGATATTCTAATAATTTCTAAATCTACATTGATTTTCTCTATGACCATACTTATTATAGTTAAAGCATTTTCCATTAAATTTATAAGCAGTAGGTTGTCTTACCAGTTTGCTATGATCCTATGTGTTTGCAATATCAGAGCTTTCACCAACTTCAAAGCCAATTCCAGAAGTGTCACCTTTAGGTTTTTTATTCTTCAGCAAGTTACCAAGTTCCTCTGAGCTTTTCTTGAATTTCTCTTTATGTTGATTTATAGTATCTAGTTCTCTTTCTAAGACTTCTTTCTGCCTCATCAGTTCATTGGAGTCACTCTAAGTGTGCATCAAGTCTGTCTTCAATAAATCATTTTCATAACTGAGACTTGTGTTTTCATTTGCAGCATCACTTAGTCTTCTAGTCAAATCTTCTTCATTCTTCTTTCTATCTTCAATTTCTTTACAAAATCTCATAGTCATATCCTGCATCTCATTCTTTGTTGTCATGTTCTCTTGTTTCAGCTTATTTATCATATCATTAAGAGTTTCTTTTTCATCATTCTCATTTTGCATCTTTTCACAAAGTTCTCTTCTCTTGTTTCTTGAAATAGTAAGATTTTCTTGAAGTGCTTGAATAATATCCTGAGAAGCCTTTAGATCATCTTCAAGTTTGATATTTTTTAGTTTTTCTGCATCATAGTCTGAGAAAGCTCCTTCAAGTTGCTTCATCAAGTTTTCCATCTCTACCGGTGTCAAGATCTTCCTCAAGTTGTTTGGCTTCTATAAATAGAGGACCAAGCTCTGATACCAATTGTTAGGATTCCCACAGATACTGAGAGGGGGGGATGAATCAGTATATAACCAATTTATAGATTTTCTTGACTTAAAACATGTAGAGCATATTAATACTGTTTACTGGTAAGCAGAAAGTAATGCAATAAATAGAGATAAAAACAACCACATGAAAAACACACCATAACACAAGGATTTAATGAGGAAACCCAGTGTGGGAAAAACCTCAGTGGGATTTGTGACCCACAATATTCACTTACTGGCCAATAAGAGAATATTACTGCTACAAGAGGGGCCTGCACATGCAAGAAGGCCAACTGCCTAGAGCTCACTGCTCAAATATAAAATGGGAAGTCTCACTAACTTACAAAAATGGATTATACAAATCCAGTGTCTTGTACTGCTTCAAAATAGCATCTATAATGTCAGATTTAGTACCGGTTTCTGCTCTACTTCTTACATAAACCCTTAACCTATAATTCGCATAATAGGTCTACCTTATTTCACCTAAATATATTCCTCTTTCTTACTTACAAACGTTCTATAATGATCTCTCTTATATAAGAGTCATTTTACAACTTGCCAAGTCTACTTACAATGATTTTACAAATAATAAACAAAATATATTACAACAAAAATCATGTTGGCCTTTGTGCCGGTATGCTTCCTTTCACTATCAGTGTCGGTGATGTGAGTGCCAGTGTAGAGTCTGATCTTGCCGGTGAACTATCTTGCCGATAGGATTGTAGGGTTGCAATCAATGACAAAACCTTCAATCACCTACAATATCTCATTGAAGTGTGCATATGCCAACACTCATAACACCTTTTCAGTAATCATCATCATCATAAAAAATCAAGAATTTCTTTCAAAATCTTCATTACAAGTCGAGCAGCTAATCTTTACCGAACATCAAACAAGACCTTATTGCTAGGGGCATCTTAGCTTCATCGCTTCATATCAAGTTGAGATTTCTTGATCATCTGAATCAAATTAATCTTTAGGAGCATATCAGTTTTGTCACATAAAATCGAGCGGTTATTGTCTTCATCTGAATCAGTCTCTTAACGTTAATTAGTTTCATCACCTTTTCATCAAGCTAATTATTCATTTAAACTCAATCAAGGGTTTAAAGAGTATCTTTGATCACACGCTCAATATAAGTAGGTGTTCAATTTCATCGCATCAAATCAAGTTGGACAATTTATCTTTGCTCATCGTGTCTTGATCCATCAAGTTCAAGATTAGTTTTATCTTCACTCACGGTGGCTAGTTCAATCAAGTTCTTGATCAATAAGATTTGCTTCTTGATCCATCAAGTTCAAGTTTGGTATCTTTTCTCTTCATCAATCCTAGTTCAATCAATTATGGGATCCGTATCGCTTTCAATCAACTTTGTTCAGTTTCATCGCTTCAAAACAAACTGAATACCTCGTTCTTCATCTGGTTCGTGATCAATCAAATTCAGAACTAATTTCTCTCTTTGATAGCAACTATTCTTTGAATAAATGCATCGCTCGCACATCAATTCAAAGAGGGGCAAATGTAATACCCTAAAAATGGTCATCTAAAACCATAGGCCCCCTAATCTTGATTTCAGCACCAAGGTCCTAACCAAAGCCAATTAAAATTAATCTTGAGCACATAATTAATTTCTTAAATCATCAATGTTACATGGCAAATTAATCACTCTAAATTAATTAAATAAATATATTTAATTAATTGACCATTTCAAGTAAATCATTTTTAAATAATTGTCCTATTTATTTTATTAAATATCTTAGCATATATAATTAAATAAATCAATTTGCCATTAAATCATAAAAAAAAAGGAATTAATTGGAAAAAAGAATTAAAATTTGAGGAAAGAAATCAAATGGAGATAATCTTGAAAATCAAATTAAAATTGAAAAAATCTCAAGAAAGCAATTAAAACAATTAAATCTCAAATTTGAATAAAATAGAGAATAAATCAGTTTTTTCTAATTTTATCTTAATTTTAGTTCAATTTCCTTTAAAACTGAGAAAAGAAGCGAATCACATCAATTCACCTGGATTGTGCTTCTTCTTGGAAAATATTGACCACTCATCATCATTTGATCTCGACCGTTGGTTTCTTTCTAAATTTTCTATAAATTCAGGCTCTCATCTCCTAATCAAGGATCCTGTACAATATATTGTTATTATGTTGTTTTAACTCTAGATTCATTAAGATTCTATATTGAGAATATTTGCATATTAGTTATTGCATATTTGTTAAATCATTTAGCTTAATTATGTTAGCCTAGTATTCATTAATCTTGCATATCTTGCATTTATCTAGCTTAATCTTGCATCCATTTAGCTCAATTTCATACTCATATAGATTAAATATTTCATTTAGGTGTTGTCTAGTCACTGGTATTGTATATAAAAAATCTAAGAGAAAGACTAAACTCACATCTACTAGAAGGCAATAGGTCGCTTTGTGATGGTCTATTGTTCATTGTTGATTGATTTACTAACCATGCATCTAATGACTTATTGAAATGTTATGTATTCCAGATACGGATACAATTCCACTTTTCACACACACACTAGAAGTTTAGATATAATCATTTCCACTACCAGTTCATTCTCATAAACTCTGATTTAACTTTTGTTTAGCTCATCTACTTTGACATTAGCACTTTGCACAATTCTCTGCAATCTCTTGCTATAACATCTATAAGCTTTGCTTTCATTAGAATAACCAAGAAATATGCCTTCATCACATCTAGGATCAAATTTCCCAATAATATCATCTCTCCTGATATAAAATTTACTACCAAAAATTCTGAAATACTTAACTGTAGGTGTATTGCCAAACCATAACTCATAAGGTGTCTTATCAATTTCTCCTTTGATATGTACTTTGTTGAATGTATAAACCACTTTTCTCACTGCTTCTCTCTAGTAGATATGAGGTAGAATAGATTCCATCATCATTGTTCTAGCAACATCCAAGATAATTTTGTTCTTCCTTTCCACAACTCCATTCTATTGAGGTGTCTGGGGAGCAAAAATTTGTCTTCTTATACCATGCTTGTCACAAAAGTTATTAAACTCACTGGATGTGAATTCACCACCATGATTTGATGTCAAATATTTAATCTTCAATCCTGTCTCAGTTTCCCCTTTAGCCTTAAAGATTTTAAACTTTTCAAATGCTTCATATTTTTCTCTTAGAAAAGTAACCCACATCATTCTAGAATAATAATCAATGATTAGCATGAAATATCTATCACCTTGAAAACTTTTAACTCTAGCAGGGCCACATAAATCATTATGAATAAGATAAAGAATATTATTTAATTTATCTTGTATACTCCTAAAAGATGTTCTAACTTGTTTATGCATTTGACATTCTTTACATACCAGATTATAGGGCTTCATAATCTTAGACATTTACCTAACTTCCTTAGTTGAACTGATCCTCACAATGCAATCAAAATTCACATGACACAACCTCTTATGCCATAGCCAACTCTAAAAATCTATGTAATTGTGTAGGGGAAAAAGTGACACTAAGCAAATATGCCCTAATCTCACTTTCAATCACACACTTGTGGAATATGAAAGAGCCTAGAGGTATCACACAATTGGCTACTTCTTTTTGTAGAAGAGAGAGCCATGGGCTACCTATTAGGATTTCTATTCCTTTGTTGCAAATGATAGATAAAATGATGCAAGTTCAACTACTAGCCCTAGAGTGCAAGTATGAACTAGTAACAAGATTGCAGAATTAAGGTTAAACAATGGAAAGCTGTAAACACAAGGACAAGACAAGAATGCAAATGCATACCTGGAGTTAGTGAAAATGTTCAGTACGGGGGCACAAGCGCCACTGTCTTGATATTGCCCCTGAAACTACTCCTGAAACTGCTGTTCTGCAACCTGAAAAGCTGTCTGAAACTAGCTGTCTGACAGAAGGACCAGGGCGCCCAGCGCCCCTGTCCCAGGGACCAGGGCGCCCAGTGCCCCTGTCCTAGTAGGACCAGGGTGCTCCACACCCCTATCCTAGTCTTTTTCTCTGAAATTTGGTATGTAGTTCTGTCTCGGTCCGCTTCCGTCAGGTCGGCAACTTGCAGCGTCGTCCGAATCCCGAAACCTGCACTTATATCTGAAAAGGTATGGTGGGTGGCTATATAGGGTTTTGCCTTATTCAAACCCCCGCTTTGGTGATTTCCACCTCCACGAATAGCCAAGTTGTATTGTAAAAGTAGTGTGTGTGTAGACCTTGTGTGTGTGCAAGATCCTAAAATGCAAGTAAGCAAACTAGAGCAACCTAGAAAGTAAACCCTAATTGCTTGCAAATGATAATGTAAATGCTCCAAATCAAGATGTAAAGAGATCTAAAGCATGAATACAAGTGATATAATGAGGCTTATGAAAAGACATGAAAACAACATGAAATCATACCCAACCCCAAGGGAGGGGTACAAGCCAATCTTCAGTCGGTGATCCCCTATTGCTCTTCAAGGTCTTCAAAGCCCTAAATGGATGAATGAAATTGATGAATGCTTCATGGATGGATGTTGAATGTTGTTGAAGTCTTCAAAGATCTTCTCTTTCACTGCATAGAAGGCCCTTGAAACCAAAAATCGGGATCCTTTCAAATGAAGAAAGAGAGCTCTTATATATGAAACCCTAGGTCTTAATTTCAACTTTTGGCTGACAATTTATGACGCTACATTTAGCCACCACTTTAGCGGTCATATGAACACTATGTGCATATGCAAGCTAAAGTACAGAAAAGTAAACATTATTTGAAAAAGGATATATCCATAAGTCTGTCGAACGAAGCCCCCGGCAGTATCTGCAGTACACAGTTAGGAACCACACCCTACAAAACACACGTTAGATCACAAAATCACCTAATGCTTACTAAGGAAGGTGATGAAAATTTGAGGGTAGCTATATGCCCCCCCCTATTTTGGCTTGCTAATTTTAGTGAGTTGAAACAGAGTATCATGTTTACCACTTCAAATTGTTAAAGAATATTGATAACAAATGCTCACAAGAAGATTTGATATGAGATCAAAAACTAATGGAGAATCATTTGGTAAGAAAGAGGACTAAATCTCAATTCCAACACAACAAAGAGTGTGAGGATTTGAGAGTTCTCTAACACAAGATGAAGGATGTAAATGGAAACAAAATGCAAAAAGAAGAAAAGATAAGATAGTTGAAAAGGGATATCTTGTAGTATGTGTAAAGGAGATCCTTAGAGGAGAAGAAATCTTTGTACAAAAGACACCTATCCCTGAGAGGAATTGTCTTAGACAAATATAACATCTTCTAGAATAAGACAAAGAAGAGAATAAGAATGCAAGACTTCCTTCGTTTGCGAGGTGAAAGTGATTCCAATTGGGAGAGTGAATTCATTATGGATGTATTTTACCAAGTGCAAAAGAGGTTGTAGTCAAGGACTTAATCCTCTTGTAAGAGAGAATCCTTGAACAAACAACAACAAATGCATACAAGGAATAACATCAAGTAATAAAGTTCACACCATCCATGAAATAGGAAAAAGTGGATCCTTAGATAAAAATAAGGAAAGATCATTGCCTCCCAAGGATAAGGACAATGAGAAGGACTTACACAATCTTCTAGGGAGAGATTTAGACATAAGAAAAATGTACTACATACTCACATGAGTTCATGCAAGCAAGACATTAGTGTATGTAAAATTCTCCTCATAAGAAGTGGGTAGGATAAGAAAGAGAATACACATCTTCTCTCATATCTAGGAAAAGAGGATTCTAAAGAAAAGATGATCAATATTTCCACACTATTACCCCATAGGAACAAGAGATAACATAGAAAAATTAGGCTATTATGTTGCTTCAAAAATATGATTGCACTTGAAATTGTACCATCATGAATGACAATGAGCCCCCAGTAAATGAGCTACCAATGTCACATAATGATGAGCAACATAATAGCCATTAATGTTATTTAAAGACATAATAGATTGAATGAGGTATTTGAATATGACATGCTAAATGCTCAACTATAAGTGAGATCAAAAACATGTATAAAATGATAAAAATTGAAGAAGAAAAGTCACAAGAAATCTTAGAAGAGGGATGAGTGTAATTTATTAGAGCCTCATCCCTGGAGGAAAGGACTTTATGATGAATAGGAGATAAAGATTCATAATTGGATTTAGAAATTTGAGGGGAGTCATAAAGAGATTTGTTCATCGCCAAGATTTCCTTATGAGGGGAATGAGAGTTGATAGAAGTAGAAGATGATTTAGTTGAAGTGAGATCATCATCACCACTAAATATAGCATTCACATTGAGAGATGGTCTTTTAGATGCTTTGGTGGGCTTAGAAAGATTATATCCAAGTCCAAATGAATATTCATGCATATTATGTTCTAAAGGAACTTTAATTCCTTGTTCATTTGCGCCACAACCATTTCCACTATAGCCACTCTTAGCCAAAATATGAAAACCACGACCATAACAATTAGCCATTTCAGAAAGAAAAGGTGGTTTTTCATAAGACAAAGAATCAAATTATTCAGAATTAGAGGTGTGAGGAGAAGAAGTTTGAGAAGTGGCCACAAAATTATTGCTCATAGGTTCAGGTAAGACTGATTGATCTCTAGTTTCTTCCTTCTTTTTAACTTTAAGCTCTCTAGGAGGAACCCTATACTCACCTACAAAGGTGGGATTGAAATCAAGAGATCCCCAATCGTCTTCTGCGAGAACCTTCTCAGGATCAAAAGCCTTTTCATGTGTAGATTCAAGTTGAGAAGAATCTTCTTGAGGAACTTCAGACTCATTCAAATAATTTTGATTATCAGAGGGTGATGATTCATCCGTAGGTATCTTGTTTAACGAGTCATCACTAGAAGAGGAAGGCTTAGAAGAACTCCCTTTCAAAGTAGATGTTTGCAAACAAGCTTGAAAATTAGTATCACCTATCAAGGTATATGTCTTATTGTTATAAATAAATTTAACTTGTCTATGCAAAGTAGAGGGGACAACTTGCATACTGTGAATCCAAGGTCTCCCTAATAACAAGTTGTATGTTAGATTTCCCGACATAACATGGATAGGAGTAGGCAAAGTAACAGGTCCCACTGTGATGGGTAAGGTGATAATACCTAATGAAGACTTAGCCACATTATCAAAGCCTCGAATGGGATGAGAGTCACACTCAATAAGGGATGTATCCACATTCATCTTATGCAATAGATTAATGCTACACACATTAAGGCTAGAACCATTATCTACCAGCGTTCGTCTTATAGCAGTGTCATTTACGATAACCACAATCATCAAGGGATCATATTGATGTTGAATTTCACTAGTAGGCAACTCATCTTGAGTAAACACAATTTGAGCTTTAGGATTCATCACAGAGTTAACCAAAGACACTATATTACTAGATGTATTAGGTGGAGGAACATTCAAATCTTTCAAGGCATCTTGTAACATTTCATGATGAGCGGAAGAAGTTTGGATCAAATCCCAAAGGGATATCTTAGCAGGGGTAGCTTTAAGTTGTTCTATGAGATCATATTCCTTACCAAGAACTTGTGAAATACATGGAGCTTGCGGAAGAATAGGTTGGGAAGGAGGAAGTGAAGTTGGGATAACTAGAGGAGGATTAGGTTGCCTATTGTTTCTTGTGTTATAGGTATGAGCAACCGCATTATAACTCTCTCTAGTCAGTTGCTTAGCATACTCATAAGGGCTCTTAGTAGAATAACCTCCTTGCACAGTAATAATAGGTTTGTTAGGAGTGCAAAAAGAATCATTAGCATAACCACCTTGAACCACTAAGATAGGCTTATTTAAAGGTTGAGAATTTTGAGAAGGACAAGCACCTTGGACAGTGAAGAGAGGTTTGTTAGGTGTTTCATTCACATGTATCAAATTGATTGAGGATGGTTTAGAGGAATGAACAAAAGTGTTGGAAGAATTATTGATAGTCTTCTCTTGCACTAAAATCTTATCATGGATTAAATCAATTTTAGGAGAGAGACAAGGGGTAGGCATTGATGTTCCAGTAGGAAGAGTAATACTAGGAAAGGTTATATCATCCTCTATCATCAAAGGATCTTCATGGGGAATAAAATCTCTAGGAGAAGGATCAACATTACTCTCTAAAGTCTCACTTTTGAGATGGAGATCTTTGAAAGAGATGTTAACCATCTTGTTTTGAACTAGGGTTTCCTTATGAGTAGAACCAAGTTGAGGAGAGGGAGATGCTTTATTTTTAGAGGGAGAATAATTGAGATTCAAGGAAGGTGAGAAACTATCAAGGGAGTTTTCAATCTTGATTTCATCCCCTTTGGCTAGGGTTCTCTCATGGGGTAGAGAATAATCTACACCTTCTTCTAATGGTTCATCCCAAATAGTGAAGTGGTTGAAAGGAATGTTTGAAGTATTGTCAATTTCGAGAGAGGAGATAATATTGTTTATTAATTCCTCATCCTTAGGAGGGAGAGCATCAATAGATGTGTTAAACTCATCCTCTTTCCTCAAAATATGATCTTTAGGGGAGAGAGAATTAAGGAAATTGCTTATTATTTCATCTTCTTTCTCTAAGGGATGTTTATGGGTAAGACAAACTTTAGGAGAAGGGTAAGCATTTATCATTAATTCATCATCTCTAGTGGGAATTTTGTTGGAAAAGGAAATGCCATCACTAGGAAATGTAGGGATAATGTCATCTTCTTTCACAAAAGGATCCTCATGAAGGGAGTGTTTTTTAGGAGGAACATGAACATATGTCTCCAAAGATTCATGCTTAGGAAGGAGATCTTTGAAAGAAGTGTTCATAACCTCTTGTTGCACTAACATGCCCCCATTGGAAGGACCAACTTTAGGAGAAAATAAGTCAATGTCCATCAATGCATTTTCACTTAGAGAGGCATCATGTAGGGAAGGTGAAGTAACATTAAGAAAGGTGTTTATGATATCATTCTCTTCCTCTAGGATAGCTAAATAGGAAGGGCACATTTTAGGAGAATTGTCAAGATCACTCTTAAAGTCTTCATCCTTAGAGCATGGGAGAGTCTCAAAGGGATTGGTAGCAACTCTTTTAGGCACTAAAATGTTGTTATATATGGGGGGAGGTTCCTTAGGAGAAGGAAAAATTGAAACAAGGGAAGCTAACCCATTATCACATCTATGAAATGAATGCATCATGACAACAATTTTCCTCTTTCAAATGATAACACATGCAAAATAGAAGGAAATGTTTAATTTTAACCAGTGCAAGCACTTAGAATGTAGATTTAGAAAATGAAATTTATGATTCAAATGAGTTCCTAAATCAGATTTGAAATTATTGATCCCAATTAAGCTATCCACAAGTTCAACTTTGAATTGAAAAATTAGCAAAAATTTCCTCTAAATTTTTGAATCTTGCAAGAAATTAAAACTTGTAAATACAAATTTGAATTTGAAATAGCATAAACACTCAAATTTGAAAACATAAATCAGAATTAGAGAAGATTGGAATTCACGTCGGGTTCACCAAAATGTGTAGGGGAAAAAGTGACACTAAGCAAACATGCCCTAATCTCACTTTCAATCACACACTTGTGGAATACGAAAGAGCCTAGAGGTATCACACAATTGGCTACTTCTTTTTGTAGAAGAGAGAGCCATGGGATACCTATTAGGATTTCTATTCCTTTGTTGCAAATGATAGATAAAATGATGCAAGTTCGACTACTAGCCCTAGAGTGCAAGTATGAACTAGTAACAAGATTGCAAAATTAAGGTTAAACAATGGAAAGCTGTAAACACAAGGACAAGACAAGAATGCAAATGCATACCCAGAGTTAAAATCTGAGTGAAAATGTTCGGGACGGGGGCACAGGCGCCACTATCCTAATATTGCCCCTGAAACTACTCCTGAAACTGTTGTTCTGCAACTTGAAAAGCTGTCTGAAACTTGCTGTCTGACAGAAGGACCAGGGTGCCCAGCGCCCCTGTCCTAGGGACCAGGGTGCCCCACACCCCTATCTTGGTCTTTTTCTCTGAAATTTGGTGTGTTGTTCTGTCTCGGTCCACTTCCATCGGATCTGCAACTTACGGCGTCATCTGAATCCCGAAACCTGCACTTATATCTGAAAAGGTATGGTGGGCGGCTATATAGGGTTTTGCCTTAGTCAAACCCCCACTTTGGTGATTTCCACCTCCACGAATAGCCAAGTTGTATTGTAAAAGTAGTGTGTGTGCAAGATCCTAAAATGCAAGTAAGCAAACTAGAGCAACCTAGAAAGTAAACCCTAATTGCTTGCAAATGATAATGTAAATGCTCCAAATCAAGATGTAAAGAGATCTAAAGAATGAATACAAGTGATATAATGAGGCTTATGCAAAGACATGAAAACAACATGAAATCATACCCAACCCCAAGGGAGGGGTACAAGCCAATCTTCAGTCAGTGATCCCCTATTGCTCTTCAATGTCTTCAAAGCCCTAAATGGATGAATGAAATTAATGAATGCTTGATGGATGGATGTTGAATGTTGTTGAAGTCTTCAAAGATCTGCTCTTTCGCTGCATAGAAGGCCCTTGAAACCAAAAATCGGGATCCTTTCAAATGAAGAAAGAGAGCTCTTATATATGAAACCCTAGGTCTTAATTTCAACTTTTGGCTGACCTAGAGATTGAATCTCCCACCAATTTCTTGGGGTTAAGCTTTATTTTATGATTGGATTGCACTCCTACAATTTTGGGAAAAATGTCCGGGACCGTGTGCACTCCGGGCACCATGGTCCTGACAACTTTTCACCAAATTTTAAGGGCCATCGGATATGATGATTTTAGAGAGAATCTTGAAGTTACGGGTGATTTCAAGATGTTTTGACCCCCGAAATCAAGCCCCCAAGTGTCAAAATAGGACCTAATTAGGGTTTTAGATTAAATGATGTATTGGAAGAGTAAAATGAAAGGGGCACACTTTAATGAAAAGGGCCCAACTTTATGATATGGGAGATGATAAAATAGAACCCTAGACCTAATTAATTTAATTAATTAAGTGCTAGAGGGGAAATGCAATGCAAAATGCAAAATGCACCAAGGTAGGTGCTAAACTAGGTGTGAAATTGTACCACCCTAGCAAGTGCGTACAATTTACGACGCTACAGTAATCAAACATGTCTTCTCACTGGAGTTCAAATGAAATATATTAACTTTTGTCTATGTACCAGTTGAAATTTCCAAGCCAGATCTATTAATAATTTTGCATTTCCCATCCTTGAACTATAATTGAAATCCCTTATCTACCAATTGTCCTACACTCAAAAGATTATGCCTCAAACCTTCAACATAATAAATATTGTCAGTATTGTTCTTACCATCAAGTGATATAGTTATTTTTCCTTTGATCATACATGCCTTGTCATCTCCAAATCTAACTAGACCACCATCAAATTCTTGCAAAGATAGAAACATCCCTTTATCTCCAATCATATGATGTGAACAACTGTTGTCAATTACCCATTCATCCATATCTTCAATTTTAGTAGCAAGTGCCTTTTCTTCAGGTACATTCTCTTCCAGTGTCGGATCATCTTCCTTGATAGCCAAGAATACCCATTCCTTTCCATTGCCAGATCCACTAGCAGAGTCTTCTGTCGGTTCATCATCAGAATTAGTAATGCCTTCCTCATCCACTATGTGGCATGATTTGTCTTTGTTCTTCTTGTACTTTTACTTGTTCTAATATCCAGGGTTAGGCTTAAATGATCTTCTAACTCTTTCTTCAAATCTTGAATTCCTTTTAGGACATCTAGATGCAAAATAACCAATCTTATTACATGCAAAACATTTAAAAGGTTCTTTTCCTTCATACTTACTTCCTATCGGTCCTTTAGGTACTCTTTTAGAAAATAGTGCTTCAAGTTGCTCAAACTCATCATCTTCTCTCTTCATATATTCCAATTCCTTTGCATACAAAGCTTTCTAGTCTTTCTTACCAGTTGTAGATGTAGATGCATGTAAAGCAGGTTCAAACTTCACAGCTCCAGAGGTTCCAAATTCTTAAAGTTCAAAAGAAGATAGTTTCCCAACCAAAGTATCTCTTTTGATAGATGTATTAGCCATTGTTCTCAACTCATTAATATCGGTAGCCTTCATTTTGTAAATCGGTGGTAGGGCTCTTAGGACTTTAGAAACAATTTCATCTTCGCTCAGAGTTCCACCACAACATTGAATTCCCATAACAATCTCATTTACCCTTTCCATAAATGTAGTAATCCTTTCATCTTCTTCCATCTTCAAGTTTTCATATCTCACCAAGTAACCATCAAGTTTAGCAATTTTCATTGTAGGGTCACCTTCATTAAGAGTCTCCAACTTATCCCATATAGTGTTTCCAGATGATTTGTCAATTAATCCCATCATTTGCTGATTAGAAAGTGCACACAAGAGGGCTTCTCTTTCTCTACAATCATTCTCAAGCTCCTTGTCCAGGTTTGCCAGAGGAGGATTGCCAGATCCCAGATTATAGGGTGTGACACCATTCTATGTGATCTCCCAAATTTCCTTGCCAAGACATCTCAGATGAGTCTCCATCCAAATCTTCCATATTGTGTAATTTGTTCCATCAAGCCTCAGAATATCCCTTCAAAAGATAGCTCCAGAAAAACTGGATGAACTTGAACTATTAGTCACCATAGGATCTTCCACAAGCAGTTAAGCTTTCTACAGAGAGGACTAAGGCTCTGATATCAATTGTTAGATAGTTGAAATAACCAAAAGACAACTGAGGGGGGGGTGAATCAGTTATCACAGATTACTGGAACCATTAGCAATTTAAACTTTAATACCAAAACCCAAAACATTAATACTAGAATAGAATATAAACCAATTAAGCATAAACAATAATTATAGAATAAATACCATCCACATGACACCAAGATTTGTACGTGGAAAACCTAGTAAGGGAAAAACCACAATGGGAAGCCTACCCACAGTCAGATAATACTTCTGCAGTAAGTATGTGAATTATAATTGAGGGACCTACACTTGAAGGAAGGCCAACAACCTAGAGCACACCACTCATCGCAAAAGGAGCCTCCCTAACTACATATAAATCTAGACTACAATGTAGAGAAGTGTTGAACTGCAAAAGATAGCATCTCCTATGCCTGAGTAGAGTTTTGGTTAATCTCAATACTAGAGGACTAAATCCTCTTACATAAACCTAATTCGATCTCCAATGATCGACCAACTCCTCTGCATGAATGATATTACATTATCCATACATTACATTCCTTGACCAAGACCTCTAATAATAACCATGATGATCTACAATGAGATCTTACATCTATATATACAAACCCTCAACCATAAACAATCAAGTCGGCCACCAGATAATAAACCAATTACATAATTACAAATCATGTCGGTCTTAGACCAAACAAATATTATCAACACATAAGACATCGCAAAAATACATTAATAGGTCATATCGATACGTTACATTAAAGCTGGTCCATAACCTAGATCAATCGAGACCAAGTATAGATCAACACACCACAACAATGATCTCCATCTGCCAAGTCTCGAACATGATCACCAACAACATCCTGAATCTCCACTAGAAGCTGCACCAACACCACTTTTACAATTCATCAAAGATCACAAAAAGCTCTGCTGGTGAAACCCTCATAGGAACCAGAAAACCAATCTTCTAAGCAAGCAGGATATCAACTGATTACCATACCAAAACCAACTAACCAAATATGAGTATAAGTATCATGAACAAGTTGATTCCATCACCAGACTATACTAGAGCCTACCAGATCATGCTGGATCCATGTTAACAAAAAACCACTCAACCTACGGGGAATAGAAGGGTGTCGGTAAAGCATCCAAACAACTAGTGTTGGCATCAATGCAAAACATAATCAATTCCACCAAATGGCCAACATACACCACATAGTACAATGCTTTCACATTATAGTTTAGGACATATGCAATTAAAGACAACACTTTACATAAAAGACAACGTAAATACATTAAAGGACAACTTGAATGCAACAAAAGACAATGCAGATACAGTGAAGGACAACACATATACAAAATTTGCGCTTTTACATAAATACATACGGAAAACACAAAACTTTCGGCAAAGATTAAAAAATAAACTTTAAACATAAAGCTTTGAAAAATATATGCATAGAGTCTCCCAAAACAATAGATTTAATAGACACAAATAGAATAAATAATAAGCATTTTTAAACCAAGATTTAACGAAAACTTCTTTCATGGCATAATACTCATAAAACACCAAAGAACAAATATAGACTCTCACAATCCTAGAATGCACACACCAAATATTCATACTCAAAATGAGGATAAAAATTCACCCTCAAACAAAACAAATCGAATCAAGGAAGAGAGACCACAAAGAATGAGCATTCTCAGAGTCGTGAACAACATTTACAGACAACCCAGAAATATAAATATATTCCCATAAACTCTAGAGTAAAAATTTATAATAAATTTATGCATTTACATATTTCCTCCCAAACTATACAAACTACAGATTTATTTCCCCAAGCTCACACATACCATTTGCAGACACGGTGCATACAGGAAGCTGTAAAACAAAATACAAAAAGGAGAAAACATCACCAACCTACAACCCATGTGATGGGAAGAAGCCGAAGAAGAGGCCCCCAAATCCAAAAGCCAAATCAACAAGATCCAACAACAATCCAAGCCAAAACCAAAGGAATATCTTGAAGAGAAAATTTTACAAAGAAGAAGCTAACCCCAAACACCTCATGGGAATGAAATAAAAAAGCCAAACAATAACTAAAACCCTAGCCTCTACATGGACCAATCAAAATATTTGATTCTATAATATATTTTACCAACCCCACCATATAATATAGTTTTACCTCCATTTTCGAATTCAACCAATGAGAGAAGAGGTAAGGTAAGATAAATATAAATCATGTTTTTACAATTAGGCGGGAATATTTTATTATTTTATTTTAAAGTGTATTTATACATCCCACTAAACATAAAAGTCAAACTAATAAATAGAACATGAGCCACAATTAAATAAATCAAATGGGAGAATTAAATTAAATAAAGCAAATGCTCATAAATGAATTAAAGGACCAAATAAACATTAAATACCAAATAAATAAATAAACAATTAAATACCAATAAGAGTCAAATCACAATGTCAAATAAATATAAAGCCACAACATAGGCTAAACAATAAATATTAAATCATCATTAAAATAAATAAATATTAAATATCAAGTAATTAAATACCCAAAAAGGCAAGAATCCTATAAATTAAATTAAACATTAGTTAATCAAATAATCAAATTGCTATTAATCAAAATAATTAAAATAAACATTATTAACTATTTAATCTCGCATCAATAATCAAATAATCAGTCTTGACATAATAGAATTAACCAACCGATACTACCATACTCCCAACATGGAAGAAACCAAGCTTACTAACTGACATGGCAACTTATGCCAAGATGCTAACAACTCATAGTGAACAACTTAGACCTAGAGTATGTGAGGGGAACTTGTGTCAACTCCAAACCACATGCCATTGGGATTTAAAGACATGCTCAGACCTATGGAGCCAAGTGGAGTTGGTGTCTGGTACCTACAAATCCTGCATCCATAAAGCAATGATACGACATATGCATATATATATTATAACAGACAAGGGTTAGAGAATTGCAACAACACATCCCGCTCGCAATGAGTGATGTGAATGGTCTCTATCCTGAAGACAGTCATACAATAATCAAACACACCATAAGATGAACTCATCATAGATAATCATTAAATATGTTTAGTAGATCAAAACATCATCAAGTGCATGATTAGTATAATTGATGAGTATAGTAAGGCATGCAAAATCCATCAAGCATATAAACATGTATATGATCTATCAACACTTATGCTCATCAAATCACATGATCAATATAATCTTTTGAGAATTTATCACATAGCAAGTATATAGTGTCTATCGAATCATATAATCAATAATGATAGTAACAACATCTTATAAATGCGTAACTAAAACACATGAATAGTTATCATCTAAATCATCATAAGTAGTTGAGATAAGTCTATCACACATGGAATACAAGTATACTCCAATCAAAACAAGTCATGTCAAGGGTGGACACTATAGAAAAACTCAAAGAGGAAAAACCATGGTGGGATTTGTGACCCACAATATCAATCCAATGGACATATGAAAAGATATTACATAATATGGGAGTCTGCACATGCAGGAAGGCTTACAGCCTAGAGCACATTGCTCAACACAAAGGAGTATCACTGAATACAGTCCCTTTGAATAATAAAACATAAGACTGAGCTCATTTAATGCATCTGCTATGCCTAATTCAGTTCTGGTTCAAGCTCTGACTGTTTCGATTTTGAAACCCTAAACCCTTACCAGAATAAGATTTGCATTACACAACATCCTTAATTACAATCATTACCATCATTATCATCATATTCTTTCAAGTTCTTGTTCATTTCTTTGGGATTGCACTAATTATATTCTCAACGCATCATTTTAATGAGCCAACTAGATGCATTCTTTAGATCTATCTTTTAGAGATCTCTCAAGGTTTTCTTGATTCATCTTCCAAACTTCAATCTCCTTTGACATCCTCATAGTTAGGGATTGCATTTCATTCCTCATGACCATGTTCTCTTGACTCAACTTCTAACATTTTTCATTAAAGGCATCTTTCTCTTCATTATCTTGATTTTGCAGAAGTTCCTTTCTCCTAGCTTGAATAGATGAAAACCTCTTCTGTAGGATAAGAATGAATTCCTTGGTAGAATTCAATTTATCTTGTAACTTCAAGTTCTTCATCCTTTCAGCATGATAATCTTCAAGTGCTACCTCAAGTTGCTTCTCCATACTCATATCCATGGATTCTGGGTTCAACATCTCCCTCAAGTTGTTAGACTTTCTTTGAGGCACAAGGCTCTGATACCAATTGTTGGAATCTAAGAACACTGAGAGGGGGGGTTGAATCATTGTTCTACCGGTAAATTTAATTGTAACCTTATTATAATATGCATTCATCAACCGGTAAATTGGCACATATATAATTGAAAGAAGTAAAGCAATCAATAAGCCAATCACACAAATGAATACCATAACATAGAGAATTTATACATGGAAAACCTCAAAGAGGAAAAACCACGGTGGGATTTGTGACCCACAATATCAATCCACTGGCCATATGAAAAGATATTACATAATATGGGGGCTTGCACATGCAGGAAGGCTTACAGCCTAGAGCACACTGCTCAACACAAAGGAATCTCACTGACTACAGTCACTTTGAATAATAAAACATAAGACTGAACTCATTTAATGCATCTTCTACGCCTGATTAAGTTCTAGTTCAAGCTCTGACTATTCTGGTTCTGAAACCCTAAACACTTACCAGAATAACCTTCACATTACACAACATCCTCAATTACAATCATTACCATCATTATCATAATATTCTATTCTTACACAAAATGATCTAATCAACTAACCTATATACCCTTACAATCCTTCATGACTCATGTCAACTTACATAAATAATTACAAAATGATTATACATGTCATCTCATTATATATATACATAAAGAATCAAAATGATTTTTTGATTATCGGATCTCCCAATGATGTCAGCCTCCTATGTTGATACCCTATTTATAAGTCATGTCAGTCTACAATGCTGGTACCCATAGAATCCTTCCTACCAGTGAAGATACCTGTTAGTGTTAGTGAAGTGTCTGTCGATGAAGAACCAAACTAAAGAATGAAGATGAAACATGTTGCCATCAATGACAACATATGAAACCAATCAAATGAGTGTTAATTACCAGCAATCTCCCCCTTTGGCATTAATGGCAACACTCATGTGAATAATTATAATGGTTTCCATCTGTTGGTTTCACCCTAAGACTGCTCCCCCTAAGATGAATATCCATCTGTGATCATGATCTATACAAATACTCCATATATACTCCATATCTCTTGATGTCAAGAATATATTTTTCACCTATACCTCCTCCTTTGATATCAATGCCAATAAACAATACCAAAAAGCGAGACGAAGAATGAAATAATGTACAAAGAATGTGTCCCAAAACACCTTATTGGAGCTGAATATCCATTTGTGATCATGATTTGTACAAATACTCCATATATACTCCATATCTCCTGATGTCAAAAATATATTTTTCACCTATACCTCCCCCTTTGACATCAATGCCAAAAAGAAATACAAATAACTGGGACGAAGAATGAAATACTGTACAAAGAATGTGTCCCAAACCACATTACTGGAGCTGAATATACTTGAAAATTTCTTGATAGGCTTTCTCCAAAATCTCTAGATAAGTGTCTCAATCGAATTCGAATGTGCCAGAAATAGATACAAGTCCATTAAGCATGTGAGCATAGGAATCTTTCTCTTTAAGCTCTGTTGGTGTGGGCTTACCAACCATATCAATGCATTCCTTCTTATGTACACTCAAGGAGTCCATCCAAGGACCCACCAATCCTCTGAGCCCTTTATCTCTCCTTATGATTTTTTCTTTTTCCCTTTCAAGAGCTGAAACTTGAGCTTCTAATACCAAAATTTGTCCATCAATAGATGTAGTCAAAGAATTAGAACCATCAAAATAATTGACTATACCTACAATTTTCTCTTGAGAATCCTTAATCCCTTTATCTATATCTACAGTAAGTAATCTGGTGTTATAGCTTACTCTGTATATATTAGTACATTGCCTTAAAGAATTATCAATCAACTTCAATTTGCCAAAAATCTCTTTCTTCTCTGATTGAATCATCTGATCAAAGGTAGCTCTCATAGCTTGTGTGAATCTCTCCAATGCCTATCAGTTAGATATCTACTACAATGATTGAAAATCCTTCAAAATGTGTTGAGTAATTATTTTGAGCTTGCCGGATGGGCTTGCTCCTTTGTCAAAATGGCACTCTAGGACAAGTCTATGCAAAATTGGGATTTATTGATCAATTATTCCTTTGTCCACTAATCCTTCCTTTATCATCTTTTGAGAAGCCATCATCATGAGCTTAGTAGAACTCAACTCAGTTATTCTCTTCTGCTTTACTAGTGAGGTGTCAATTAACATCAATGATGTGCTCGCTACCGGTTCTCTTTCAGATTCCTATTTCTTTTCCTCTGATGGTTGATTAACTTTAATAACTTCCTCTTTTGCACCAGTGGCTTTGCCACTTGGTGCAGTATCAGTTACTATCGGTTCCACATGAACTATGTCCTTAATCTATACATTTTGATCCGGAGGACTATTGTCCTCAATATTTGTAACCTGTACACTCTGTGATCTACCGGTATCTCCTCTATGTCTTGTACATTAGATTCTATCAGGGGCTCTACATCTAATGCCTTATTATCTTTTAAAATTTTAGGTGGGGTACCTACTATACCTTTGCCTTTCCCTTCAATTGGGATGTCAGTAGCATCTATTTTAGCTTTCGGTGAAGTGTAGAAACCAAGGTTGTAAAAAAAGAATTAAACCCATGCCTTGTAGGTCTCACTAATTATTTCATTAACTCTACCTAACATAAGACTAACTATCTTGTGCTTGCTACAAAAATTTTTTTTGTCTGCAACTTCAAGTGTCATATCCAAATCATTTGGAGTAATTGATCCACAAGTAGTTAATAACTCTTGAATTTTTATGTGCTTATCCTCCTCCATACCTAATAATCTCCAAGCATCTAGGTTGTCATATAGTTGTGTCTGTATTTGCTTCTCAATTTCTAACAAAGCTTTCTTAAATATATCCAAGTATAACAAAACTACTTCCTCGATTTCTCTCTACTCATCATCATCTAAGTGCTCATAATAGAATTGTACATTTTTCAACATACCATCCTTAGTGATTTCATCTACCAGTTTTGCACAAGTCTTGGGTGGGATAATAGTTACATTACTGGATACAATAGCAAGGTTTGTGTCATCCATCTTCTTTCTTCTGCTAGTAGTGAATGGAGCAGAAAGTGTATGAGATGTTTCCTTTAGAGCTCTTTTCTTTTCAGGTTTGCTTGTCGGTACCTTGACTGTGAACTTCCTTACTGATTGCTTCCTTTCTTCCTCCTTAGACTTCTCACCTTTCTTCCTCAATATAAATGCTAAAGGTGTGTCATCTTCAATTCCAGAGTCTGATGGACTAGGCTCATTGAAGATTTTGCTGGCAATTGACAATCAATTGGTTGGTTTCACTATGTTGTCATTCATGGAAACATGGTATTGTGTTTCGGCTTCATGTTTTAGTTCTATGGTGTACCGGTAGGTACTTCATAGATACTACACTAGCATCGGTAGGACAAAAGGATTTCCTTGTTTACTGGCAATGCAGGCTGATTGTTAGGTCCCGGAGGCAACTGAGAGGAGGGGGGTGAATCAGTTGTCTAATAAATTCAAAACAAAAACAACTTAATGTTCAATACCAGTAAACCAGTATTTTATACTGGTAGATAGTTTATCAGTTAATTGCTATACCGGTAAGGATTAATACATGAAACAAAAAGACAAAGTCATCCACAACACATAACACCAATATTTGTACATGGAAACCCTGTAAGGGGAAAAACCACGGTGGGAAACCTTACCAATAATTAGATGATACTACTACAGATAGTAAGTGTATACAAATGGGGTCTGCACATGCAAAAAGGCCAAGCACGTAGAGCTCACTGCTCAAACACAAAATAGGAGTCACACTGACTACAATTGGATGGTTAAATCCAATAAGGATGTACTGCTCAAAATAGCATCTTCATATGTTGGATTCAGTATCGGTGTAGTTTTGATATGCTTTCACAAAAACCTTGTTTCACCTTCAAATCATGTCTGCATGTATAGCTCTGCTTATTCTTGCATATACCTTCACACAATCCTTTTTCGCATTCCACATCCGATCTTACAAATAAGATCTTACATTTATATCATAACCTAGGACCAATTTTAGTAGGTTGGATCTAAAGGATATTACAATAAAATCAATTTACAATCGAAACAATATCCGATGCAATAACCGATTCAACATGTCAGCTTAATGCATTTACAACAATAATAAATCATCTCCATAGCATGTTGTGTTGATCTGGAAAAGATAAACCTGTTGGTGTATAACCTGGACCTATTTGCCGGTGACAACAAATATGCAATCACAAATATGCCAATGAACAAGTCTCCAAGACAAAGTGTCCAAACAATGTTTTTGACATAACCAAGTGTTCTTCATGCCATTCCAAGTGTTGGTGATCATTATATCATGTCGGTGTACCAGATACCGGTGACTGTGCATGAGCCATTTTCTTGCCAGTGAATGTTGCCAGAGTTGATAAAGTTTAGTAGGTGTTGACATCAATGACAAAACCATACCAAAATACCAACAATCTCCCCCTTTGGAATTGATGGCAACACAAGATAGAAAAACCATCAAAGTGCCAAAACAGAAATGCCAAATACCAAAAGCCAACAAAAGCCATCAATCTCCCAAAAGGGATCATAACCAGAAATCAAAATACACATATAGAGAGTAAAAATCTCTCCCCTAATGAATAATCTCTCCTCAAAAGATAATGTGTTTTTCCATATCAATCGCTCCCCCTTTGACATCAAATGCCAAAGTAATATAAACATTTTCAGATACAAAATACCAACTAATCAACTTCTCCCCCTGAGAAGTAGCTTCCTCATCAAAGCTGGAGTAAAAGACTTCTCTGTTAATTCTGCCGGTATGACCCCAAGTTGATCTCTGAGATATTCAAAAGTCTTCTTAGGTAGAGGTTTAGTGAAAATATCTACAATTTGTTCTTTAGTATTCACATAAACTAGTTTTATTTCTTTTGCTTCAACATTCTCCCTTAGAAAATTCAGTTTGATAGAAACATGTTTGGTTTTAGAATGTAGTACCGGATTCTTAGATATATCAATTGTTGCATTGTTATCACAATAGATAGTAATAGGTTCTTTGCATTTTACCTTTATATCCTTCAACATTTTCTTAAGCCAAAATACTTGTGTACAGTTAGTTGCTGCTGCAACATATTCTGATTCAGTAGTTGATAAAGATGTACAACTTTGTTTCTTACTCAACCAAGAAATTAATCTGCTTCCAAGAAAAAATGCTCCGCCAATGGTGCTTTTTCTATCATCCACATCTCCTACCCAATTTGCATCTGTGTATGCACATAATTCAAAGTTTTCATCTCTAGGATACCATAATCCATGATTTGTAGTGCCTTGTAAGTACCGGAAAATTCTTTTTATAGTTGATTCATGATTTTCTCTAGGATTACTTTGAAATATTGAAACAATACATACTGCATTCATGATATCAAGTCTTGTTTGTGTCAAATACAGTAAACCTCCTATCATAGATTTGTACCTAGTTGGATTAATAGGTGTAGATTCATCCCTTTGAGATAATTTGTCATTTGTAGTCATAGGTGTGCTTACCGGTTTAGAGTTCTCCATCCCAAATTTCTTTAATAACTCCTTCAAGTGCTTGGATTGACTCAAGAATATACCTTTATCAGTCTAAGAAATCTGCAATCCTAAAAAGAATTTTATTTCTCCAATCATAGACATTTCAAACTCTTGTTGCATCTCATTGGAAAAGTTTTTACATAGTCCATCTTCTCCTCCAAACATTGTATCATCAACAAAAACTTCTGTAACCAAGATGTCATCATTTATCACTCTATAATATAAGTTGTTGTCAACATTACCTTTAGAAAAACCAATCTTCAAAAGATACTTATCCAATCTTGCATACCAAGCTCTTGGAGCTTGTTTCAATCCATACAAAGCTTTTCTTCACCTGCAAACCATATCTTTGTTATCTATCAAAGAAAATCCATTAGGTTGTTCAATGTAAACTTCTTCTTCAAGATCTCCATTCAGAAATGCACATTTAATATCCATTTGATATACTTTGTAGTTCTTGTGTGCAGCAAAAGCCAAGAATAATCTAACTACCTCAATTCTAGCTACCAGTGCAAAGGTTTCATTGTAATCAATTCCTTCTTTCTGAGAATATCCCTTACACACTATTCTTGCTTTATTTTTTATTACCTTACCATCTTCATTAAGTTTGTTTCTGAATACCCATTTGGTTCCAATCACATTTTTGTCTTTAGGCCGGGGAACTAATGTCCAAGTGTTATTTTTCTCAATTTTCTCTAATTCTTCTTCCATAGCTTTAATCCAGTGTTCATCTTCACATGCCTCATTAATTGATGATGATTCAATTTGAGAAATAAGACATACCTCTTCATTTGCCAATCTTCCTCTTGTCATAACTCCTTTATACTTGTTTCCAATTATCTGATCTTCAGAGTGATTCAGTCTTACATATTGGGGTGTCTTTGTTTGTTGTTCTTCCTCAGTTATTGTGGAATTTTCAAATGATACCAGTGTAACTGGATCTTCATTATGTGCCAGTGGGTTCAATGTAGGTTCATTTGTTAGAATCTCTGATGTTGGTTTAGAGTCTATGTACCTTGAAGTTCCTCTGAATTGTTCATCAATCTTCACATTTGTACTTTCAACAATTTTCTGCAATCTTTTGTTAAAACATCTATATGCCTTTCTCTTAGATGAATAACCAAGAAATATTCCTTCATCACTTCTAGGATCAAATTTTCCAATATATTCATCCCTTCTAATATAGCATTTACTTCCAAATATTCTAAAATATTTAAGAGTAGGAGCAATACCAAACCATAGTTCATGAGGGGTCTTACCGGTTTCTCCTTTGATGTGAACTTTGTTGAATGTATAGACCACTGTACTAACTACTTCTCTCTAATACACATGTGGTAGGTTTGCTTCTGATAACATACTTTTGGTTGCATCCAAGATAGTTCTATTTTTCCTTTCTACAACTCCATCCTACTGTGGTGTCCAAGGTGCTAATAGTTGTCTTCTGATTCCATTCACTTCACATAATGCATTAAATTCCTTAGATGTAAATTCTCCTCCTTGATTTGATCTCAGAAATTTGATTTTCTTATCGGTTTCATTCTCTACCATTGCTTTGAACAGTTTGAACTTTCCAAGTGCTTCTGATTTTTCTCTAAGAAAAGTAACCCAACACATTCTAGAGTAGTCATCAATGATTAGCATGAAATATCTATCACCTTGCAAACTTTTAGTTCTAGCTAGACCACATAAATCAGTATGGATTAAGTCAAGAGCATTATTTGATTTTTTTAGAATACTTTTAAAAGTAGCTCTAACTTGTTTTCCAAATTGACATTCCTTATATATTGTATTGTGAGGTTTGACAATTTTAGGTAAATCCCTATCTGCCTTAGTAGTACTAATTTTTACCATGCAATCAAAATTTACATGATAGAGTCTCTTATGCCATAGCCAAATTTCATCAATATGTGAAATCAAACATGTCTTTTCAATGTTATTCAAATGAAAGATATTACCTCTAGTTTGATTTCTGGTTGCAATTTCCAAACCAATTCTATTCATGATTTTGCATTTTCCATTTTTGAATTGTAACTAAAATCCTTTTTCAACTAATTGGCCAACACTCAAAAGGTTATGCTTTAAACCTTCAACATAGTAAACATTGTCAGTATTATGCTTACCATCAAGAGATATTATACCTTTACCTCTGATCAAACAAGTTTTATCATCTCCAAATCTCACTAAGCCTCCATTATATTCTTGAAAGTTCAAGAATTTACTTTTACCTCCAGTCATATGATGTGAGCATCCTGAATCAATGATCCATTCATCCTTTACTTCAACTTTAGCTACCAGGGCCTACTCTACTAGTTGAATGGTAGGTGTCGGTTGGTCTTCTGTTATAGCAACAAAAACACATCTATTGTCTGCCAAATCCTCATCAGAATCATCAGTCACTCCTTCATCAGCAAGATAACAAGATTTGTCTTTATTCTTCTTAAATCTATATCTCTGATATTCAAGGTTAGGCTTGTATGTTCTTCTAGCTTCTTCTCTTAGTCTAGCATGTCTATCCAAGCATCTAGAAGCCATATGACCAATCTTATTATAGTTAAAGCATTTAAAGGGTTCTTTACCTTCATACTTACTTCCAACTGGACCTTTAGACATTTTTCTTGTAAGTAGTGCTTCAAGTTCTTCAAGTTCTTCATTTTCTCTCCTGCTTTCCTCAAGTTCTCTTGCATAAAAGGATTTCCAATCAGATTTTTCAAATGATGGTGCAGATGATGTTGATGCCTTAAAAGCTAAATCTGTCTTTATAGTAGCAATAAGACCAAATTCCTTAATTTCAAAAGTTGAAAGTTTTCCAATCAATGTATCCCTAGTTACTGATGTATTAGGCATTGTTCTTAACTCATTTATAGTAGTATGCTTCATTTTATATGTGGGTGGCAATCCTCTTAAAAATTTTGAAATAACTTCATCTTCACGTAAGGTTCCTCCACAACATTTAATAGATTGTTGTTCTCAAAATCTTATTCACTTTAACATCCTTATAGTGACATGATAACTCTGTATGCAGAAGAGATATTAAAGAGAAGGAATCTTCCAGGACAACATATGACAAGGTTTGATTAACCTTCTACACTTCGGACTTATTCAAAGTCCAGGCGGGTATACCTTTGTGAACTAAATTCACACTTTTAAAAGATAAATCCATAGCAAACCAGTCCAAAAACCAGTGGATCTAATCACCTTAAAACTAACTAAAACAAAGGAATGAAAATTATACTCATGTTCAGTATTGATCTACAAAATATGTAATAGACAACCTTGATCTATACCAGTGCCTTATCCAAGGTCACAGAGTCATCTAAGTTAAAACAATACTCCCACAATCAAATATGTCCATGTATCCCATTAGTTTGGTTTCTACAGACCCCTACATATGCTTGACACACATAAGAATTTTATTCATACCAAATTAAACTATGCTCATCAAGATTCAAAGTATCTCACAAGGAATTTACTGGTAGAAGTGATTCCTACATATTTAATTCCCCTCCTGAAGAGAAAAGCTAAGAAACATATCTACTGAAAGTTGCCTTAAAACCCCTATTCAAATGAAATAACCCTAGCTTATTTAGAATGAAATAGTAAACACTTACAAACACATTTGAAGACAACATAAAGTTTTAACTCAAAACCAATGGTCTGTATATTGATATTTTCTTCAAAAAAGTATTACAAGAAACCTTCGAATATTCTCCATTAAAACTTGGAAAAGCCTAGATAAATTTTGCAGCGTTTTCTTACAATTATTTGCAATCATCTTTCTACTAGTCCTGGTATCCATTTATAACAATATGGATGCATACAAAGCTTCAGACTTTCCTAGGAGAGTTTGTTACAAAATACTACTTCACTCAAGAAGCAGTTACATGTCTTTTTCTACTTCAGCAGCTTCTTCAGTTGGTGGCTCCTCTGTAATATCCTCTAACCATTTAGGAGCACTTTCTAACTACTCTGGAACATGTTCTTCTTGAACCTCCACATCGGCCACCACATACTTTTGGGACCATCCCTGGAAAACATCATCATTAGGCCATGAGTGGCCAATAGTTTCTTTATTCAACTTCAACAACTTTTTCCATGTGTTCCTCACTTTCTTTACCTCTGAATCCAAAAACCCATAATGGGATTTGATCTTCTCTATTTCCTCAATTGTTTTAAAAAACAAAGAGGTGTCATCTATATTGATTATCTCATTTACCCTTAAGGATAAATTAGCCCCTAACTCATCTAGCCATGCCTGTTTATCCTTTAACTGATTTTGGTTGACAAAACCTCCAGGGAACAATGTAAATTTATGCTCGGTATATTCTTTTCGATATAAATTAGCTTTTCTTTCCACATTAGCTCTTCCTTCAGCCAAATTTGTCAATCCTTTTGCCAACTTACATGTAGATTTGATAGTGACATCAACCTGTGCCTCATCATATGATACACACATCAATTCTAAGTCCACTTCCCTGGGCAACCATTTATTCATAATAGGCTCTAAAATAGCCTTACCTTCATTCAACTCATTAAGAGTATCCAAAATTCTTTTCATATTGAGATACATTGTAGGAGCATCAATAGTGTCAGCAAAGCTTGAAATTGTTGCCTTTATCTTTTCCTCATACTTGCTTGCAAATAAGGCCTGTGCTTATTTCAACTTTTCCATTTCATGCTAATAAGTCTCAGCCAGTTGGAAATCGAAAGGCATAGGAGAAGGGGGGAATTCTACAATTGGACTAGTAGGTGGGGGTCTTGCTGGAGAGGAAGCGATCATCAATGTTGAAGGCTCACCTTGATGATGTTGACTTGCCAATTGGCTCTAGAGTTTAGTGATGATTTTGTCCCTACTGGCTATTCCTTCCTTGGCTTCATTATAAGCTTTTAAAATAGTTTCCAACTTCAATTGGAGAGTATCCTTTTCTTGAGCTTCTTTCTCTACTACTGCTACATTAAACTTTGTAGTTTCTAGAATAGTATTAGCTACCTCCACCACTCCTATGTCCTAAACTCTCTTGACAATCATTCCTCCAAAGAGGCTAGAATCTGAGGCATTTTTCTTCCTCCTATTCTCATCTTTCTTTAATGACCATAGGACAAGGGCAACATTATCTTCGTTGAAGGTCACACCTTCCATTGGCTTTGTTTCCTTCTTACTACATCAAGGATCAATGCATCAACTATATCCCATTCCAAGAGAATTAACACACCAGCTTTATCCAACATATCCCTCCCCTTTTTAGAGGTGATTGCTTTGAACTCCTCCATCATTTCTTGCTTAACTTCTTCTATTTGGGCTACAACTTTGAGAGGCTATTCACTTACCCTTTTCTCACATGTGACTTTGAATTGATCAATGTTCTGTTTCCAGAGAAATTGTAGAAAAGCTCTTGATGTAACAAAGTTGCTGTCAGCTAGGAATTCTTCACTAGCTTGCTTAATAGTAAGGTCCAGTTCTTGGCCCTTTAACTCACCATCGGTTAAATCCATTTCAGCATTTGGTGGCTCTTTGGGCATCCCTTCTTGGGTCTCCTCATAAGTATAGGAAATCTCACCAAGACTCCCTAACTGTAATAATTGTTCAGCCATAGCTTGTTCATCTCCAATGTGGATAGGAGATTGAGATGGGGAATATTGAGGTTCATCAGTTCCAATTTCTTCTCCCACCTTTTGCTTCTTAGGGGAATTTTGAATGTCTACAATATCTTTAACTTTCCTTTTCCCTTTTGAAGAGGAAGGCTCACCTGTCACTAGCATCATTACAGGGTACTTTGGTCTTTTGAGCATTGTATAGTCACCTGGTGGGATTACTTTGGCAAAAGCAGGCTTGGCCAAGACCATCTTAACCTTATTAGGATCATTTTGCATTATGGCTTCCCTTTTTTCCTTTAGGGTCTGCATTACATCTTCAAAATAAAGAATCAAAAATTTTATTTTCTCCTCAAATGGGGTGAAACTAGATAGAGGGTCATAGCTAGTGTCAAACTGATGAATAAAATCAAGGGCTTTCTTATATGTTACCCACTTCTCCTTCCTCAGTTCCTGCTCATCTAAGATGAACTCATTTCTAATCAAATCCTCAGGAAACTAAAATTGATGAGGCCTACCTCTGCACACTGCTCTTTTCCTGAACATGCCATTGAAGAAGTCCTCAAGGTCTGCACATCTTGACACTATAGTTGATAACCTATATGGTTTAAAGAAATATTCAAAGAATCTCCATCCACCCTTAGTGATTAAAAAATGGTGGGCCATGGTAATAGTTGGGAAAATAGTCCCTTTACCTTTGTTAGTCAGCTCAGCTTCCTACACCCCTCCAATCTGTCTTAGCACTTCTGCAATCCCTATTTTCAATGGGACCTAATAGGGTAATAAATAAGGGGTGCCTCTAAATCCAAACACTCTAAAAATAGTAGACACAGGGTATAAATAGATGTCTCCCCAATTGTGAGCGATCTTGATATCCTCTACAAACTCCTTAGGTCTAAGAAATTCCAATAGAGCTTTAGGGATTCTAGGGTTTTCTCTACATAAGAGGATTTTGATTTTAGATGAAAAGCATCTATCAAACTTCAGATAACTTGCATCCTCTCTATCCCATGATAAGATAGTACTCTAAAATCATACTTGCATTTCCTCATTATCCTTGACCTTAATCAAGTCCATCTCCTTTGCAAAGTAGTCAGCATCCTTGAATAGGAACATGTGCATTAACATAGAATACCATCCAAATGGCTTGTCAACCTTACCATTCTTGATTCCTATTAACCCTTTATGAATGGCATCAGCAAGGTATGGAGCATAATGAAATGTAATGGCCAAAGAAGGATTCAGAATTTAGGCAATCATTAGCATATAATGGGTAGGCATATTCTTTTTAGCATCTTCCCCAAAGATCTGGCACAAGGCCCAATACATACCCTTAGCTCTCAAGGTGAATAAATTGAGGGAGAATGGTTCCATTGTGCTGGGGCCTACAACTATCAACCCCCCTATCTTCACAAAGAACTCTCTTAATGGGCCATTCCTAAGATGATCCCTCTGTACATTGTAAATCTGGGCTAATGATTCAAAATCAATAGGTTCCAATAAATTGGAGGGTTCACTGAGTTTGAAAACCTTTCTGAATTCATCTTCATTGATTTCAATTAGGACTGACCCCTTTATATTCTGGATACACCTTGCCACAAAGTCATAATTCTGTGCAATCAAAGTCAATAAGTCTGTATCCATAAAAACACTTGGGACCACTAGCTTCCCTACATCCTATTCCCATATGCCATTCATAGGAGCAGAGGAATTTCTTCACCCAAAACCGAATTTGAAAAGTCCTAAGCTCGACATTCCTATTTCAGGGTCTCTTAACCAATTACCCTTATCATACAAGCCATCTCCAATTTTCAAACGAGAGTGTTTGGGCACTAATTCTTTGATCTTAACCGCAACATTGGTGGACATAGTTAATTGTTCTAAAAAATCATCACATATATTTCATTCTTGGCATCCCACCTTCCCAGTGAATTCTCTTCTAGGAGCCATTTTGGACGAGCAAGCACACCACTAGCAACTTTCATAGACCTCTAACAAAGTAATTCACACGAAAAATATTTGAGAACAAACTAGAGTGATCAAGAAAAGCATAAAAACCTAATTATTCACCTGAAGAGAATTACTCTACAACAATTTGCTCTACAACAAATTTCGATGAAACGGTATTAGCAATTAAGTTGATGCAGACTACAGAAGACAAGTTGGCATTTAAGTTTTTTAGTAATTAACTCCGCATGCTTTGGCTTTCTTTTCATAATTGAATTCACCAAATCAAATTCAAAAATGGCTCCAATGGGTCATGATTTCCTCTAAGTCTTTCCTTTGTTTCACACTTTCACCATTTCGCAGTGCATAAAACCCGTGCTCTTTTCTTTCATGAAGCAACGCTGGCCATTGGATCATAGGAACTTGCATTGTCTTTACCTCTACTTAATCTCTCTACTTAAGTTCTGGGCCCTACAATCTTTTCGCCACTTTTGATACTTAACAATCGAGCACTTCCCCTCTGTGAAGCCGCACCAAGTGTTAGATCTAACTTAAGTCACCTGGCCTTTAATTCCAATTGGGACCGTCAACCTTTCCTACTAACCGTGCCTCACCCAGATGGTTAGTGGTTTTTGCCATTTTGCAAAGATTAATCTGTGGGCATCTTCAGGCCATGAATCAATGAGAATCGTCAGATCGAAATAGAGATGACTGCCTTTTAAGTGGGCCCTACATCCAGGAACCACTTACCCCACCTTTTCATCAGTAAATACATGCCACATGGCAATCTACCATTAGCCATGGCAACTCGCTTGGGTCCCATTCTAGATCTGCCATGTGCCATCTTTTATTATTCCAACATAACTGCTAGTTACAACCTGGCAGACCCTTAATAATCCTTTTAGAACTACGTGTCATTTAACACATCCCTATCGAGCCCCACAAAAGTAACAGCTATTTTGCCATGTCACACTTACTCGTGACTTCCACCTCTCTTTCACGACTTTGCAAACACTAATCATCATTCAGCTTATGACCATGAAATCAAGAGAACCGTCAGATCAAAACAAAGATGAATGCCTTTTAAGTTCATGTTTTATCCTGCCCTTTGGTCCCACCAACTCTTTTTGCGACTTCACGATGAGTAAACTGCAAGCATTTTTCAGCCGCGAAACAACACGAGCCATCAATCCTGGCCTAACCTAACTACCTTTTAACTAAAGGGAAAGTTCTTATTGTTAGGTCTTGCCAAACCTTTTTGCGACTTCATGAAGAGTAAACCATGTTTATCTTGATCTCACGAACTCACGTTGTCCATCCGATCAAATGGGACTTGACCTATATTTAACTTTGGCTCGAACCTATATGCTGGGTCCACCTTTCTGCCTTTCACTATTTCATGATGGATAAATTGTGAGCAACTTTAGGTCACGAATCAACACGAACCGTCAAATCAACAGAAAGCTATGTGATGCTTACAAGGCCCGACAAACATTTAGAAAAGACATATTTAAAAGTGGGAATTAAAACAATTTAAGGGACTGCCTAGGTAAATTACAAGGGGGGGAACACTTCACAACAAAGGGACCCATTACTTCAGTGAATAAAGTAATGCAGAAACAAAAGCCAAAGGGTTTTTTTAATAGTCATTAAAGCGAATTAAAACCTAAACCCTAAACCCATTTAGGATTTGAAACAACCTTGAAGCAATAAGAACATACCAGACTCAAAGACATTATAGACTTAGCTAATAATGGAAAAAGCACACCCACTTTTAAACACTGATAACATAGCCAAAACAATTTCATTAACTCTTTCCATAAATGCAAAAATCCTTTCATCTTCTTCCATTTTCAGATTTTCATACCTGGCCCGGAAGCATTCAAGTTTTGCAATTTTGACTATGGAAACTCCTTCATTCAGTGTTTCCAAATGATCCCAAATAGCATTAGCAGTAGACCTATCTGATAATCCCATGATTTGTTGATCTTTTAATGCGCTCAAAAGTGCTTCTCTTGCTTTGCAATTATTTTCTTCATCTTTTCCCAAGGTAGGTGGATTAGGTAGGTGGATTAGGCTGATCGGGAGTAGGAGTAGTATAGCCATTCTTTGTAACTTCCTAGATGTCCTTTCCAATGCAATTTAAATGTGTCTCTATTCTGATCTTCCATATGCCATAGTTGGTTCCATCGAGTTTAGGAATGTCCTTCTTGAAATAGTTAGTAGACATTGGATTTCCTCAAGCTGTTAAACTTCTACAAAAAGAGGACTAGGCTTTGATACCAATTGTTAGGTCCTAGAGGCAACTGAGAGAGGGGGGTGAATCAGTTGCCTAATAAATTCAAAACAAAAACAACTTAATGTTCAATACCAGTAAACTAGTATTTTATATTGGTGGACAGTTTCTCAGTTAATTGCTATATCGATAAGGATTAATGCATGAAACAAAAAGACAAAGTCATCCACAACACATAACACCAATATTTGTATGTGGAAACCCTGTAAGGGGAAAAACCATAATGGGAAACCTTACCCACAATCAGATGGTACTACTACAGATAGTAAGCATATACAAATGGGGTCTGCACATGTAGAAAGGCCAAGCACATAGAGCTCACTGCTCAAACACAAAATAGGAGTCACACTGACTACAATTGGATGGTTAAATCCAATAAGGATGTACTACTCAAAATAGCATCTTCATATGCTGGATTCAGTACCGGTGTAGTTTTGACATGCTTTCACAAAAACCTTGCTTCACCTTCAAATGATGTCTATGTGTATAGCTCTACTTATTCTTGCATATACCTTCATACAATCCTTTTTCGCATTCCACATCCGATTTTACAAATAAGATCTTACATTTATATCATAACCTAGGACCAGTTTTAGTATGTTAGCTCTAAAGGATATTACAATAAAATCAATTTACTTTTAAAACAATATCTAATGTAATAACTGATTCAACATGTCAGCTTGATGAATTTACAACAATAATAAATCATCTCCATAGCATGTCATACTGATCTGGAAAAGATAAACTTGTCAATGTATAACCTGGACCTATTTTCCAGTAACAACAAACATGCAATCACAAATATGCCAACGAACAAGTCTCCAAGACAAAGTGTCCAAACAATGTCTTCGACATAACCAGGTGTTCTTCATGCCATTCCAAGTGTCGGTGATCATTATATCCTGCCGGTGTACCAGATACCAGTGACTATGCATGAGTCATTTTCTTGCCTGTGAATGTTGCCAAAGTTGATAAGGTTTAGTAGGTGTTGACAACAATGACAAAACCATACCAAAAACCAACACCGATATGGTTTAGTAAAGGTTATCGGTAGTAGAGGTTGACATATCTTGGATCTAGCATCAACAATTGATTTTAATGTTTATGCATTTATGTTCTTTGGCTGACATGTAATTTGATATTGTATATATCTTTGTAAGCCGACATAAGGCATGTAAATTTGTATAGGGTATATAAGTCAGTTTGATAGATCATTTTGATATATAGAAAAGAGATAGGATTATGGATATGTGAAAGTAATATGATGCAAATTACATTAGAGAGATCATGTATGTGATTAAATCCATGTAAGAGTTATTTCGGAAAAGGATATAGGGTTTTAGACCAGAACAAACAGAGCTTAAAACGGAACTGTATTCTAGCATAAAAGATGCTATCTTAGCAGTTCACACTTATCTGTATTGTAGTCTAGAATTTTATGTAGTCAGTGAGGCTCCTTTTGTGATTGATTAGTGTGCTCTAGGCTGTAAGCCTTCCTGCAAGTGCATGCCCCTCATATTTCATAATATCTCTTCATATGGCCAGTGGATTGATATTGTGGATCATAGATCCCATCGTGGTTTTTCCTCTTTGAGTTTTTCCATGAATAAATCTCTGTGTTATGGTTTTCATTTATGTGATTTGTTTATTGGTTTCTTTACTTCTTTCAATTTTGTATGTACCGGTATACCGATTGGTGTATGCATGTTTTAATAAGGCTAAAACTTATCATTCCGATATAACACTGATTCACCCCCCCCCTCTTAGTGTTATTGGTTTCCAACAATTGGTATCAGAGACTTGTGCCTTAGAGGAAGTTTAACAACTTGAAGAAGATCTTGAAACTGAAATCCATGGATATGGCTTTGGAGAAGCAACTTGAGATGACACTTGAAGATTATGATGTTGAAAGGTTAAATAACTTAAATATACAAGATGAATTGAATTCTTCTAAGGAATTCATCCTTGTCCTACAAGAGAGGCTATCATCTATTCAAGCTAGGAGGAAGGAACTTTTACAAAGTCAAGATGATGAAGACAAAGATGCACTTGAGGAACAATGTTAGAAATTGAGTCAGGAGAAACATGGTTATGAAAAATTAAAAGCAAGTTATAACTATGAGGATGTCTAAGGAGATTGAGGATAGAAAGTAGAAGGAAGAAAATCTTGTTGTATCCCTAAAGAACAAATTTGAATAATGTGGTAGGTTGGTTCATGAAAATGATATGTTGAGAACCGATTTGGTACAATCTAAGAGTAATGAACAAGAGCTTGAGAGACAAGTGATAATTCTGAGAGAAGATTTAACTACTGCAGGTGAGTATAAAGAAAAATTCAAGATTAGCTCAACACAACTAGATGAGTTATTGAAAAGACAAAGGCAAATTGGAGATTCCAGTGGACTTGGATTTGAGCAAGGACAGAGTTTTGGTACTACAAATGAAGATCAAAAACATAAGACACTGGTAAGGTAATTTAATGCTTATAAATTCAATGGTAGATGTTTTGTTTGCAATAGATTTGGTCACATGGCTAGGCAATGTAGAAACAGAGCAAATAAGAACCCTGATTCTACTCTCGGTAAATGTTCTAAATGCAATAAGTTTGGTCATAAAATAGAAGATTGTAGAATGAATGTTAAATTCTATGCATGTGAAAAATTCAGACATATGGCTAATCAGTGCAGGTCAAGCAATTTCACCCATTTTAGCAAATCAATTCAAAGGAACAATGTTACATGTTATGCATGCAATGAGGTTGGGCATGTTGCTAAATTCTATAGAAGCGGAAATCCATCGGTTGGTAATGGAGGAACAAATGAGAAAGGAAAAAAGAAGGTTAGTGAAATCTGACAAGATCATACTCAGAGATGGGTTAGAAAGACTAAAGAACAATCATCAGATGGGAATGCACTAGTTACTTATCCGATAGAAGAGGCTACTCTTGCACTGACAGGGAACTCATCTGGTAATTGAGGCAGATGCCTTAAGGGTAGGCAAAATTAATGAGATGTTGCATATGCCCCGGGAAGAGGTTCTAGAAGATGTTCTAGATATTGGAGACATTTATCTAGCATGGATATGTTCTGAGCATGATTTGATATCTTTCACTGGTAGTCATTTATGTCAATGGAAGATTAGGGTTTTTCTTGAAGGTTAAAAGGTCAAATACACTTCATTGTTGATCACGTAGAGTGATTTTAGAGAAATTCAGAGATACTAAGAGAAATCAAAGGCAATAAAGAGAAATCAAATTTCTTCTTGAGCAATCTCACCGACGTTTGGAAGAATTTGTTTAAGGTTTTCACTGAGAGCAATCAAATGGTATTTATCTTTAAACATACAAGTGGGATCATCATCTATTTTTGTTTTTGTTGCAAACCCGACTATAGTACAGTTCAAGGACCACCTCAGGCTAATTTTGAAGTGGTATCCACATGTGGCTACCTTGGAAGATTTGGTTGGAGCATTTTCTCATGTTCCAGAGGGAGTTGTCTATGTAGAGGATGTTAGGGCATATATTCACTGTCACACCGAGGATTTAGGAAATTTAGAAATTAAGGGCATGTATATGAGTGAGTTGATGGGAGAATCTGGAAAGATCAAACTGACATACAAACATATTGAAGACCTAGGGTTTATAAACATTCTGGATATTCCAAAATTTGAGGATGAGATAATTAGATATGTCTTGAGTAGAGTACGTGGGGAACTTATATAGTTAAATATACATTACAAAATCACCAAGGAAGCCATCTGGGAAATCACTAGTTTACCATTGACTGGGTAACATCTAGACAAGAAGGTTTCAATTGATTTCATGAGAAAGATCACCGACATGACATCTAACAAAAGATCCATGAAAGTGAGCACTATCACTGACATAGACATCAAATTTGGTAGCACGATCATCGAGTATAAGGTAGCTCAGTCAACCAACTGAATTCTATTTCCAGTTCATGCATTTTGGCTGCATACAAAATAATGAGAGAGAATGTAAAATTAGATCTATGTGGTTGGATGCTAGATGAGTTGTTAATAAACTTAGGGAATATTAAGGGAGAAAAGAAGGGTACATTCCGGTATGGCAACTTGATAGTTTGCCTGATATTATATTTCATGAATGATACACTTGGTTTTGGTAAGAGGCAATGGGCTTTTGACATCCCAGTAGGAAGAAAATTTAAACAATCAATTTTTGTTTTAGGAAGCCAGGGAGATGATAAAGTATGGGGATATTTCAAAGCATTCCAGAAATCTATGAGGTTTAGGGTAAGGGTACCTGAGCATATTATAGAAAAATATTCAACCAAGATATGCTTCATGGTAAAGAAGGATGAGACACACATGGAAGTAGTTAAGCCCCAAAAAATTTGGATTGAAGAAATGGGCTATGAGGTGGATGCATAGATTCTTGATGCTTATGCAAAAATGTTGGTTGATGCACCAATAGATGAGGCAGAGAATCCCTATGGTACTGTACAACAGAAAACTCAAGAGGTTGAAATAGAGTTCAACCAAAAGAAAAGAGAGAAGCGGGAAGGGAAAGAAAGAAAAAATTGTGGAGAAGATCTCAAAGGACATCAAAGCATTAATTGATGTTGTCTCGGAGAAAGGTAGAAAGAGGAAGGATCCTGAAGTTCATATTGAGCCTGTTACTGCATAATCAGAATTTGAGGATGACACACCATTGGCATTTAAGAGGGTTGTTAGGAAGAAACTAGAGGAAACAAAGGAAGAAGCTAAGAAGCAACTGGTCAGGAAAGTTAAAATCAAAATACCGACACAAAAGAAAGCACCAAAGGCAACACCTTCAGCTACATCTAGTACTGCAAAGAGGAAGAAGAAGAAGAGTGATATCGACTTAGAAATTGAATATGGTAATGTGACTACCATACCACCTAAAACTTGTACAAAATTAGTAGATGAAATCACTAAAGATGGCATGTTGAAGAATGTTCAATTTAATTATGAACACTTAGAGGATGATGAACAAAGAGAGGTAGAGGAAGTAGTCTTATTATACTTGGATATTTATAAGAAAGCCTTAATAGAAATAGAAAATCAAATACTGGCTGAATTGTATAATATGTTCGATACTAGAAGACTGTTAGCTATGCAAGAAGATAAACATATTAAAATTCAAGAGCTATTATCTATCTATGTTACTATTTCTCCAGATGAAATGGAAAAGACACTTGAGGTGGAAGACATAAAAGTTTTCAATAGAAAACATAGGATAACTAGTCTGATGCTAGGAAGAGTAAATGAAATAATAAAGGAGACTCAAAAAGCATGGGTTAAATTCCTTAGAGAAAATAGGGGATTCTTTACTTCACCAGAAACCAAAAAAGACACTATAGATACCCCAATTGAAGGAAAAGGAAAGGGGATTATGAGTACTTCACCCTTAGTTTTAAAAAGTATTAAGATAGTGGAAATTGAGCCCCCGATAAATACAGATGTATAGACAAATATTGAGATACCAGCTAATAAAGAGAGTGAAAAAGCTAATATTGTATAGGATACAAATATTGAGGATAATTGTCCTTTGGATACAAATGTACAGGTTGAGGTTTATGTTCCTATAGAGGAACCAATAGTTACATGGACTACACCAAGTGGCAAAGCCACCGATGCAAGTGAGGAGGTTATAAAGGATAAATCTTCAGAGGAGAAGGTAGGGGAATCCAACAGGGAACCAGTTGTTGGTCCAACATTGTTGTCAATTGACACTTCACAGGTCGAAAAGAAAAACATCATAGAGATGAGTCCTACTGAACTGATGATGATGGCGGGACAAAAACAAATGAAGGAGAGATCCATAGATAAATGGATTATAGATCAATCAATCATTGTTTTACACCAACTGGTCCTGGAGTGTAAGATTGAAAATAAAGTGAGCCCATCTAGCAAGCTTAAGATAATCATTAAGCATATTTCAAAGGATTTTTAATCCTTACAACAAATCTCAAATTGGAAAGAACTAGAAAGGTTTACTCAGGCTAACAGAGCTGCATTCAATCAAGTAATTGAAATTGAAAAGAAAAAGGTTGATGAGAAGCTGATACTAATAGAAAATTATTTGAAACAATGTACAAATATATAGGGTATGTTGCAACACTGAAATAATTACAATTAATGTGGATAAAAAGATAAAAGAAATTCAGGAGAAAATTGCAAGTATAGCTAATTCCTTTGATGGATTAATTTCATTGACTACATCAATTGATGGTCAAATTTTGATTTTTGGAGAATCAAATTTTTGTTCTTGAGAAGGAAAGAGATAAAATAATAAGAAGAGCCAGAAGTCTGAGAGGCTTGGTGAGTCCCTGATTGGATTCACTTAGTGTACATAAGAAAGAATGCATGGATATGGTGGGAAATCCCACACCAATAGAGGTAAATGAGAAAGAATCTTTTGCACATATATCAGGTGGACTTGTATCTATTTCTGGCACATTCAAAACTAGCTGGGATACTTATCTAGACTTACTAGAGAAGTCTTATCCAAAAATTTTGAAATTTGTCAAGCCTTGGTAAGATATTTTTGGGATACTCATCGTACAGTTCTTATTCTTTGACATTCTTTATAGAAATTTTTGATGGAATTGATGTCAAAGGGGGAGTAGTATAGATGTGAAAAAGAATAAAATGAGTTGTATACATTAGGGGGAGTCATGGAGTCATGGAGTTATGAAGTTATGGAGATATGGAGTATTTTGCATATCCAGCTCAAGGGAGCAAGGCAGGATGAAACTAGTAGATGGAACTGGCGGATGAAACCTTGACCATTTTTCACATGAGTGTTGCCATCAATGCCAAAGGGGGAGATTGTTGGCAATTGACATTAATTAGTTGGTTTCACTATGTTGTCATTGATGGAAACATGGTATTGTGTTCCGGCTTCATATTTTGGTTCTATGGTGCACCGACAGGCACTTCACAGATACTACACCAGCACTGACATTGACACCGGTAGGACAAAAGGATTTCCTTGGTTACCGACAATGTAGGCCAACATGGTTTAGTAAAGGTTATTGGTATTGGAGGCCGACATATCTTGGATCTGGCATTGGTAATTGATTTTAATATTTATGCATTTATGTTATTTGGTCGACATGTAATTTGATATTGTATGTGAGAAAATTCATGTAAGGGTTATTTTGGTAAAGGGTTTAGGGTTTCAGAACGAAACAAATAGAGCTTAAACTAGAACTGTATTCTGGCATAAAAGATGATATTGTAGCAATTCACACTTCTCCGGATTGTAGTCTAGGATTTTATGTAGTTAGTGAGGCTCCTTTTGTGATTGAGCAGTGTGCTCTAGGCTGTAAACCTTCCTGCAAGTGTAGGCCCCCCATATTTTATAATATCTCTTCATATGGTTAGTGGATTGAAATTTTGGGTCACAAATCCCACCATGGTTTTTCCTCTTTGAGATTTTCCATGTATAAATCTATGTGTTATGGTTCTCATTTATGTGTTTGGCTTATTGGTTTCTTTACTTCTTTCAAATCTCTATGTACTTGTATACCAGTTGGTGTATGCATGTTTTAATAAGATTATAACTTATCATTCCAATATAAAACTGATTCACTCCCCCCTCTCAGTGTTATTGGTTTCCAATAGATTTTAGGCTCTTTCTTCTTCCTTCTTTTTTCCCAAACAACATCCATTAAGGCCTTGATGTCATGGGATACTTGTTCAACAAATTTGTTGGCCTTGCCTTGCTATTTCTCCCTCTTCTTCCAATTGAATTCAATTTGACCTCTTACCTCTTTTGTTTTGCAGTACCAAAGGAATTTTCAGCCTCATCAATAGGAGCATCAATCAACATTTTGGCATAAGCATCCATAATTTCAGCATCAACCTCATATCCCATCTCTTCTATCCATATCTTTCGAGGTTTAACTGCTTCCATTAAGGTTTCATCCTTTTTTACCATAAAGCAGATCTCAGTTGAGTATTTCTCAATAATGTGTTTAGGAACCCTCTCTCTAGATTTTAATTCTTTCTTAAATATCTTGAAATAACCGCAAACCTTATCATCTTCCTGACTACCCAAACTAGCAATAGATTGCTTTAGTTGTCTGCCTACTGGGATATCAAGTGTCCATTGTCTCTTCCCAAAACCAGGAGTTTCATTAAGGAAAAATAGCATCAAGAAGACAATAAGATTCGCATACCAGAATATCCCCTTTTTCTCTCCTTTGATCTTCCCAAGGTTAATTAACAACTCATCTAGCATCCATCCACAGAGATCTATCTTTTCATTTTCCCTCATAATCTTATGTGTGACATATATGCAGGAGCTAGAAATAGAGTTGAGATGATTGGATTGAGTTACCTTATATGCAATGATCATGCTACCAAATTTGATGTCTCTATTAGTGATTGTGCTGACCCTCATCGATCGCTGGTCTGAAGTTGCACCGGTGAGTTTGTTAACCTAATCATTTAAAATCTTTTTATTTGGATGCTGACCAATCTATGGCAAACTGGTGATGGCTCTAATGGCCTCCTTTGTGATCTTATAAGGTCTGTCCAACCAAATGAATTATCCATGAACTCTGCTCAATACATATCTGATTATCTTGTCTTCGAATTTGGGGATATCAAGAATGTCTGGTAAACCCTAGATCTTCAATGTGCTTATACTCGAGCATGATCTTTTCAGAGTCTCCCATCAACTCGCTCATATACATGCTCTTGATGTTACTAGTACCTAGATCCTTAATGTGGCACTGAATGTATGCTCTAACATCTTCCACATAAATAACTCCTTCTCGAACATGGGAAAGTGCACCAACCAAATCATCGAAGGTGGCAATATGTGGGCATTGCTTGAAAATTGGCTTGGGACAATCCTTAACCTCGACAATAGTAGGATTTGCAATGAAAGTAGGTGCAGAGGATGATCTCTCTTCCATGATGAAAGATGAATTCGATAAGTACCTGAGAAATGGTTTCTAGTGAAACCCTAGAGAACTCTTTCGATCGTTAGTGGAATTGTTGAAGAAGATATCTGATCGCACTGAATTGCCTTAGAATCACTCTGTATAGCTCTTAATCACTTTGAATGCAAGGTGATAAAAAATGAAGTGGATTCAACCTTGTAACCTTCAAAAAAACCTAATCCATCATTGATATGAATGACTTCCAGTGGAACATACCAGATCTTGGTCGAACATCTCCATACTGGATAAACCTTTCCAATGTCTGGAACATCTTTTGGATCCTCTTCTCGGGGCTTAAGCAACATTTTCATGAAATTTGCCTACCCTTAAGGCATCTACCTCAGTTACCTGATGAGCTTCCTACCAGTGCAAGAGCAACCTCCTCTACTGGTTGAGTAACTAGAGCATTCCCATATGTTGATTGATCATCTAACTTCCTGACCCATTTCTTGGTATGACCTTGCCATATTTCATTGACCTTTTCTTTCCCTTTATCATTTGATCTATCATTGTTAACTGGTGGATTTTTGCTTCTACAAAACTTAGCTATGTGTCCAATTTTGTTGCATGCATAACATGTAACATTTTTCTTTTGAATTGCTTTGTTATAACTAGTATAATTGCTTGACTTGCACTAATTAGCCATATGTCCAAATTTTCCACATACATGACATTTTACATTCATTTTACAATCTTATGTCTTATGACCATACTTATTGCATTTAGAACATTGACCGGGAGTAGAATTATATTTCTGATTTTCTCTATTTCTAGATTGCCTAGCCATGTGACCAAATTTATTACAAATAAATCATCTACCATTGTGCAGTACTAGAGCTTTGACCTTTTTCAAATCCAAGTTCATTGGAATCTCCATTCTGTCTTTGGATTTTCAATAATTCATCAAGTTGTGTTGAACTAACCTTGAATTTGTGCTTGTACTTACTTGCAATAGTCAAATCATCTCTCAGAATTATCATCTATCTTTCAAGTTCTTGTTCATTTCTTTGGGATTGCACTAATTATATTCTCAACACATCATTTTATTAAGCCAACCGTATGCATTCTTCAGATCTATCTTTCAGAGATCTCTCAAGGTTTTCTTGATTCATCTTCCAGTCTTCAATCTCCTTTGACATCCTCATACTTAGGGCTTGCATTTCATTCCTCATGACCATGTTCTCTTGACTCAACTTCTGACATTTTTCATTAAAGGCATCTTTCTCTTCATTATCTTGATTTTGCAGAAGTTCCTTTCTCCTAGCTTGAATAGATGAAAACCTCTCCTGTAGGATAAGAATGAATTCCTTGGCAGAATTGAATTCATCTTGTAACTTCAAGTTCTTCATCCTTTCAGCATGATAATATTCAAGTGCTACCTCAAGTTGCTTCTCCATACTCATATCCATGGATTTTGGATTCAAGATCTCCCTCAATCTATCAGACTTTCTTTGAGGCACAAGGCTCTAATACCAATTGTTGGAATCTAAGAACACTGAGAGGGGGGGCTGAATCATTGTTATACCAGTAAATTTAATTGTAACCTTATTATAATATGCATTCATCAACAAGTAAATTGGTACATATATAATTGAAAGAAGTAAAGCAATCAATAAGCCAATCACACAAATGAATACCATAACATAGAGAATTTATACATGGAAAACCTCAAAGAGGAAAAACCACGGTGAGATTTGTGACCCACAATATCAATCCATTGGCCATATGAAAAGACATTACATAATATGAGGGCCTACACATGCAGCAAGGCTTATAGCCTAGAGCACACTACTCAACGCAAAGGAGTCTCATTGACTACAATCTCTTTGAATAATAAAACATAAGACTGAACTCATTTAATGCATCTTCTATGCCTAATTAAGTTTCGGTTCAAGCTCTGACTGTTTTGGTTCTGAAACCGTAAACACTTACTGGAATAACCTTTGCATTACACAACATCCTCAATTACAATCATTACCATCATTATCATAATATTCTATTCTTACACAAAATGATCTAATCAACTAATCTATATACCCTTACAATCCTTCATGACTCATGTCGACTTACATAGATAATTACAAAATGATTATACATGTTGGCTCATTACATATTTACATAAATAATCAAATTGAATTGCCGATTGTTGGATCTCCCAATGATGTCAGCCTCCTATGTCGATACCCTATTTGTAAGCCATGTCGGCCTGCAATGCCAGTACTCATAGAATCCTTCCTATCGGTGAAGATACCTATTGGTGTCGGTGAAGAACTAAACCAAAGATTGAAGCCGGAACATGTTGCCATCAATGACAACATATGAAACCAATCAAATGAGTGTCAATTTCCAACATTACCCTTCCATAGCTTTCATCCAACATTCATCCTTACAAGCTTCAATAACTGATGTTGGTACAATTACAAAAATTAAGCATACCTCATCAATTGCCAACCTTCTTCTTGTCATCACTCCTTTGTTCTTATCCCCAATGATCTGATCTTCTAAATGATTCAACCTTACATACCTAGGAGTCTTCTAACTCTCTATTCCTCTTCTCTGATCTTCAGTTACTATTGAATTTTCTAATACTGCCAGAGTAACTGGTTCAGCATTTTGTTCCGGTATAGGTACTATCGGTTCAGTTAAGACCACTTCCACTACCAGTACTTGCTCATAAATTCTTATTTGACTTCTATTTAGCTCATCCATCTTGACATTAGCACTCTCCACAATTCTTTGCAATCTCTTGTTATAACATCTATATCCTTTTCTTTCATTCTAATAACCAAGAAATATTCTTTCATCACATCTAGGATCAAACTTGCCAATGAAATCATCTCTCTTGATATAACATTTACTACCAAAGATTCTGAAATACTTAGCTGTAGATGTATGATCAAACCATAACTCATAAAGTGACTTACTGGTAAACCAAACTAGATCTAAGATCCAAGATCCATGATCCAACAAATCTTTGTGGGTTAACCTTCAAATAGACTTCCAAAGATCTGAAGCAGGCTTTCAGATGACTACCAGGGGTAATGCAAGATTTGTCATCAATTTCCCTCCCCCTAAGGTGAATACCTTAGTTACCGGATGAGTTTCTTGCTAGTGCAGGAACATTCTACTATGTTAGTTGAGTAACCAGGGTATATCCTTCAACCAAAAGAACATCTGGGGCAATTGATTATGCCAGTGGAGCCTCAAACTTCATAACCCACTTCTTCTCACGGTCTTTCCGAGAGTCATCAACCTTTTGGTTTCCTTCTCATTAGATTTATCACTTCCTGTCAATGGGTTCTTGCTTCTGCAAAATTTAGTGAAATGTCCTACTTTGTTGCATGCATAACAAGTGACATTGTTCTTCTAAATTGCTTTACTATAACCCGCATTGATTGGCCATGTGTCCAAACTTTCACCATGCATGACATTTCACATTCATTCTACAATTTTTTGTCCTATGACCATACTTCTTACAATTTGAACATTGTCTAGGAGTTGTATTATTATTTTGATTCACTCTATTTCTACAATGCCTTGCCATATGACCAAATATATTATGAACAAAGCATCTACCATTGAATTTATGTGCATCGGGTTTCCTTATCGATGACCTCTAATTCTAGTTGACCTTCTAATCTTCATTTTTAGTACCAGAGCTTTCTCCATGCTCAAATCCAAGACCTCTAGTGTCTCCAGTGTCCCTTTGATCCTTCAATAATTCATCAAACTTAGTCGAACTAACCTTAAACTTATCTTTGTATTCATTTTCAATAGCCAGATCATCTCTTAGGATTGTTACCATTCTTTCCAATTATTTCTCATTGTTTTGTGATTGCACCAATTCAATTCTTAACATATCATTCTCATGAACCAGCCAGATGCATTCCTCAGATTTGTCTTTCAAAGATATAGCAAGATTTTCTTCATTATTCTTTCGGTCTTCAATCTCCTTGGACATCCTCATAGTTAAGGCTTGCATTTCATTCTTCATGACCATATTCTCTTGACTTAGCTTCTAACATTGTTCCTTAAGGGCATCCTTCTCTTCATCATCCTGATTTTGTAAGAGTTCCTACCTTTTAGCTTGGGTAGATGACAACCTCTCCTGATAAGTAAAAATGAATTCCTTTGTAGATCTAAACTCATCTTGCATCTTCATGTTCCTCAATCTTTCAACACCATAGTCTTCAAGTGCTACTTGAAGTTCCTTCCTTAAACTTATCTCCATAGATTTTGGATACAGGATCTTCCTCAACTTGTTAGACTTCCTCTAAGGCACCAAGCTCTGATACCAATTGTTGGGATCCAAGAACACTGAGAGGGCGGGGGGGGGGTGAATCAATGTTCTACTAGAATGGAGAAATTTAACCTTATTAATACAATAACTTATAAACTCGTAAACATAAAAGCATATAACAATAAGCAACAATGCAACCACAAAGATGAACACCATAACACCATAGATTTATACGTGGAAAACCTCAAAGAGGAAAAACCATGATGGGATTGGAGACCCACAATATCTATCAACCGATCAGATGAATAAATAGTACAATAAGGGGCCTATAGATGTAGGAAGGCCAATAGCCTAGAGCACACTACTCATCGCAAAAGGAATCTCATTGACTACACAAAACATCGGACAACGATCTAGAATGAAGATTGAACTGCAAGTATAGCATCTCCCATGCTTGAGTACAGTTCCAATTAAGCTCAATACCAGAGGCCTTAAACCTCTTGCATAAACCCAATTTGATCACCTATGATCGACCAAATCCTCTGCATGAATTATTACAACACTATTCACATAATACCATAACATACATGATCTCCTAGGATCTCATATATTCTACAAAGAGATCTTACATCTTATTTATACCAACCTGAGACTTAAACAATTAGGTCAGCCACCTAAAAGATAATACAATAAATGTTGGCATTGTGTTGTTATTGATGTCAATCAGTATGGGATGACCACTAGTAGATGAGATGTATGTGTAACACTACTATGGAGTACATGATGTGATATCTTGGATATCACCTTGTGTTGTAGAACACCAGTAAGGTAAGGAAGATGACCTCAGGAGTCACCTGCACACAAGTTAATGCCTCACTTGTGTGATAATATAGATAGGTGTTTGAGTGGTTGTTTATGATGAAGAGGTAGAATGTTATTTGAATCACATCCACACCAGAAGAGAAGATTGAACAGGTCACCGGTATGTTGTGAGGTTGTAGAACAATAGGACTCCCACCAGATGAAGATGCAATCATTATGAGAAGCAATGACTGACAGTGTATGTGCTTACACCGATTCACATATGCCTATTTGAAGATATGTTGCACAAAAAGGGAACTCACATGAGAAAATGACAAGGTGTTCCTCCACAAGGTAAGTGGAGCTTATCCCCTATATGCATTAAGTGCATTACAGTTTGGTGGGATAAGAGTAAATAGGTAAATGAAAGAACTTGAACGATAGAGAAGGCTAGCTGAGATGCTGATATAGCAGAAGAGTGATGTGTTTGTCATTCAGACAAACTGACTAAGTAGATATAGCCAGAGGAGAATGGTTTGACCGATGAAGGAGTCTAGTGAAGGATGATGACCGACATCATCAAGAGTGATAAACGGTATGTAAAGCTCACCGGTAATATGAGCAAGGTACAGAATGAAGATATGATAAGGTTATTAGTACAATGTGTGGTACTAGCGAGGTTAATGAATTAGTGGGAAAGAAGAACCAGTTGAGTGGATGGTTGGTGATCCTATTTGGACCAACATGAAGTGCCAAGCTAGTAGTTGATATGGATGCCACATGGAGTCAACATGGCAAACATGCATGTGGATAAAGATGGAATGTACATCAACGGGGTTGTTGTAGGTTTGGTCAACTTTAATGAGAAGTCACTCAAATCATGGGACATGTTGCAGAGCTATTGCAGGGGTTTGAGGCTTGAGGTCTGGAAGAAAACAATGAGTCAACTAAGAGAGATTAAGAAGATCGAGGTGATGGAGGAAAAAACACAACAGTTCTTTCATGATTGACCAAGGGATCAACTATTAGGGTAAAAAAGCAAGTCGCCAGAGATGAAAGGTGTGATCTAGGAAATGTGAAAATGGTGGAGTTGTGCAATTGGATGTCAAAATTATCAGATTGTGCAAGATATGATTGGATTTGGTTTTCCTCAAGGATGGTGAGGAAACCCTAATCACCTGGATTTTGAATTGGTTTTTGGAGAGAAAACCCAGCTATAAGTGTGGGGGCCTAAGAGAATGTCTTGTTGTTACTGAATAGAACAATATTGTACAATTGCAAAGTTGAAGACTTCTACAAGTAAGAGAAAATCATCCAAGTGCTCAACAAGCATTTGAGAAGAGAGAGGGAGTGAGAGAGAACTTGGTTTAAGCATTCAACTAGTTGGATAGAAGAATCAATAGTATTCATACTGGCAAAATAGAGGTGAAGGAGACTACAGAGAAGATAGATAGAGAACCCGCAAAGAGTTGAATTAGTGAAGAGAAGAACAGTGAGGAGGAGATATAGTAAGAGTGATTTAAAAGAGAGGTAAACTGGTAGAGCTTACCAGTAGAGAAGCAATAGATGAAGAGCAACAAAGAAGTGAGTTGGTGAAGTAGAGAAGGTATCTCACCGATAGAGTAAGATATGTATAATGGTTGCAAGATTCACTTGTAATAAGATAATACTTATGTATTTGATGTTTACATTGTGAACATTGAGTTGTAGCGCGGTGCAGGGGTTGTAGCTCCTTGGGTTGGTGCTCCTTTGGGTTGTAGCCCATAAATTAGGTAGGGGTTGGTTCTCCTTAGGTTGGTGCCCTAAACTTTGTAACTATGTTTATTGTGAGGTTGGATTGGAGCAGTAGACTCCAACAACATTGCTCACTGAGGTTTTTCCCATCTTGGGTTTTCCTCTTATATGCTGGTGTTATGTGATGTCCCCTTGTGAGTGTGTTTGCACTTATGTTAGTCTCCTCCATAACCGGTAAGCTTGCATTGAGTTAAATCTATCAATCGGTATGCTCACATAGGTTTGCAAAAGAGAAAGAGATTACTGATTCACCCCCTCCCCCTCTCAGTGGTGCATTGTGTCTAACAATTGATATCAAAGCATAGGTTCCCAGTTAGAAGAGAGTTCTCCAACTTGGGTAGATTCCAGCTTAAGGACACATAGGTTTGTTTAGTGTCTATCTCTTCTCCAATATTTGATGGTTCAAACTTTTCTATTTGGATTTGCAGAATGGAAGTTTTCCTATCCTCTTTAGGGTTTGATGTATGGATGTCAGTAGTTGATGGTCTCCCTAGAAAGGTCAATCTTCCTATCAGATTTGTAGAAGAAAGAAAAAACCAGTGCAATGAAGAAGCCATGAAGGCTATTTTCAGTGGACTCACCGGTGATGTCTCTTCACAAGTGGATATGTGTAAAACAACAAAGAGCTTATGAGAAAGATTGAAGAAGCTCTATGGAAATGAACCCTCAACTGTAGAACCATAACTTTAAGCAAATATGAGAAATACCTCTCATATTTATCTAGATGATGAAGATAGATCTACTAGCAACCGCAACACTGATGAAAAAGGAGCTCAACTCTTCATGGCCCAAGAATTTGAAAGTGGTTGGGCAAATAGTTCCCCTCAACAATATGTGTAGAGCAGTGATGATGATGAAGAGGAAGACATGGTAGATAGATCTAGCCATCGAGACCCTTCTAATAATGAAGAAGTAGCAGAAGTTGACCTTGAAGGAGAGCTTGTAAATACACTTGAAGAACTCAATAGAGTTAAATGGGAATACAAGTTATTCAAGAATGTTGCTATTGTGGAGCATAATTGGTTAGTAAAATGCCTTGAAGAATCTAAGAAATGCATCTCAGAGTTGAACACCTAGGCATAAAACACCAAGAAATGTTGGTGTGAAGATCTATCCTCTCAGCTAGAGATAAAAGACAAAACAATTCAGTGACTGCTTAGAGAGAACAAAAGCCAGACCTCCCCAATTAGATATGCTACTTGAAAGAAGGTTGACCTGACCACAACTAGTGTGGACTTGTAGACAAAAGTGAAGATTAATGCTGCAAAAAGGAATCTTCATATAGATCCCAGAGGTAAGGGGAAGATGGAAGAAGAAAACTCCACTGGAAGCAGGAAGATGAGGAAGCAGCAAAGGAGACCCTCTACCAGTAGAGGATAGAAAAATGCTACCACCCATAGGGGGAAGAAAGTGTGGGAGAAGAAGAAGAGATCATATGAAAGAGGTGCTCAGAATGGACAACCAAGGGTCCATTCTCAAAAAGGAAAAGATGGGGATGCAAAATCGGCAAGATCTCCTCATGCATGGCAAAGTAAATATGTAAGTCATATGCCATCATTTATCAGTTACTTCTTTACTTGTAATGATTATGGTCATATGGTAGGGGAATGTAGAAAGAGATTTAGAAAGGATAACATAGGATCTCATAGAAATCATGCTTATGGGAAAGATGTATCTAGAAGTAGATACATGCATGTCCCTTCTCCCAGTTATGCAAACATTGTTTGTCATAACTATAATGGATCTTTGCATAGAGAGTTTGAATGCAGGAAGAGGAACCTGCAGTCACATGGGGGCCAAAAGAATGGTCATGCTCTGTAGAAAAGTGAAAATAGAGCATACGGAAGGCAGAGACCTGCATGGAACCAAAGGACAAGTGTCCCTGCAGGAGTAAGAGGTTCATCGGTTCCAGTTACTAGTCAAAGCAACATGACCAAGAGAAGATGGTCATGTTAGGTCCCAGAGACAACTGAGAGGGGGGGGGAGGTGAATTAGTTGTCCAATAAATTCAACCAAAATTAACTTAACCAAAACTTAATGCTTAATACCAGTAAACCAAAATTTATGCCAATAGACAGTCTTAACAGTTAATTGCAATACTAGTAAATATTAATGCATGAAGCAGAGAGACAATAACATCCACAACACATAACACAGATGTTTTTACATGGAAACCCTGTAAGGGGAAAAACCATGGTGGGAAGCCTTACCCACAATCAAATGATACTACTGCAAATAGTATGTGTGTACAATATGGTTTCTGCACATGCAGAAAGGCCAGCTGCCTAGAGCTTACTGCTCAATCACAAAATGAGAGTCATAGTGACTACAATTGGATGGTTAAATCCATCAATAATGTACTACATAAAATAGCATCTTCATATGTTGGATTCAATACCAATTTAGTTTTGATTTCCTTCACAAGATCCTTCCTTCAAATGATGTCTGCATGTATAGCTCTGCTTATTTTTTGCATATACCTTATTGCAATCCTTTTCGCACTCACACTCTAATCTCACAAATGAGATCTTGCGTTTATACCATAACCTAAGACCAATTGAATAGGTCAGGCCACTAAAAGATATTACAATAAAATCAATTACAAGCAAATCAATATCTGATGCATGATGTCGGCTCAATGCATTTACAATAATAATAAATCATCTCCATAACATGCCATGCTGATCTGGAATAGATATGTCTATCGGTGCTTATCCTGGACCTATTTGCCGATAACAACAAATATGCAAACCTGAATAAATAATTAACCAAATTGCTAAAACCAAGTGATTGAATAATGTCTTCGACATAGCCAAGTAGTTTCCAAGTCATTCGAAGTACCACTAAACAATATAATCTACCAGTGAACCAAATATCAGTGACTGCACATAAGTCTCTGACTTGCCGGTGAACATAACCAAAATCTCCAAGTGCTGATAAGTGCTGATAAGCAATGACAAGTGTTGACAAGTGTTGACATCAATGAAAAAACCATATCAACATATCCAAAATGCCAACAATCTCCCCCTTTGGCATTGATGGCAACACAAGATGGAAAAACCATCAAAGTACCAAAATAGAAATGGCAAAAGCCAAAAACCAACAATCTCCCAAAGAGATCATTAACGAAAAATAAAAAATACATAATATCTCTCCCCCTAGGAATAATCTCTCCCAAAAGAAAAAGATAATGTGTTTTTCATATAAATCTCTCCCCCTTTGACATGAAATTCCAAAGCAATACAAAACCAAATACAAAATACCAACTTATTATGCCAACTACTCCCCCTGAGAAGTAGCTCTCCTCATCAAAGATGGAATAAAAGATTCTTTGTTAATTCTTCCAGTTGATGACAAACATCATTTGTCTAAGTCTCTACCGGTGGGGGTAGGACTCCAAGTTGCACTCTTAGATACTCAAATGTTTCCTTAGAAAAAGGCTTTGTAAAAATATCTCAATTTTCTCTTTAGTATTCACATAAACCAAGTTCACTTTATTTGCTTCAACATTCTCTTTTAGAAAATTGAATTTGATAGAAACATGTTTATTCTTAGAGTGAAATACCGGTTTCTTTGATATATCAATTGCTGCCATATTATCACAGTAGATAGTTATAGGTTCCTTGCATTTTACCTCTATGTCCTTCAACATTTTCTTGATCCATAATACCCATGTACAATTAGTTGTTGTTGCAACATATTCTAATTTTGTTGTTGATAGACTTGTACAACTCTGTTTCTTGCTCAACCATGAAATTAGTCTGCTACCAAGAAAAAGTACTCTATCGGTGGTGTTTTTTCTGTCATCCACATCTCTTGCCCAGTTAGCATCTGTGTATGCACATAAGTCAAAATTTTCATTTCTAGGATACCATAAACCAAGATTTGTAGTGCCTTGTAGGTACCAGAAAATCCTTTTCACTGTTGATTCATGATTTTCTTTAGGATTACTTTGAAATCTTGAAACAATACATACTGCATTCATAATATCAAGTCTTGTTTGTGTCAAATATAGTAAACCTCCTATCATAGATTTGTATCTAGTTGGATTAACATGTATAGATTCATCCTTCAAAGATAATTTATCAGTTATAGTCATAGATGTGCTTACTAGTTTATAGTTTTCCATGCCAAATTTCTTTAGTAATTTCTTCAAGTACTTAGATTGACATAGGAATATAGCTTTCTAGTCTGTGAAATCTGCAATCCTAAAAATAATTTTATCTCTCCAATCATAGACATTTCAAATTCTTGCTGCACTTTGTTAGAAAAGTCTTTACACAAACCATCTTCTCCTCCAAAGATTATATCATCAACAAAAACTTCAATAACCAAGATGTCATCATTAGTCAATTTGTAGTATAAATTGCTATCAGCATTACCTTTAGTGTAACCTAGGTTCAAAAGATATTTGTTCAATCTAGCATACCAAGCTCTAGGAGCTTGTTTCAGTCCATATAAAGCTTTCCTTAACCTGCAAACCATGTATTTGTTATCTGTCAAAGAAAATCCATCAGGTTGTTTAGTATAAACTTCTTCTTCAAGATCTCCTTTTAGAAATACACATTTAACATCCATTTGATATACTTTATAGTTCTTGTGTGCTGCAAAAGCCAATAAAAGTCTGACTACCTCAATTCTAGCTACTAGTGCAAAGGTTTCATTGTAATCAATTCCTTCTTTCTGTGAATATCCCTTACACACCAATCTTACTTTGTTTCTGATTACCATGCCATCTTCATTAAATTTATTTCTGAAAACCCATTTAGTTCCAATTACATTTTTGTCTTTAGGCCGGGGAACTAATGACCAAGTGTTATTCCTTTCAATTTTTTCCAATTTATCTGCCATAGCTCTAATACAATATTTATCTTCACATGCCTCATTAATTAATTTAGGTTCAATTTGAGAAATAAGACATACCTCCTCATTTGCCAATCTTCCTCTAGTCATAACTCCTTGAAATTTGTTTCCAATTATATGATCTTTAGAATGATTTAATCTCACACACCGGGGTGTTTTTACTTGTCATTGTTCTTCAGTGACTATTGAATCTCTAGATGTTGTCGGTGTAACTGGATCACCATTCTGTACCGGTGTATTTACAGAAGGTTCATTTGTGATTATCTCTATTGCCAGTTCAGAGTCCTTGTACCTTGAATTTCCTCTAAACTATTCATCAATCTTCACATTTGCACTCTCAACAATTTTCTGCAATCTCTTGTTATAACATCTATATGCCTTGCTCTTAGATGAATAACTAAGAGATATTCCTTCATCACTTCTAGGATCAAATTTTCCAATATACTCATCTCTTCTAATATAGCATTTACTTCCAAATATTTTGAAATATTTAAGAGTAGGAGTAATACCAAACCATAGTTCATGTGGGGTCTTACCATTTTCACCTTTGATGTGAACTCTATTGAATATATAAACAACTATATTTACCACTTCTCTCCAGTATATATGAGGTATATTTGCTTCAGATATCATACTTCTAGCTGCATCCAAGATAGTTATGTTTTTCCTTTCCACAACTCCATTCTGTTGGGGTGTCCGGGGTGCTGATAACTGTTTTCTAACCCCATTCACTTCACAAAAAGTATTAAAATCCTTAGATGTGAATTCACCTCCTTGATATGATCTCAAACATTTGATTTTCTTGTCAGTTTCATTTTCTACCATCACCTTGAATAGTTTGAATTTCCCAAATGCTTCAGATTTTTCTCTAAGAAAAGTAACCCAACACATTCTAGAATAGTCATCAATGATTAGCATAAAATACCTATCTCCTTGTATACTTCTAGTTCTTGCTAGACCACATAAATCAGTATGAATTAAATCAAGAACATTGTTAGACTTCTCCGAAATACTCTTGAAAGATGCTCTAACTTGCTTTCCAAATTGACATTCCTTACATATCATATTGTGAGGTTTAACAATCTTGGGTAAATCTCTTACCATCTTAGTAGTACTAATTTTCACAATGCAATCAAAATTTACATGACAAAGTCTCTTATGCCATAACCAACTTTCATCAATATGTGCAATCAAACATGCTTTCTCATTGTTGTTCAAATAAAAGATATTACCTCTAGTTTGATTACAGGTTGCAATTTCCAAACCAGTTCTGTTTAAGATTTTGCATTTACCATTCTTGAATTGTAACTAAAATCCTTTCTCAACTAATTGACCAACACTCAAAAGATTATGCTTCAAACCTTCAACATAGTAAACATTATCAGTATTGTGCTTACCATCAAAAGATATAGTGCCTTTTCCTTTGATAAAACAAGCTTTATCATCTCCAAATCTTACTAGACCTCCATTGTAATCCTGAAAGGTTAAGAATTTACTCTTATCACAAGTCATATGATGTGAACATCCTGAATCAATAATCCATTCATCCTTATCTTCAACTTTAGCTGATAGGGCCTACTGTACCAGTTGAACAGTAGGTGTCGGTTGATCTTTTATTATAGCAACAAAAGCCCATCCATTGTCTACTGGATCCTCATCAGAATCATCAGTAACTCCTTCATTAGCATAATAACAAGATTTGTCTCTATTCTTCTTAAACTTGTATTTCTGATAGTCAGGGTTAGGCTTATATGTTTTTTTAGCTTCTTCTCTTAATCTTGCATGTCTATCAAGACATCTAGAAGCCATATGACCAATCTTATTATAGTTAAAACATTTAAAGGGTGCTTTACCTTCATACTTACTTCCAATTGGACCTTTAGGCATTTTCCTTGCAAATAGTGCTTCAAGTTCTTCAAGTTCTCTTGCATAGAAGGCTTTCCAATCAAATTTATCAGATGATGATGCCTTGAAAGCTAGATCTGTCTTGATAGTAGTAACAGGACCAAATTCCTCAAGCTTAAAAGTTGAAAGTTTTCCAACCAAGGTGTCTCTAGATACTAATGTATTAGGCATTGTTCTCAATTCATTTATAGCAGTAACTTTCATTTTATATACTGGTGGCAAAGCTCTTAAAACTTTAGAAACAATCTCATCTTCACTTAAGGTTCCTCCACAACATTGTATACCCAAAACAATTTCATTTACTCTTTCCATAAAAGCAGAAATTCTTTCTTCTTCTTCTTCTTTCATTTTCAGATTTTCATACCTGACTTGGAAGCATTCAAGTTTTACAATTTTGACCATGTAATCTCCTTCATTCAATGTTTCCAGTTTGTCCCAAATAGCTTTATCAGTAGGTCTATCTGACAATCCCATGACTTGCTGACTTGACAATGCACTCAAAAGTGCTTCTCTTGCTTTGCAAACATTTTCCTCATCTTTAGCCAAGTTAGGTGGAATAGGTTGACCTTGAGTAGGATCATTATAGCCATTCTTTGTAACATCCCATATGTCCTTTCCAATGCAATTAAAATCTATCTCTATCTTGATCTTCCATATGCCATAGTGTAGCATCCTAAAATTGCGACACTTGCAATTTTGACTGCATTTGGGTCTTCATGATGGCAGCACAACGTTGAACCTGAATGGAGACCCCGAAACTTGTTTGCAACACTAGAAACTGCATCTTTTTGCACCTTGGCCTGATCCCTCCTTACACTCTGTTGTCCCGGGAGGTGGGACCATGGCGCCCAGCGCCCTGGTCCCTGACCCTATTTTGGGCCCGGTCTCCTTTTGGGCATCAGGTCTTGAAGTTTGCAAATTGGAAAATAATGCTTCTAGGTCAGCCTAAGGTCAGAAAAATCAGTCTCCTAACCCTAATTGACAAGTATATAAACTACTTTTCCTCTCCTAGAAAAAGAGGAAGGAAATAGGCAAGAGCAAGAGGCGGAAGCGATATAAAAACATTCAAACATTCAAGCATTCAGGCATTCCTTCAAGCAATTGAGCATTCTAAGTCTCCATTCAAGGCTAGGTGTTGCATTCAAGACAAGGATTCAACCATTGAAGAGGAGATCACTTACAACACATTACATACAACATATATTACACTTTTGCATGTAAGAATACAAACATTCTTACAACAAGGTATCAGTATTTGTTTACATTACAAACATTTACATTTACAACATTCTCATTTCTTGGTTAATTCCAAAACCGGGGTTTGACCTAAAGGCAAACCCCTAATCCCTAACCCCCCAATCATCCTCTCTTTTCTATGTGTAGGTTGCAGGTACGCGGATGTAATTGAAGATCTAGAATCCTTGTGCAGAGACGAACAGATCCCCCTTCATTTTGCGGATTTTTCGGAGGACCGTGTGCACTCCGGACGCCATCGTCCTGTCATCTTTGACTCAAATTTGCAGAACAGCATTGTCTCAACATTTTACTGCTAATTCTAGGTCCGCAGCTTCATCCCGTATCCCTATCTCTGTTTATAAGCGAATCTTTCCTACTTTACATGCATTCCTATTCCAATCATTCTATCTACATTCTTTACAAAAGAGGGTATCCTTGATGTCTTAACCCTTGAAACTCATTTAGAATACAATCCTGCATTGTGTGGGATTGGATCTTGTGGGTTTCAACCCCTCTTTTGAATGTAAAGTCTCTCCTAAGTGAAAACCATCAACCCTAGTGACCTCCCTTCTCTCTCCTTGGAGTTGGGGGGGGGAGAACAACTAGGGTTTGATTTTTCCACTTTACATTTTGGTGAACCTGATGTGAACATCCTAATTCTGATTATTCATGGTTAGATCTGAAAAATTTGCTTCCTTAATTACATTTCCATGTTTGATCTTTTGCAAATTTTAGAGGTTGATTGCATAAAAACCCTAAAATTTTCTTTTTAGTAATTGAGCTTGTGAAATGTTTAATTGTTAATGCTTGTTTCAGATCTACCCTTCTATTGCAAATTGTCAATTCATATTTGTGCTTTAATTCTGAAAATTAAGTGGTTAAGTGCTAAAACCCTAATTTTTAAAACCTTCTTGATTCAACCTTTGACTGATAATTTCACTGATCAAAACACCTCCAAATCAGCTATAACTTTGGATTCCACAACAAAATCACAATATCTTTCATCCCTGAAAATTTGGAAAAAAGTTGCGAGGACTGTGTGCACCCCGAGCGCCATCGTCCCCGACATTTTTTTCAAAATTTTGGGAGCTAGATCTTACTGTATTTTTCTTTTAAAATCCAGAATTTTGGCTGATTTTATCAATTCTAACACTTTCAAAATTAAAGTCAAAGTTGGTCTAGTGATTGCTTGGATAAAGGCTTATAATCATTCAAAAATTGTTGAAATTGAAATTTGTATCAAAATTGTGTTCCTTACTGTCCTAAATCTGAAAAGTGTGTTAGCATTCATTCGAAATTTCAGTGCTTTATTCAAATTTTTACAATTTGTGACTTTTGAAATTAAGTGTTTAATTGCAGCAACTTTGATTTCCACTTTCAAATTTGAATTTTGCATGAAATTGAGTCAACTTTTAAATTTCAAAGCCTACATTTCTTTCAGTATTCCCTCTAAAATCATAAAATTCAAAATTTCAGTTTCCCTCTCTTTTTCAAAATTCAAATTTTGCATTTTTCAACAATCTTGGTAGGGTTCAATTTTGAGATTGCAACTTTAATTTGGCCTATCTACAAATCTTAAAATCACTCAATTTTTTCAGATTAGCTTTAAAATCATCATAACTTTCATCCCTGAAAATTTTGAAAAAAGTTGAGAGGACCGTGTGCACTCCGTTCGCCACGGTCCCTGACATTTTTTTTGAAATTTCAGGAGATTGTCCTGATTGTATTTAATAGCTTAAATCTAGAAGATTGGCTGATTTTATTGAAATTTGCTACCTATAAAATTCAAAATCTTTTCTCTCTCTTTAGTGCATGAATTTTACAACAATAAGCCCTACTTACACTATTCCCGTTAGACGAAGCCTTAGAATTAAGTCTTTCCAAGGTTTAATTACTGAGGAGATGGAACCTAATTTGAATGGCCTTTTTAATGAGGACATGGGTAATTCCTCTAATCCTCTTAATGATGAAGAAGCTCTCCATGAGGTTTCTGTGGAACAACTTTCAAAATTGGATAACCAATTTGATGATTTTCGACAATGGATGTCTCAAGAATACCCCGATAGTCAAGCTCTTTCATTAATTGAGGGTCTAAAACGTATGGTTCAAAGTGATAAGAATGGAATTGATATTTTGCGTGGTATTGCATACATTGTGGATTCAAATGTGATACCTATGAAGAGTTGTGCTGAAACTTTGGGTTATACACAACCTCCTACTCAAGTTAATCATTCTATTCCTTTGACAACTCCTATTGCTAGTATACCTACTTTTACATCAAACATAATGACTACTTCAATACAAGACATTCCACCTATGATCACCAGTCATGGGGGCAATCCTTCTTCTTCAATCAACCCTCTTCCTTCATTCAATCCGACTTCCTCATTCATTCCTTCAATGAGTGTTCCTATTATATCTCCATAAATAAACATGGCACAAGGGGGCAATTCATTTAACCCTTCCATTCCTCCTTGTAGTGTTCCTTCTTTCCAATCATCTCCTATGACTAACTATCATAGTGTCCCACCACCTTACTCTCAATCAATACCTTCTTTCAATAACATAATACCTCCATCACAATCTAACACATCTAATATGAACTCTTCAACTGAAGTGACCATTAACAATCTTGCACAAACTGTCTCTTCTTTATAGCAACAAATTGCCTCTATGAATCAATCTAAGTTTGGTGTGCCCACATTTGATGTTGCGAGCCCACTTTCTCTTGACATTGTTCGAGCTATCCCCCCTAAACATGTTGAAATTCCACATTTGGAGCTTTATAATGGTAAGGGTGATCCTCTAACACATGCTAAGACCTTTCAAACAATATGTACTGATTTTGCTTATGACCAAAGGTTGCTTGCAAAACTGTTTACTAGAACATTATGAGATAAAGCCCTACAATGGTATTGCTCATTGCCTTCTTATTCTATTACTTCTTTTGAACAACTTGCAAATGCTTTTATTCAACAATTTCAAAACAATATAAGTCCTAAAGTTACTTTGATTGATTTAATGCATTGTAAACAAGGTGTTAAAGAAAAAGTGACTAATTTCATCGGTAGATATAAGCATTTGTATGCTCAAATTTCTTTTCCAATACCTAACAATGATATTCAAAGGATCTTTATTTCTAATTTACAAAAGGATATTAGAGAAAAACTTCTATTTTCTGAGTTTACTTCTTTCCAACAGTTGTGTGCAACTCTTCACAACTATCAACTGACTGTGAGTCAAATGGAACAAGCAAATCCTATGGCTCCGAGTGATAAGGGTGATAGTAGTCAACAACCATTTGGGAAGTTTAAACTGAATAGAGAGTCAATTAAGTTCAATGAAAACATCATCAACAACAATGTGAATGCAGCATTAGGTGTGCCTCCTATTTCTAAGTTTTTCAAGAAAGAAAGGAAGTATACTCCTTTGAATGAATCATTACATAGTATTATGAATAAGTTATTGGAACAAAATGTGCTTACTCTTCCTCCTATAAAGCAAATAGATCCTACAAAGATTAATTCACCCTATTTTGATAACAAATCTTTTTGTCAATTTCATCGTCATCTTGGGCATGATACTGAAAAATGTTTTGCTTTAAAGGGTAAAATTCAAGATTTGATTGATAATAATACTATCTCTATTTCTAGTCTGAATGATAAAGGCAACACATCTATAGCTCCTCCTAACCAAAATCTTAAGATTTTTACTGATCCATTACCTTCTCATACCTCTAATGTGATTGAGACTAATGATTCCTCTTTCTCACCTGATAGTCTTGTGTCTATGAATCTGAATGTGATTAACTTTGTGGAATAGCAGAAAATTCCTAAGGAACCTTCTATCACATTTGATTCTAGTAAAACTATCAGGGCACCTGATGGTCCTTTATATATAGTTGCAAAAGTCAAGAATACACCTTGCCGTGGAGTGCTTATTGATCCTTCTTGTATGGTTAATATCATTACTGAAGAATTTCTTTTTACTTTGCAAATGAATCGAGTGATCTATGATGAAAAAAATGTGGTTGTGAAACTATTTGATGCATTTTCTTCTCCTACAATTGGTTCTATTACATTACCTATTGAGGTCCATAACAAATCCCTTGATGTGGACTTTGCTATTATTCCATCGTCCAAACAATTTCGTGTGAAGCTAGGCTATCCTTGGCTATCTTCCATGAAAGCTATTGCTTCTCCTATTCATAAGTGTTTAAAATTTCCCCATAATGGTGAAGTTGTTACTATCAATCAGAGTCTCTTTAAACCTGCTGAAAGAACTTCTAGTGTTCCTATCGATTATTTTTGGCCTAAACAATTCCAATCTCTTCCACCGCAGAGTGATCATCTTTTCAAATCTTATCAAAAGTGGAAAAAAGATATGATCCTATCTCTAAGTGAACCTAGAACACCCAAACTTGATATTCCTATCATTCTTGAGAAGGAAGTTCTTCCTTTGAAAGATAAAACTAATGTCTTTCCTCAAGAAGATTCCCAACCCATCCCTATGAATGTGACTATGCCTATGACTAATAAACTTCCTAAAAGTAGACCTATACCTCCTCGTCATGATGGGCTTGGTCTCCTTCCTAAACCAAATATTCCTCCCTTATATGGAGCAATTCCTCCTCCTTCCTCTTATGGAGAGAAGAGACCTTCCTCTTCTCCTATTATTCAACCTAAGAGACCACAACCTAAACACCCAAGTGATAAGGATGAGAACATTCCTCCTCCTCAATCTTCTCAACTTCCTAATAAGACGAGATGAAATCGTTCTGCACGTGAACGCTGATGAAAGCGTCATCTTAGAGCTCAGACAGTTGCTTCTCAAACTTTGCAATCCCCAAAAACACCTTCAGCCAGTATTATTCCATTTTCTCCTCAACCGAAAATTGAGCCAAAATCTCCTAAACATAAGATGCATGTTGGTCTTGATCCTGTGCGAGTTAAAGATCCTATTTTTATAAATCTTGATGATGATATAGATGAAAATGTTATTCATGATGAAAATGTTACTTCTGTTCATTCTGATAGTGAATATGAATATGTTGATGTTGATAACCATTTATCTAATGAATTTTCTAAAGCACTTATCCTAGCTCCTAGACAAGAACAACGTGGCTTGGAACATGAACATAGCCCTTGTTTGGATCTTGTGATAGCTCCATCTGCTATGTTGGATGTTCCTCCTCTAGCGTGTTTCCTGCCTTCCCGAAATATTGATCAGCAAGATCGGGGGGTAGATGACGTGTGTATGTTAGGAAATAGGAAATCATCACAAAAACATATAAACGTAATAGCTCAATCACAAATGCATTCATTGCAATGAATCTATCCTAAGACACACTCAATAGAGACATGAAAACAAAGCATACAAAACTAAATATTATGCAAACCAGATGACGATTTGAATGCCCCTTCCATGTGGCTCCATTGTTCTTCTTTCCTCTCCAAATAGTTGTGGATCTCACCTACAAGTGCACACACAATTGAAAGCAAGCAGACGGGATTCTTGACCAAGAGTACTAGAAGCTTAGATTTGATAGCCTGATTATCAATTACCAATTACCAAATTAAGAGGGGTTTGATTGAAGAAATTCATCCAATTTATAGAAAAATTGGAGAGATGACAAGATTAGCATGATAGTGATTCGAATGGAAATTCAAATCAAGAATAGCAAAATTATGACATGTCTATGACAAATTGCTATGCAAAGATTTATGACAATTTATGACAAATTCTATGTCAAGAATTTATGACAATTTATGACAAATTTCTATGTCAAGAATTGATTGATTGTCAATTATGACAAATTATGACAAATTTCTATGTCATTTCCATGAATTTAGGAGAGAAATAGGAGGAATTTGAAATTAGGAATTAAGAAATTAGAAAATGAGGAATTTAGGAATTAAGAAATTGATGAAAATTAGAAATTTGAAATTAGGTAAATTAATTAATAATTTTTCATTTATTAATTAATTCACAAAGAGGAATAATTAGCCAATTAAATGAAGATTTAATTGTAATGAGAAGACTTAGGATAAATAAGTAATTTATTAATCCTAAAGGAAGAAAATGATAAGCAAGGTTAAATGACTAAATCACAAAACCCTAGAAGGTGAATTAGCAATGTGAGGATGACAATTAGGTCTTGATTGAAGATAATTAATGTCGATCATGATTTTGATTTAACAAAGGACCAATGTGATAAATGATTTGATTGATAAATGCGCCAATTGACGAGGAACAATGACAAATTGATCCAAATTGACATAATTGTGATAGACAATGATCGATAGCGAAGTGATCGCAAAATGACAAAATTGACAAGAGGACAAGGATTGATGACAAAATAGATTGCAAGATGACAAGATTGAAAATGACCACGATCGATGACAAATCGATCGCAAAATGACAAGATCGAACATGACAACGACTGACCAAAATCATGACTGAAGGTCGTTGTCGACAAGACCAAATTCGAAGGTGAGATGATAGAAGAATGACTCGATGCTCGTAAATGATAAAAACCAAGTGCGTGACATAGCAGAAATGTTAATGCGATGCAAAAACCTAAAATGAGGCAATGCGCAAATGTTAAAGTATGACCCTACAAGTGTTGACCATTTTTAGGTGTCTACATTTTGCCCCTCTTTGAGACAATGCGATTTTAAGCGTTGTTTCAAAGAACAATAATGAAAAATGCCCCAGACAATGATAATGACATATGCATGCCCCCTCGAGGAATTGGCCGGAAACATGCAGAAAAGAGGCCAATTGATCGATAAAAATGATAGGATCAAACGGACTGACAATCGGAGATCAGATACATGAATGACAAGAAATTTAAGGTGCACAAGACCGCGATCAACATAAGATGGAGAGGACACACGTCCATCTATGCACTGACAAAGATCTATAAATGGGACCAAGAGAGTGAAAATTGTTCATTTGCACTAGCCCAAGAAAAGGATTTGTTGCTCTGGAAAAGGACACTTGCAGAGAGATGGTGAACATTCAAATGGTAGATCACCTCAGAGAATGTGTACGCATGTACAAATGACCGGACGATGTGGGAGCAGCAATATGTATCTCAAAAACCCATGTTTTCAATTTCATGAATTTGACTTGCTTGCGGGACATTGCGAGGCCCACAGGGGATACAGAAACTGACTTCTGCGCTTGTGTAAGGTCTTCTGTGCTTGTGTAAGGGTACACAAGCGCAAGTTACATGACACAAGCGCCGTTGTGCATTGGGAACTCAATTTTGGTCCAAAACAACACGCAAATGATCCGAAAAGGGGGGATAAGGGTAGGATAGGTCAGAATAGATGAAAAACACCCTGAGGTGGACATGAAAATGAGGAAATGCAACCCATAGGAGAAACCCTAAAACTAACGAAATTTGCCCCAATTATGATGCAGAGTCGACAATATCCGTTGATCACACGGGAGAACTGACCGCATTGCTTCATGCTACGACATAGACTCAGGAGCACAAAGAGAGATACCTTAGTAGGACTGGGGATATACTATGTCACATTCATGCCCGAGATTAGGGCAAACACAGGACTGCTTACTGCATTGGCAGAGCGATGGCATTCAGAGACCCCCTCATTCCATCTGGCGACTGGAGAGGCAACGGTGACACTGGAGGATGTATGGCGTATCCTCCGCATTCTAATTCATGGAGAGATGATAGAGTATGACCCAATGATAGGGAGAGAGGCATTGTACAGATTGTTTGAGTGCAACATAGATGAGTTGGATATTGTCAAGAGGGAGATTGGCTGGGAGACTATGGCATCAGAGTATGATCAACGATACGTGGTGATAGCCGTGGTGATAGCATGTCTACTGGCAGGAGACAGATGAGGACATGGATTCCCTATTGGATGGGGAAGAGTGCTAGAGCGGATGGTGACAGAGGGGATAGTGTACGCACGGGGACCATGTGTACTGGCTATGCTGTATTTTCAGCTGCATCAAATAGTATATCAGGGAGTGCAGACATTGAGCTGTGGAGTTACACTGCTATAGGTATGGGCATTTGAGCACATAGCCATATGTCGACCGATTATAGAGAGACAGGTTGTACCACACTAACCATATGTGTATTGCTATGGTGGAGCACTGAGACAGGGTCCATTTGGATACATATTATACTAGCGACATGAGCTAGACAGACTGAGAGAGTTCATATGGAGGCCATATCATGATTGTCCGGGATGGTCAGATGATAGTGATGAGCTACCCTATTGTAGACAGGAGAGGTACCTGATTGGGCGACCAGTGAATCGCCAGAGAGTGATTGAGATGTACCTGCCAGAGAGAGTCAGACGACAGTTTGGAGAGACGCAGGACGTACCTAGGAGGACTGCATGCTTTGCCCGATCTCACAGAGAGACGAGTCAGTGGGGGAGTATGATTCAGCCACACATAGCATATGTTGACTTTGCAGAGCTATAGTAGAGACAGTGGGATTGGAGGTCAGATGTGGTAGACGTCGGGATGACAGATGAGTATGATAGATGGTTTGCACGATGACGGCCAGTGCCATTGACAAATCCAGACATTCCAGTACCGAGGCGACAAGAAGACTTCCCACTCACAGGAGAGGAGGGAGATGATGAGGAGGAGGAGGATGAGGATGAGGATGAGGACGGAGACGAGGATGAGGATAGAGATGAGGATGGCAGGGATGAGGATGATGAGGAGCAGGAGGATGAGCCAGATTTAGGCGAGCAGGAGGCATTACAGGACATACCCATAGAGCCAGGGACAGCTAGGACAAAGGAGATGGAGATATTCAGGGCTACCATAGCGAGTCAGCAGGATCACATTGAGACTTTAGAGAGAGAGCATGATCAGTTCAGAGTAGAGATAGCTAGACTCACAGCGGCTTGAGATGTAATGATGGCTCAGGCACAGCGAGAGGGACAGAGAGTCACTGAGTTCATTGGGTCGATTAGGGATGCCAGTGCATGGGAGATGGCACAGATGCTGGTAGAGACCGGAGAGGAGAGACTGTATTGGAGGACACTATATGAGAGTGCAGTTCCACCAGAGCGGAGAACACTGTCATATCAGGCACGATCGAGGACAGAGAGCAGGTCACGCTCTCGGAGGTCATTGAGCAGCATGGGGGTGAGTGGACCTATGAGACCACCATAGCCAGGACCAGGAGGGACATCATCCGCGAGACATGGTAGGGATGAGGAGGATAGAGGGAGCACCCAGTGACAAAGGCACGTGCTCCTTAGACAGACAATGGACATTATGTAGTTTGACATGTTGTAGTCAGCCTACGGGCTATACTTAGGAAAGACAGTCCGATTTTGTACTCTGATATTATTTTGACATATGATATGATATGCATCGATATGATGGCATGCAATGTGTTATGATTTGTAGTTATTTTGCTATGTATGGATAACTTATGTACTTGTTTATGAACATGTATGGATGGATTTTTATGTATTTTTGATGTATTTATGAAATGAAATGGATAAAATGCTTGATGTGGTGCAAATGTAATGCAAATGTACTAACCAAATGGATGCAGGATGCAGCATATGTGTTCGGATATCGGAGCACTAGACCGACCTGACTATCCGGACTGACGAAAGAAATGTTAGTAAGAAGAAATGAGACAGGGGAGAGTTAGAGACGAAGAAAAACTTGCTTTCAGTAATGCACTTTGTAGGTGAGAACCTTTATTTTTATGTAGCAAAATGGATGCGTAGCATCATGGCATTGAAGGCCAGAGCTGAAATGCAACCCTATTTGAGAAAGATAGACACATCATAGACAAGCAACACTCACAATAAAAAAAGAAAAGGATCATGAACCATCCCGGTCACTCTAAATCACTCAGTGACATCATCGAGCAACATAGGAACATGACCGAAGCCAAAGATAAACCAATAAAAAGATAAGATACACAAATTCAAGCAAATCAGACAAACATCTTGATCTTCATTGTCAAAAGTTGAAAGTGCTGATAGGACGATCATGTTGTCTGGTTTCAGGACATGTGGTACCCCGTCTAAGATAGGACACAGTCTGGTTTCGAGTATACCACACCCTATATAAGACCCATGATAGTAAGGACAAATGATTTGGAGGTTGATTGATATGACAACTCGGATCAGTTTGAATGCCTGGTTTGAAGAAAAAGTTCATCTGTTTAAGCGTGATTTCAATAAAGCACAATGTTCGATTGATTGCGAGGCATTGGATGGATGCTCAATGATCTGTCTATGCACCAAGGGATCCTTTATTGCAAAATGCTTGTTTTTTGGATTTTAATGTTTTGAAATGTTTTTTGTGTTCATTTTTTCAGGACTTTTTATGATTTTTAGGGATTTTCATTTTTTTCAGTTTTTTTAGATGCTTTTTTTCAGGACTTTATTCGATTTTTTTTGCTTGAAGTTTTTTTCAGGACTTTTTAAAATATTTTTTGAGATTTGTTCAGGACGTTTTGCAATTTTTTTTTTGGATTATTTCAGGATATTTTTCAATTTTTAGGATTATTTCAGGACATTTTTCAATTTTTAGGATTATTTTAGGACATTTTTCAATTTTTAGGATTATTTCAGGACATTTTTCAATTTTTAGGATTATTTCAAGACATTTTTCAATTTTTAGGATTATTTCAGGACATTTTTCAATTTTTAGGAGTTCCAGTGATTGATCATGACAAGGGGAAGGCACCCAATGCGCATTTGAAAGACACATAGACCTGGGACCAAAACATATGTATAAGAAACTGGAGTAGGCAAGACAGTGATGTTGACCAATAACCGGCCTGGAACTGAACATTGGGTCAAGACAAAGATAGGCATGATAAACCGGCCAAGAGAAAGTATAGCTAAAAGTCATGATAGATGGCGGAGCAATGATCTCATTAATCATGGCGCCTGATTGCCAGGTTTTCACCATGGTACTTGCCCAAAGCGCCTGTTTGCCAGGTTTTCACTAGAGGGCGAATCATTTTTCTTCTCTTTACTTTTTTCTTTGCTCTTTTCCTTTTTTCTCTTTTTTTCATTTTTTTGTATTTTTCATTTTTTCATTTTTTTTGTATTTTTCATTTTTTCATTTTTTTTTGTATTTTTCATTTTTTCATTTTTTTGTATTTTTTCAGGATCATATTTGAATAAGTACCGATAGAGAATTATGCCCAGTACTTGCGAAGATGCATGCTGTTGATAGGATCAGACAGAGGTTCACCTTCCGGGGTAGCAAGCTGATATGCCCCCGAGCCATATGCTACAGTTACTATGAAAGGACCAACCCAATTAGATTCAAACTTGCCCTTGATGATGTCAGTAGACTATGCATTCTTGGGTTTTGCTTTTAAAACTAGGTCTCCCACTTCGAAGTGTCACCCTTTGACTTTCTTATTATAAGAGCGACGGAGACGGTTTTGATATGCTTGCAAATGTGTCAGAGCTGTCTGACGCTTTTCATCTAACATCTCAAGCTGATGCAGCCGAGAGACTCTATGTGTCTCATCATCAATCAGGTGTTGCAAGGAAACTCGCAAGGAAGGAATCTCGACTTCCAAAGGTAAAATGGCTTCCGCACCATACACCAAGGAATAAGGTGTTGCACCAGTAGGTGTGCGGATAGAAGTGCGATAGGCCCATAGTGCTAGATTTAACTGTACGTACCAATCTCGACCAACATCATTGACAACTTTCTTCAGGATCTTGATAATGGTTTTATTTGATGCTTCAGCTTGCCCATTACCTTGTGGATAATACAGACTGGAAAAATGATGTTCAATATGAAAGTTGTCACAGAGTTCTTTGACATCTTTATTCCTAAAAGGTTGACCATTATCTGTGACTATGGTAAGGGGTACCCCATATCTACATATGATATAGTTCAACAAGAATTTTGAAATCTGGACACCAGTGATATAAGTCATGGGGATAGCCTCGATCCATTTGGTAAAATATTTTGTAGCTATAATAATGAACTTGTGTCCATTTACAGATGTTGGGTGAATCTTGCCGATAAGATCCAATCCCCACTGAGAAAAGGGCCATGGAGATATGACAGAATGAAGCTCTTGGGTTGGTGCATGAATATAATTTCCATGGATCTGGCACTTGTAGCACTTTTTAACAAAATCATGAACATCTTTTTCCAAAGTAGGCTAGTAATACCCAACATGAATTAACTTTTTGGCTAAGCTAAGACCATTGAAATGGCCCCCACATATACCATCATGAACCTCGTGTAAAGCCGTTTGTGCTTCATCAGAATCCAAACACTTGAGGAGGGTATGGTCAAAGGAACAGCAGTAAAGGGTGTCGGCGATGATGACATATTTGGCTATCTGTCGGATAAAGGCTCGGCGTTGGTTTGTGGAAAGGTTAGGTGGTAAGGTCTGGGATTTCAAATAGTGATATGTGTCATTGTACCATGGGGAGTTGGGACCAACAAGAATGCACATCACATCAGCTGTCGGAATGTCAAAAGAGGGGACCAGCAATTGTTCGACCAAGAATTCACACTTGTCCATATTATGAGGCATATTCAACATGGAAGCGATTGTAGCCATTGCATCTGCTGACTTGTTTTGCATTCTTGGCACTTGACTGAAATGGATAGCTGTGAATTTTTTCTTGAAGAAATCTACCATGTGCTTATAAGGAATAAGCTTTTCATCTTTTGTTTCATAGTCATCATTCACTTGTCGAATGACTAATTGAGAATCTCCATAGACTTGCAAATGTTTGACATTCCAGTGGACTGCTACTCGGAGTCCTATGACTAGTGCTTCATACTCTGCAATGTTATTGGTGCAGGGGAAAGTTATTCTGTAAGACTTTGGAATAGCATCACCTTGAGGGGTGACAAACAAGATGCCTGCTCCGGACCCAAACTTGGTATGGAACCCATCAAAGTATAACTTCCATTCAGGAGATGATGTGAAAGCAAAGACTGGTTCATCTGGAAAATCAGTTAACATGGGATGATCATCAGAGAGAGGAGCCTCTGCAAGCTGATCTGCTATGACTTGTCCTTTTATGGCCTTTCGCTCCATATACTCAATGTCAAATTCACTGAGAATCATGACCCATTTTGCTAGGCGACCCGTCAAAGCTGCTCGGCTAAGCAAATATTTTAGGGGATCAATTTTTGCAACCAACAATGTTTGGTGGCTTAGCATATAATGTCAGAGCTTTTGTGTTGTAAATACCACTGCTAAGCATGCCCTCTCAATAGTTGAATAATTTAATTCATAACCAACCAGTGTCCGGCTAATATAATAAATAGCTCTTTCTTTGCCATTCTCATCTTGTTGAGCCAAGAGAACTCCTAATGATGTTTCAGTTGTAGAGATATACAATAAAAATGGCTTTCCATCTATTGGAGGCATTAGAATAGGTGGCGATAGTAAATATTCTTTGAGAGCTTGAAAGGCTGATTGACATTGCTCAGTCCATTTAAAAGTGACACCTTTGTGCAGTAGATGTTGGAATGGATGACATTTGTCAGCCAACTGAGCTATGAAGCGACGAATTGACTGGAGCTTTCCTTGCAGACTTCTTAATTGCCAGAGGTTTGAAGGTGGAGGCATATCCATTATTGCTTTGACCTTGGCGGGGTCGACCTCAATGCCTCGGTGGGAAACAATGTATCCGAGGAGTTTGCCAGCTGTAACACCAAAGACACACTTTTTTGGATTGAGCCTAAGTTTGTAGGTCTCCATTCTATCAAAGATTGGGCCCAAGATAGCTAGATGACTATCTCTGGTAACAGATTTGCATAACAAGTCATCAACATAGTCCTCCATCAGAGTGTGCATGAAATCATGAAAAATTGTCATCATTGCTCTTTGATACGTTGGACCTGCATTTTTAAGACCGAAGGGCATCACATTCTAGCAATAGGTACCCCAAGCATAGGTGAATGTTGTCTTATGCTGATCTTTAGGAGCAATGCGAATTTGGTTATAGCCGAAGAAACCATCCATTAATTAAAGCATCTCATATCCAGCCGTCATGTCCACTATGATGTCTATGTTTGGCAATGGAAAATCATCTTTAGGGCATGCTTTATTGAGGTCCCTAAAATCTGTGTAGATTCTGATGCCCCCAGTTATCTTGCTAACTGGTACTAAATTTGAAATCCAGTCTGCATAATCAGTGGGTCTGATGAAGCCCACATCTAGTAATTTTTTTAGTTCCACTTTAACCAAAAGAGCCACCTGGGGATGCATCTTTAAAAGTTTTTGTTTGACGCGCTTATCATCTGCTTTCAATGGCAAGTGATGAAGGACTAACTCTGGATCAAGGCCAGGCATATCTGCATAGGACCACACAAAGCTGATCTTCTTCTTCAGAAAGAAATTGATAAAATCTATCTTGTCTTGTTTTGACAGGGAGGCAGCAAAATGAATGACCTTAGGGTTGTCAAGTGTTCCCAGATTGATTTCCTCGGTCATCTCCACAAGCAGTGTTGATTTATCCTGAATTGATAGGGGTACGTCCACTCTTCCACCTTTGGGTGCCTCAGAAAGGTTTTCACCCGCAGGTACGTCTTTTATTTTTACTTTTGTATGATCAGAGAGTGCCTTACAGTTTTCACTCAAAGATCTATTCTTTTGATTTTTTTGTTTTTCTTTTTCTTTTTCATGACTGGAAGAGGGAGTTGACTCCCCAAAATATGTTGTGGAATCCAGGTCGATAGCAAATCCTGCCTTATGATCGCCTTGTGGTACGCCTTCCCGTAGTCCCAGGAATTCTGCAATTGCTTCGTCATTTTGAAAACAGTCCAACGTGAGCAGTTCTTGTTGGTCATGTTGGATAAGCTGGGGATAAATGAGAGGCATGTCATCATCGATTGTAAGGATAAAGAGGGATGATATGGTAAAAATGTGAACATCTGTGGTGCCACTATCCAAACTACTTGTATCGGATTCGGAGCTTGGATCCCAAAATGACTCTATCCAAGCATGAGGACATGTTTTAGGAAGAGGAGTTATTTCATGTTTGTCTTCCATAGGCAAGTTATCAGGGTCAATGAAAATATTGTCGAGGGCATAGGAGCTAGAAGAAAAAGAACTCCACTCCCATTCATTGGAATTAGTCTCAAGTCGGGTATCCTCAGGTGTTATTTCATCATCAGAATCATGCCCTTTTCGACACATGGGCACTTTGGTAGATGTGGATCCAATTCACAACGGTACAAAACCTAACCCTAAAGTTGGAGGTCATCTCTTGGGTATGATAGGTTCTAGCCTTCCATTGTTGTTCAGGCCTAAGCCACTGCAACCATCATATCCTTTCTTTTGTAGCATGGTAAATCCTTTTCCATATCGTTCCACGGGCAATCTAACAGGTGGGGTCTCAATTGGATCTTTATAAATCCAATCTATGACATCGTCATCTACAGTTTCCTTGTCAAGTTCTCCCCATCTTGTAAATGTAGTAGGAGGCTGATATTGAATAATGACCATAGGTTCTTTTTGCAATAAATGCGGTTTGCCATATGATTTTGGAGATATTGGCAAATTCCCAATGAGGAATGTCTTATCCATTGAATATTCTCCACATCCTTGGTCTTGTATCTTCAATTTTCCTTTGACAGCCTCTAACAATTGATTGGGATCCACATAGCTATTTGATTTGGCCTCTCTGTTGACTGGGACCTGCCGCTGAGGGGTATCCTTTAGAGTAGCACAAAATTGAAATAGATTAGGATCTCCAGGAATTGTTATCTCAGTTCCATTGTAAGGATATTTTAGACATTGATGATAGGTGGATGGAACTGCTTTCATGGCATGAATCCATGGACGACCAAGGATCATATTATAAGGGAGATCAAGGTCGAGGACTTGCAGGAAAGTGTTTTCTGTCACTGGACCAACTCTGATAGGCAATGTAATTATCCCTTTGGATGGGTGCTCAGCATCATCATATGCTTTGATTGTTATTCTTTTGGAAGCATCAATGTCATTTTCTGTATATCCAAGGCCAATGACCACTCTCAAAGTACAAATATTAAGACCTGCTCCGCCATCTATCAAGACTCGTCGGATTTTACAGTTATGAAAAAGACTTCAAGGTGTAATGGATCATTGTGAGGGAGCTTGTCAGGTGAGATATCATTGTTAGAAAATGCGACATTTTGGGAAACGGCTAAATGTCCAATCCGAGCTTGAAACTGGTCAACATCAATATTTGTTGGAATAGTGGACTCAACTAAGGCTTTATCTAGGACTGCACGATGCATGGGAAACATTTTCAATAACTCAAGGATTGATATTTGTGCAGGTGTCTTTCCTAGGTGATCCAAAAGATTATACTGATTTGCAGGAGTTGGCTTGGGAGGAGCTGCAGGAGCTCCTTTCAGAACTATCTTGGATCGACGAGTGGTGACTGCATAAGAAGGATCTTGTCCTTTTATTCTCAAGGTGGATACATACTCATTTGACACATGAAAACAATTAATAACATTGTGATAACCGGTATTTGCATAATTGGCCGTTTGAGCAGAGGTGGAAGAAGATGCTTTACCCTTGTCATGATCAAGCAAAGGAGTTTTGAAAATGGTATGATCATTATTGGAGGTCGGATGGGGTGGATCTACCTCAATTACTCCTTGCTCTAATAAATCTTGAATCATATGTTTCAATTGGAAACATGAAGCAGTTTTATGTCCTTTGGACCGATGATACTCACAGTATGCATTATCATTCCACCAATGCGGCTTTACCACTGGTTCTGCCTTAATATCTGGTAGCTTGATAAATTTTTCTTGTATTAATTACTTCATTACTGATTTGATAGGCTCTCCCAATGGTGTAAACTGTCGAGGGGGCCCATCCCTTGATCGGAAGGGTTTGCGTTGTTGATTTTGTTGTTGGCCTTGTTGTTGATTATATTGTGGAGTATGCTGTTGTTGAGCATGTTGTTGATATTGCGGCTGTTGAGCATGTTGTTGATATTGTGACTGTTGAGTAACATTTCTCATTGGTGCTTGATTTTGTTCCATAGTTGACATGTTAGGAACACTCAATTTCTTGATTGTGAATGGGGGTTGATTTGCATTCACCGCTCTCGCATCAACAACACCATCATTAGTGACATTCTTGTTCTTATACCAAAATCTGTTTCTATCCCCTGAGTAATTGGTATTGTCATTGTCTTTATTGAGCTTGATAATTCCTTTAGCTACCAGAGTTGTTTCAATGCTCATTCCCTTCTTAATAAGTTTCTCTATAGTACTGGGACTTTTCAACTTTAGCTCATACATCATTTCTGGGACCAAATTCTGGATAAATAGATTCACTTGTTGTTCTTCGGGTATATCAAGAGAAGAACGACTATACAAGCTTCGGCATCGTTGCAAGAAAGTCACTAATGATTCACCTTGCTTTTGCTTGGTGTTGCATAAATCTGACATGGTCACATCACTGTCGATGTTGAACGCAAAATGAGATAAAAACTTTTGAGCCAATTCAGACCAAGTCTTTATATTTCCTGGCAAATGTGAATACCAATCCATAGCTTGTCCCATGAGACTTCATGCAAATAATCGCATTAAATATGTCTCCTCATAGCTCACTTCCGTACATGCCACGAAAAATGCTCGAATGTGATCTTTTGGATTGCCATTCCCTTTATATTTCTCAAAATTAGGTGCCTCAAAATGCTTAGGGAATGGAGGCATGTATACACTCTTGTCAAATGGATTAGGACATAAATCTTGATCTGTATACAACTTCTTTATTCCTTTAGTTTCTAATGCATCAACTTTTTGTTGCAACTTCTCAAGTTGTTGCGCAATTGTATCAGAATTTAGAGGTTCATCATTAATCCCAGTTGGTATCCTTTGTCGATACATCGTATTTCTGATCGGTTGTTGATACACTGGAATGGCCACTTGTGGTGTTTCCGGCATATAACGTTCTTGATACATCGCTTGTTGTTGCGGTTGTGTTATGCCTTGATATTGACCTTGTTGTTGTGCTTCTTGGAGCCTAGGTTGATATTGCAATTGAGTAGGTTGTTGATATTGCACAGGCGCCAATTGCAATTGTAAAGTAGGATGGCTTGCTTGTCTTGGCACATATTGTGGCACATGTTGGTGTTGAGGCTGACGGATCAGAACTTGTTGACTTTGTGCCAATTGTCATCGTGGTGTATATCCCATCATTTGTAAAAAACTTTGTTTAGGCGCTTTTCGTTGCTTCTCCTTAGGATGGGGTATAGCACTTGCATTAACTTGCTGTGTTGCTTGTCCAATCCATTGTGATGGTTGCAAGTTTGCATTAACTTGTAACGGTGCTGAAGGCGCTGCAACTTGTTGTCAAACGTGAAATTGTTGTTGTTGCACATTGCTTGTTTGCACATTCGATTGTACCTTTTGTATATTACTCAATTGTTGCAACAATTGTTGTTGGTGCAAACCACTATCTATAGCTCTTTGTGTTGCCATTATTGAAGGATTTGTCGCAATAGTATTCGGCAAAGATATTGAACTTAATGGGACATAAGAACTTTGTTGCATCATGGAATTATTTTGGACATTGGTGACATTAGGCATTCCAGTTGTGAAGCTTTCCTGCATCTTAGATTTTGATCCCACTTTATGCATGTAAGGAACCACTTCTTGTTGAGGGACAGCTGTGAATACTTGTGTGCTCTTCATTTGATCTTGCATCATAGGTGTTGTGTTGAATAGTGGATTATTTATCGTTTCAAATGGTGACTTTTGAGGAATAGTCACTGTCAATGCCTTTGAAGCACGTTTACTCATCAAGGTAGGTTGAGTTGCTTGTTGTGCATCTTCTTCATTTGGATGTAGGGAAAAACTTAACAACTCACCACCTTGTTGTTCTTGCACATTGATTTGGTCACTTGAAGATGTCACATTACTCATCATGTTAAGATACTTTTGTGGAAACATCTTAAAGACTTTGTTCAAGAACTTATCCATCTTTTTTGTTATCTTCGGATCTTGAAGGAACATGTCAACATCGTCAGAAGTATCGGAATCAGATGAGGAATCTGGTTGGACATTTGGATTTGTTTCTTGGTGAAAGCCTTGATCTAAACCAAATCCTTGTGAGAGGGTTGGTTCTTCATATAATGTTTGATTTTGAATGTCATGTTGCAGGTGTGATTGATTGAAATTGAAAGGCGCACTTCCTCTTGGAGTTGGTGGAACACTCCCATGTCCTAGTTTCATAGGTACAAACACTGGTTCATATAATGGAGTGGCCCCAGTTGAACCGTTCCATATGGTGGTAGAGATGTGTTTGAGGAACCTTCAATTTGTACTGTTTGACTGGTTTGAAACTACGAATTTGCTATGTCATCCATGGGTTGATACATTGGTTCGCCCATCTTTTTAGATTTTGACCTTGTCTCAACAGGCATGTCACTTATGCAAATGCAATATTTTTGGAATTTTTCAAGGATAATATATGATATGCAACTAAATGCAACCTAAATAGATGAAAATGCAATCTATGTTTTTGGTTATTTTCGAAGATTTTGACGAACTTTTGAAATGCAAATCTAAGAGAGGGACCCTTAGGAAATTGGAATGATACCTAGACCTTAAAGGAAAAAAGGACGTAAGTGACAAAAGGACAAATGACAAAGTCTCCCCTATATGCTTGGATACTAAGCTAGGTTTGACCAAATGATATTGATGACAAAAGGACAAAAGATTTGATAAGGTCTAGACTTCTTAACAATGACTTAGGGTTTTTCAAAGATTAGGATTACTCAAGTATGACAGAACCTAACTTTGGTACTATATGCAAAAGGACAATTACTATGATATGATAATGACTTAAGCTTAATGAAGAGACTTAGGGTAAGCAATGCATGACAATGATATGACTTTAATGCAAGAGAACATATGCAAATGAATGACTCTTATTGATATGCAAAGGAATATGACTTAGGTGAAAACTAACCTTGGTACTTGACAATGACTTTTGCAAAATGCAACCTAGGATGAACCTAAATGTAAGTAACATGAATGTTAAGACAAGATTTGGAACAATGTTTGATCATCATATTGGAAGATGTGTTTTGAACTTTGTTGAACTTTTGTTGGATGAATGTCTCTTGTGGTTAAACTTATGTTGGATCAATTTGTTTTGCTCTTGAAATGAGATATAATTCAACTTTTGACAAGCAAAGAAGACAAGATGTTTTAACATAGACTCAAGACAATCATGCTCATTTCCACATTTCTTATGGTAGGCAAAGACATTAGGTACTTGAGAGGTAGACTCATTATGGGATTCAAGGAGAATACATAGATGCTTGACCCCACAGGCTCCCCTCCATGGCACTCACTTCTCAGGGCAGCCAAGCATCAGTCCCCATGGAAATCTCCCCATGGCGAACTTAGTATCTCTTCCAAGTATCTGAATTTGTCCTTCTCAAGCAACTAGAAGGGTTTTTGGCCTCTAAAAACAAGGTGTTTAGTAAGGATTTATGTTAAGCATTACTCCTTGATGTCACGCAAGTGTGATTGAGACATTAAGCCCATCAAGATACCAAACAAATGTAGTCGCGCAAGCATGATTTAGACCAAGAGCCCCTACTTAGATGTTGATATGAGAAAGAGTCCAAGGGTCATCACTTCCCAAGTAACACTTCCTTCAAATCTTTCGCTCATCAGGTATTTTTTTATAGTGAGTTAGAATGCCAAGGAATTCTATTCGTACTCACTTTGGGTCATCCCCTTCTCATGATTATCACTTGCTTGCAAAAGCAAAGTGGTCGGGAAGGCAGGCCCTCTAAATGTGACACACAATCAACAATACAAGCATGGTATCGAAGATCTAGATTTCTGATCACCCTAAGAAGGATGAGAGCATACTCTCCTACTCCAATGTCATACTCAACAATCAAAGAAAACAAATATTCATTCCAACCTACTTAGAAATTACTAGGTGCCTAAAAATTAAATGCAAACACAAAGTTTGATTGTTTCTCCAAGGCAACCTGCAAAAACCCAAGTTAGGAGTTTGATACACTTATTCTTTGACTTTCGAATCTGCACAAAGTGTGTTAGTAGTTTGATTTATTGTCTTTGCCATGCATATGCCAATATTTTGCATAGATAATTAGTACTAAAATCCAAAGCACAAAAAAACAGAATGCAAACATACACCAAATTTCAAGTAAACACTGCATTTTTTACCTCTGTTCTGGACTTTACACAGGCGCAGAACCCATGACACAGGCGCAAAATGTAGGACACAAGCATAGAATGTCACCTACACAAGCGCAGAATGCTCAACATAGGCGCAGGTTGCTTCACACAGGCGCAGGAGTCTCCAGAATACCCTGCACGACCCTATTTTTGGGTTTTTTGGCCTGCAAATCAACTTGAGAGCACTCAAAACACCATAAAGAGGTTAGAAGGTTAGTGTTCACATCTTGTTCACCAATTAATGTACGTTAGGAAATAGCAAATCATCACAAAAACATATAAACGTAATAGCTCAATCACAAATGCATTCATTGCAATGAATCTATCCTAAGACACACTCAATAGAGACATGAAAACAAAGCATACAAAACTAAATATTATGCAAACCAGATGACGATTTGAATGCTCCTTCCATGTGGCTCCATTGTTCTTCTTTCCTCTCCAAATAGTTGTGGATCTCACCTACAAGTGCACACACAATTGAAAGCAAGCAGACGGGATTCTTGACCAAGAGTACTAGAAGCTTAGATTTGATAGCCTGATTATCAATTACCAATTACCAAATTAAGAGGGGTTTGATTGAAGAAATTCATCCAATTTATAGAAGAATTGGAGAGATGACAAGATTAGCATGATAGTGATTCGAATGGAAATTCAAATCAAGAATAGCAAAATTATGACATGTCTATGACAAATTGCTATGCAAAGATTTATGACAATTTATGACAAATTCTATGTCAAGAATTTATGACAATTTATGACAAATTTCTATGTCAAGAATTGATTGATTGTCAATTATGACAAATTATGACAAATTTCTATGTCATTTCCATGAATTTAGGAGAGAAATAGGAGGAATTTGAAATTAGGAATTAAGAAATTAGAAAATGAGGAATTTAGGAATTAAGAAATTGATGAAAATTAGAAATTTGAAATTAGGTAAATTAATTAATAATTTTTCATTTATTAATTAATTCACAAAGAGGAATAATTAGCCAATTAAATGAAGATTTAATTGTAATGAGAAGACTTAGGATAAATAAGTAATTTATTAATCCTAAAGGAAGAAAATGATAAGCAAGGTTAAATGACTAAATCACAAAACCCTAGAAGGTGAATTAGCAATGCGAGGATGACAATTAGGTCTTGATTGAAGATAATTAATGTCGATCATGATTTTGATTTAACAAAGGACCAATGTGATAAATGATTTGATTGATAAATGCGCCAATTGATGAGGAACAATGACAAATTGATCCATATTGACATAATTGTGATAGACAATGATCGATAGCGAAGTGATCGCAAAATGACAAAATTGACAAGAGGACAAGGATTGATGACAAAATAGATTGCAAGATGACAAGATTGAAAATGACCACGATCAATGACAAATCGATCGCAAAATGACAAGATCGAACATGACAACGACTGACCAAAATCATGACTGAAGGTCGTTGTCGACAAGACCAAATTCGAAGGTGAGATGATAGAAGAATGACTCGATGCTCGAAAATGATTAAAACCAAGTGCATGACATAGCAGAAATGTTAATGCGATGCAAAAACCTAAAATGAGGCAATGCGCAAATGTTAAAGTATGACCCTGCAAGTGTTGACCCATTTTAGGTGTCTACAACGTGCTAGACTAGTTTCATTAGCATAGCAGACTCTCTCTTCTTCTCTTGATCTCTTTTGTTACATAAAATGGGTCAACAATTATGCATACATACATATGATATACATGAATTATCATACAGCATACTGACCCCAAGGAAAGCGAAGTCACCTCATGATTTGTGTTGTGTCTATTATCCTTGGGCTTATCTCACACTTGGGGGCTAAATCCTTGTGATAACGTGCTCCTTTTCCTTCTCATTTCTTATGTGTATCACTACCTTAAAGAAATCACCCTCAATGAGGCATGTGCTATTGCTTTAACATAGGGGGGCATACACCCCGTTCATATCTCTTCAAGATACTTAAAAATTTCTTGGCGAACTTAGCTTTGCCTTGAAAAGTTTTGGTATTTTTCTTGCATGACTCATAGTGAGGGAACCTTACTACTGACAGTCATGGTTCTCCCTCGTGATCTTCCCTTTTACTTTGTCAATCAAAGTCGTAAGATCCTTAGTCCACTGGGGGCTTGGTGTATCTTGCCTCCTTGACGTGGTGAAAGTTTTTCAATGTTGTTTCCTTGTACTTTATCGAAAGTATGGGCGTATGCTTATACTCCCGCTAAAGTGGGGGCTAAATGTAGCATCCTAAAATTGTGACACTTGCAATTTTGACTGCATTTGGGTCTTCATGATGGCGGCGTAACGTTGAACCTAAATGGAGACCCCAAAACTTGTTTGCGACACCAGAAACTGCATCTTTTTGCACCTTGGCCTGATCCCTCCTTGCACCCTGTTGTCTCAGGAGGTGGGACCATGGCACCCAGTGCCCTAGTCCTTCAAGACTAGGGTGCCCAGTGCCCTGGTCCCCCAGGACCATGGCGCCCAGCGCCTTGGTCCCTGACCCTATTTTGGGCCCGGTCTCCTTTTGGGCATCAGGTCTTGAAGTTTGCAAATTGGAAAATAATGCTTCTAGGTCGGCCTAAGGTTGGAAAAATCAGTCTCCTAACCCTAATTGACAAGTATATAAACTACTTTTCCTCTCCTAGAAAAAGAGGAAGGAAATAGGCAAGAGCAAGAGGCGGAAGCGATATAAAAACATTCAAACATTCAAGCATTTAGGCATTCCTTCAAGCAATTGAGCATTCTATGTCTCCATTCAAGGATAGGTGTTGCATTCAAGACAAGGATTCAACCATTGAAGAGGAGATCACTTACAACACATTACATACAACATACATTACACCTTTGCATGTAAGAATACAAACATTCTTACAACAAGGTATCAATATTTGTTTACATTACAAACATTTACATTTACAGCATTCTCATTTCTTGGTTAATTCTAAAACTGGGGTTTGACCTAAAGGCAAACCCCTAATCTCTAACCCCCCAATCATCCTTTCTTTTCTATGTGTAGGTTGTCGGTACGCGGCTGTAATTGAAGATCTGGAATCCTTGTGTAGAGACGAACAGATCCCCCTTCGTTTCACGGATTTTTCGGAGGACCGTGTGCACTTCGGGCGCCATCGTCCCATCAACTTTCGCTCAAATTTGCAGAACAGCATTGTCTCAACATTTTACTACTAATTCCAGGTCCGCAGCTTCATCCCGTATCCCTATCTCTGTTTATAAGCGAATCTTTCCTACTTTACATGCATTCCTAGTTCAATCGTTCTATCTACATTCTTTACAAAAGAGGGTGTCCTTGATGTCTTAACCCTTGAAACTCATTTAGAATCCAATCCTGCATTGTGTGGGATTGGATCTTATGGGTTTCAACCCCTCTTTTGAATGTAAGGTCTCTCCTAAGTGAAAACCATCAACCCTAGTGACCTCCCTTCTCTCTCCTTGGAGTTGGGGGGGGAGAACAACTAGGGTTCAATTTTTCCGCTTTACACATAGTTAGTTCCATCAAGTTTCAGACTGTCCTTCCTGAAATAGTTAGAAGACATTGGATCTCCTCAAGCTGTTAAACTTCTGCAAAAGAGGACTACACTTTGATACCAATTGTTAGGTCCCAGAGACAACTAAGAGGGGGTGAATCAATTGTCCAATAAATTCAACCAAAATTAACTTAACCAAAACTTAATGCTTAATACCGATAAACCAAACTTTATGCCGGTAGACAATCTTAACAGTTAATTGCAATACCAGTAAAGATTAATGCATGAAATAGAGAGACAATAACATCCACAACACATAACACAAATGTTTATACGTGAAAACCCTATAAGGGGAAAAAATACAGTGGGAAGCCTTACCCACAATTAAATGATAGTATTGCAAATAGTATGTGTGTACAATATGCATTCTGCACATGCAGAAAGGCTAGTTGCCTGGAGCTCACTGCTCAATCACAAAATGAGAGTCACACTAACTACAATTGGATGGTTAAATCCAATGATAATGTACTACATAAAATAGCATCTTCATATGCTGGATTCAGTACTGGTTTAGTTTTGATTGCCTTCACAAGATCCTTCCTTCAAATGATGTATGTGTGTATAGCTCTGCTTATTTTCACATATACCTTATTGCAATCCTTTTTGCACTCACATTCTAATCTAACAAATGAGATCTTACATTTATACCATAACCTAAGACCAATTGAATAGGTTAGCCCCCTAAAAGATATTACAATAAAATCAATTACAAGTAAATCAATATCTAATGCATGATGTCAACTCAATGCGTTTACAATAATAATAAATCATCTTCATAATGTGTCTTGTTGATATGGAATGGATATGTCTACCGGTGCTTATCTTGGACCTATTTGTCGGTAACAGCAAATATGCAAACCCAAATAAACAATTAACCAAATCGCTAAAACCAAGTGATCAAATAATGTCTTCGACATAACCAAGTAGTTTCCAAGTCATTCCAAGTGCCATTGAACAATATAATATATCGGTGAACCAAATACCGGTGATTGTGCATAAGTCTCTGACTTGCCGGTGAACATAACCAAAATCTCCAAGTGCTGATAAGTGTTGACAAGTGATGACAAGTGTTGAAAACAATGAAAAAACCATATCAACATATCCAAAATGCCAACAGGTCAAACCAATATGTCAAGAGATTTCCCAATCATGAAGTTGGGATGGAGGTTGTGTGCTACTATAGCACTACTTCTGGCCGTAACGAAGAATTTGGAAATGGGAAGAAGGGTGAGAACAAGAAGGTATGGAGGAAGAAGATCGTGAACCGGCACCGTCCACTCAGTGCACAAGTGATATCTCCTAAGGCCTAAAGGAGATGCAGGATCCTAGGGGGAGTAGCATATTGAACTTATCTTCCACCCCCTCAGTGAAGGAGGCAACATGAAAGAACATGATGTTGCTGGTATGAAGGATGAAATGTAAAGATAGGTGTGTATAGATGATACCTTGACTACACACCTACAAATCGGTGATGGATCACCACTGCATGTTTCAAAGAGTGAAGGTTAACAACTGGCATCAGATGTTAACCGGTATGTGTAGGATGTTACCAACATGTATGCTAATAGGTACTTGTAGGTTATGTAAGATAATAAGGTTGGAGAGCATTACTTTAGCCCTAGTAGCATGGAGTTAAATTATGTCTCAGGAGGTGTTGATGGAGACCTGAAAGTCATATGTTGGCCCCATTTGTTGGTCATGCAAGCTTGCATGTCTTTGGGCTAATTGGTTTGTCTCTTGGCATGATGATGTCATTATATGGCATTGGGAAAATTTAGGATCATGTCATAAGATGTGGTGGTTACAATGGAGTTGAAGGATCATCAGATGATCACATATGCACAGCTAAACCAGTATATGGTGAAGATTGAAGCCCCAGTACTGTACCTGACTGGAGATAAGCACCTGAGATGTATGACTTAGAGGGAGTTCAAGTACTCATGACGAAGAGCTGGCTTGCTTGAACTTGCAAGGATACTAATTGCCCAAGTTGCAGGTCAGTCATTCTGCAAACTAAGCTCAAATTGCATTGGACGTGCATGCGCAATTGGTGTCAGTTGATGGTTAAGTTCCCCACCTCAAGTATTGTGACTTGAGAAGATGTAACAACCAGTGACAAGATGACAAGTGGTATCAAGGAAAGTGTTACATACAATAAAGACAAAGGGGGAGAAAAGTATTATATTAGTGACCGGTACATACAAGAGAAATAATATCCTGACAGTGCCCTTTTCCATTGTTGTCAAAGGGGGAGAAGGATTTTGTAGTATACCGCATACTACATGTGTGGAAATCCATGAATCACAATAAGGGGGAGAAAGACTATGTAGTATGTCGGATACTACATGTGTTGATATCAATGCCAAAGGGGGAGATTGTTGGCATTGTGTTGTCATTGATGTCAACTAGTATGGGATGACCACCAGTAGATGAGATGTATGAGCAACACTACTATGAAGGAGTATAGGATGTGATATCTTGGATATCACCTTGTGTTGCAGAACACCGATAAGGTAAGGAAGATGACCTCAGGAGTCACCTGCACACAAGTTAATGCCTAACTTGTGTGATGAGATAGAGAGGTGTTTGAGTGGTAGTTTATGATGAAGAGGCAAAATGTTATCTGAATCACATCCACACTGGAAGAGAAGATTGAATAGGTCATTGGTATGTTGTGAGGTTGAAGAATAACAGGACTCCCACTAGATGAAGATGTAGTCATAATGAGAAGCAATGACTAATAGTGTATGTTCTTACACCGGTTCACATATGTCTGTTTGAAGATATGTTGCACAAATAGGGAACTCACATGAGCAGATGACAAGGTTTTCGTCCACCAAATAAGTAGAGCTTATCCCCTATATGCATTAAGTGCATTATAGTTTGGTGGGATAAGAGTAAATAGGTAAAGGAAAGAACTTGAAGGATCACTCTAGATCCACCAGTAAATTGAGGGAATGCCTTAAGTGCATGAGATCAGGATTATGCATTGAACTGACAGAGAAGGCATGCTAAGATGCTAATACAATAGAAGAGCGATTTGTTTGTCATTCAGACAAACTGGCTGAGTAGATACAGTCAAAGGAGAATGGTCTAACTGATGAAGGAGTCTAGTGAAGGATGATCATTGACATCATCAAGAGTGATAACCAATATGAAAATCTCATTGGTAATATGAGCAAGGTGCAGAATGCAGATATGATAAGGTTACTGGTATAGTGTGTGGTACCGGTGAGGTTAATGAATCGGTAGGAAAGAGGAACCAATTGAGTGGTTGGTCGATGATCCTATTTAGACCAACATGAAGTGACAAGCTGGCAGTTAGTCAATATGGATGCCACATGGAGTCGACGTGGTGAACATGCATGTGGATAAAGATGGAATGTACATCGAGAGGGTTGTTGCAGGGTTGGTCAAATTTAATGAGAAGTCACTCAAATCATAGAACATGTTACAGAGCTATTGCAAGGGTTTGAGGCTTGAGGTTTGGAAGACAACTATAAGTCGACTAAGAGAGAGTGAGAAGATCGAGGTGATGGAGGAAACAACACAATAGTTCTTTCATGATTGACCAAGGGATCAGCTATTAGGATAAAAAAGCAAGTCGCTAGAGATGAAAGGCATGATCTAAGAGATGTGAAAATGGCAGAGTTGTGCAATTGGATGTCAGAAAGATCAGATCATGCAAGATCTGATTGGATTTGGTTTGCCTTGAGGATGGTGAGGAAACCATAACCTCTTGGATTTTGAATTGGTTTTTGTAGGGAAACCCTAGCTATAAGTTTGGGGGCCAAAGAGAATGTTTTGTTCTTGCTGAATAGAAGAATATTGTGAGATTGCAAAGTTGAAGACTTCTACAAGTAAGAGAAAATCAGCCAAGTGCTCAACGAGCATCTAAGAAGAGAGTGGGAGTGAGAGAGAACCTATTTGAAGCATTCAATTGGTTGGAGAGAAGAACTAGTAGTATTTATACTGACATAATAGAGGTGAAGGAGACTACAGAGAAGATAGACAAAGAACCGACAAAGAGTTGAATCGGTGAAGAGAAGAACAATGAGTAGGAGATATAGTGAGAGGAATTTAGAAGAGAGGTAAACTAGTAGAGCTTACCAGCAGAGAAGTAGTAGGTGAAGAGCAGTAGAGAAGTGAGTTGGTGAAGAAGAGAAGGTATCTCACAGACAGTGCAAGATATATATAATGTTTGCAATATTCACTTGTAACAAGATAACTACTTATGTATTTGATGTTTACATTGTGAACACTGAGTTGTAGCTCCTTGGGTTGGTGCCCTAAAGTCAGGGGTTGGTGCTCCTTTGGGTTGTAGCCTATAAATCGGGTATGGGTTGGTACTCCTTGCATTGGTGCCCTAAACTTTGTAACTTTGTTTATTGTGAGTTTGGATTGGAGCAATAGACTCCAACAACATTGATCACCAAGGTTTTTCCCATCTTATGTTTTCCTCATATATGTTGGTGTTATGTGATGTCCCCTTGTGAGTGTGTTTGCACTTATGTTAATCTCTTCCATAATTGGAAAGCCTGCATTGAGTTAAATTTATCAATCGATATGCTCACATAGGTTTGCAAAAGAGAAAGAGATTTGAGAACCACTGATTCACCCCCTCCCCCTCTCAGTAGTGCATTGTGTCTAACAATAAATTCATAACTTAAACCCGCAATCTAATGATCAACCAAGTCAGCTTAGGACTGAACAAAATAATCCAATCAATGAATCCAACTGGTAACACATCAACCCACACGTTATATAAACTGTTCCATAACCTAGAAGAATAACCATCGGACATATAATAGGTCTCCATAAGCCTCATGAAACACCATGAACAATTGGAACATGAACATGATAACCATCAGCATCTAGATAACCTTCTATAAGTCACACCAATACCACTTATCAGATTCAACAAAGGATCTTCAACAAATCTTTGTTGGTGAAACCCTCACCGATAACCAAAAGGCTTACTAGAACAAGTGATAGCTTCTGGATCATCAAATATCGAACCAACTGAATGTGATACACATTAGGAACACATGAATAACTAATCCAAACCAATTTCACAAACCAAAGTATACCAGATCAACATGATCTCACCAACCAAAAACCAATCATCCTACCGAGACCAAATGGATACTGGTAAACAACCAAAGCAACTAGTGTTGACATCAATGCAACACATAATCAATTCCTCCAAATTTCTAACATAAACTACATACAAGGAGATAACATATTGTGTTGTATAGGTGTTTGCCTAAGTCAAACTTTATATTGGTGTTCCTACCTCCACAATAACAATGATGATGAAAAACAAAAGTTACCCATAGTAGGGCATAGACTAAATTAGAAATGAAGTGTTGAATTGACAAGATTATACCTTAGAGTTGATAATGTTGGTGAGTAAATCCACTATAGATAATTCCTCCAATTGTTGATGCAATAACATGACAATTATGAATAACAAAATCCATCATGAGAACATACTTGAAGATAAGTTGTTGTAGTTTCATGCTCCTTATACTCATATTTTCTCTTGAATAAAGGAATAATTTTTGTTGAAATAAATTTTCTAAATGATACCTTTATATATGATTCTCAAGGTATTTTCACATTTAGGCCAACTTCCAATGATCATAACAAAATATCAGGATTAGATCACAAATGTCAAGAAATTTCACTCTGACATGTTCAAATTTGGGCCCCTTTTGTAGGGACTAAATTGATAGGGTCATAGTCCACTAGGACTAGGATGTTAGGTGCTATAGTCTATCTAGAAAGCAACAAATGAAAGGTGATTATAGAGTGTATAAGATCAAGACATATGATTAGGTCACCTTATGAGCATATGACAATAGTTTGTATGAGATAAGGCCAAAATAGGTTGAAGATGACCTAGAAAGAGGCATATTAAATAAAGGGACAAAAAAGGAGTGTGAAATTATAAAAGGAGTTACAACTTATTATACTACTTCTAGCTTGCACTTTAGTGGAAATATGAACTTATGGTCATAGTCCTGGTAAAGTAGAGATGAAGATAGATAAGCTAAGAACAAGACAAGATAGGAATGATATGACACTAATTTTGAGGGATGTGTAAGACCCCAAGAAAATGATCCTATCAATCCATGTAAAAAACTTTAAATATACACAAAGAAAACAACATTAGAAAACAAAGTTTCCAGGTCAACTAGTTGAAGATACCTCGATGTCAAAAATGCCTCAACCACTATATATCATTCTCATAATGTTATTACAAGAGCACAAGTGGACTTATAGAAAAAAATGAGACAATACACTTATTAGTGAGAGAAGGCATAGATTACACTAACTAATAAGGTATGTTTTGTTGGCTAATTCATGTAGTGTAACAAAATGATTACACTAGCAAGACAAGCTATACTAGATAATAAACGCTTGAGAAATCATAACAATGATGATCATTATAACATGTTGTGTTAAGTTATATGAACAAATGATCAAGGTTTTATAAAATGATAAGAATGATCAAACTGGTATGCCATGATAAGCTAGTTGACAAATGCCTAATAAAGTGTACAATATGCTTGTCAAGGGATCAAAATAGTAAGCCATGTTGTGCTAGATGAGTAAAACCAAAGATTAAATGAATAGTTATGTGCAATGAGGAGGCCCTATAAGACACCCTTAAGATGTCAACATATACTCTTTTGATATCTTAAGGAAGATATGTTGGATTTGTGTGAATGTTGTCATTGATGTCAAACCTAGTAATCCAGTAGGACAAGTTAGCATATCACATCCAGTGTATATTGTTGGAAGTAGTTTTAGTGTTGCAAATATGTATGAATGTGATATAAAGAAGTAAGGCATAGATGATCTATTGGAGTCATTTCTAGAAGATCCTCAACTCTAGAATCCTATGTTGTGCTTGTAGAATATAAGATATCACTGAGAGGGGGGGTGAATCAATGATTAAAAACAATTTAAAACAATGTGTGCAACTAGTAGGATTATGAAAGCACTAACAAGCAATAAAACACAAGAGCACATCACATAACACTAGATATACCAGGAAAACCCAATGTGGGAAAAACCTCGATGAGAAATTATGCTGGAGATCTACTGCTCCAATCTAGCCTCATAGTGAAATAACAATTTTACAATGTTCAGGGCACCAACCCCTAACAATTTATGAGAACCTACCCAAAGGAGCACCAACCCCTGCACCGAGAACCCACTCGGTGAAATACAATAAGATATAAAATGAATACAAATGTAAACACCTTGTTACAAATGAGTTTTTTAACACTTGGAAACTATTCACTCTGTTAAACTTCTTTTATGTTTCACTCCTCTATTCTATTGGTCTTCTATTCTTACTTTCTGAATCCTCTATGACTCAGTTTCAGCCTTGCCAGATCTTCTTTGAAACTCATTTTTCTTTCCTTCACTCTCTGCTGATATCTTATCGGTTTAGACATTGCCGATTTATCAGACTATTAACCTCTGTAATAGTTTATCGGTTACCTTAACCCTTTCCAATTAAACCTTCCTTACCGGTTCTTCTCCAACACTTCGTCGCTTTAATATTTTCTATCTCACTTAGACTGATTAACTCTTACCTCATAGAGATTCACTATATCATAAATCTCTCATTAAGCATCACCTCTCTCAACAACCTTAAGTGTATGATCTGCATATTTATATATATGCTTTCCTGCCAAAACAAAAACTCAAAAATTCATGCGCTTAGGGTTTTCTTCACTAACCTTGATCCATATCGAATCAAGTATCGACAACATACAATAGTACATCAAAAAGATCTATCCTCTTTTTACTCTTGTTTACTATATTTAGCAAACTAGACTCTGTTCATCAGTCTTGATTTTGTCGATCAATAAATGATTTAGCAATTTTTGTTGGCATTTTGCATATAGATTGCATTAATGATATGTCGTCATTGATGTCAATTGAACCAGTGAATGGTATTCATGATATTGTTGATGTTATTGTTGTTATTACTATCATCTTGTAACCAGTATGATAAACTTTGAGGAAGATGTTGTAAACAAGTATATGGTAGTTTGTAAGTTGAACCGGTGTAAAGGGTTAAACCTTTCTATGTTATGTAATCGGTAAACCCCACCAGTTGTTTTATGTTAAACCCTAACCAATCAAGTTTGTTGGTTAAAGATCTAATGTTGAGTGGTAATGATGGAGAAACAAGTGATCATTGAATGAGGATAAGTTCTGATTGATTTGGCGTGTTTGTTTATTGTCTTGGAAAGGAGCAAAGTGGATTGCATCTAATGCATAGTGCTTGATGAGTTACAAAGTCTGATGAAGTGGTGATCATGGAGCACTTGGAATTTTCTTGATTAATGTGAAGAGATTGCTATGATTTCTAACAGTCAAGATTGTACCGACTTGTTTGTAATCTCGATGATATTGTTTTGATAAGAGTTGGCAAAGTTGACAAGATTGGCAGAAACTAGTTGAGTGTGTGGTTGCCTAACCGATGGATGGATCTGTAGTTTGAGTAAAGGCAGATTGAATCTTAAGAAAGATCTGATCAAGCAGATGTAGTGTTATTCAGGTAGATCAAGAAAACCTATTGTTTTCTAACATTTACAATAGAAATTGAAATCCCCTAACTGGGTAAGCTCTAACAAGCTTGGTTACTTTCTAAATCCTCTCACAAGATGGTCCATTAGTTTGGATTCTCAAATCCTCCAGCGAGGTTACTCCTAATAGGGTATCATGCTTTTCATCAAGGCATATTTGTAAATCCTTTAACCGGGTGATTCCTAACAGAATCAGTTCTTAATAGGACATATTGTAAAAGCTTTAACAAGCTTGGCTCCTAACAAGGAAAACTTCAAAAGAGTTCAGATAGCTATCCTTGTGAGTCTCATCTCACCATGGTTTTGACCTATTTGGGTTTTCCACGTATAAATATTTGTGTCAAGTGGTGAATGATTTTGTGGTTATGATATTATTTGTTGATTTGATTAACTACTTAACTATTTTGATAAGGCATGATAATTGGAAGCATTGAGAGATGAATATGTTGACATATGATTAATCATTTTTTATGTTTACAAGATTGAAGTTGTTTACTGTTAAGTTGTCATAAAAGTCAAACCAGTTGATGTTGGTTGATGTTGGTAATATTTGAGATGTTATCTTGACTAAGTTATTTGTTGATAAGTTTATTTTTGAGTTTGGGAGTTTGTATCAGTTTTTCAGTATACCGATTCACCCCCCCCCCCCTCTCAGTATTCTATCAGATACTTATTCTTTCATCATACCATTAGTTTATTTCTTCAGATCAACTAGATGATCAAATATCCTTCTTCAATCATGATGTCAAAGAATAAAATCTCTGCCCTTTGATCTTCTTTGAGCCGCAATCCTCTACAACTGATCCATGATTTTCGCATTCAACATTTAATATGAACTTAGTCAGCAACTAGCTCACCGACACACCATTCACCTACCACTACATGTTTGCCACATGGCATCCACGTGACATATCTATCAGCATCCATCTCACTTGATTGTGTTAGTTCAACTTTGGTCACCGAACAAACATGCTACTGGTATACCTAACCAGTTAACCTTCATATTGATCACTTCACTATTATGTTAGTTAGGTCATGTTATATTGGACTACACTTATTGGGTTTTCTTGCTTATTGGTTGACAGACTTATAGGTTGACATCCCATACCGGTTGACATTAACATGCCAACAACCTCCAATATCAGTAATAATATCTTACACACTGATTGACATACTTACCGGTTGACATTAATGACAAAACAATGCCAACAATGTTTATCTTGGTTGGTATCCTAGTTTAGTATTAGTTGTGTATCTATTGTATCTATCATGATCTATGTTCCAACATTTGTGGTATTTGTGGAATTTATATCTTGGAGGTAGGAGTTGTTGTACTTGGAGTTTTGTGCTTTTGGGTCAGGTAGACCACTATTCTGTACCAGTAATTAAGGCATACATTTTGGTAAATGAATTGTGTGAAGGAAGTCTGTAGGAGATCAAGGGAAGGCTGACTTTTTTAATCATGGTTTTGGTCAAGGCTTTATTAGATAACATGTTGATCTGCATAGCTTATTATTATATAAATCATTTGTGTTTGGCCAACATATTATCTCAATGTATGAGCTTACTGATATATATATATATATAGAAGTTGTGTATGTAAAAATAATAAGAGTGTGTAAGGTGTATCAAATAGATAGCAGAGCAAGAGGTATGTGAATGGCAAAGTTGTGGATAATCGAATAGTTGTAGTATGAGGAGTATATGAGAAAAGGAATATATAAAGGAGTCAGTGTGCAGATAGTGGTGCAGTAATCCTTTACGAGATCTATTGTAAGTGATTGGTTCTTCAAATAAATGTAGTAATCCCTTACCGGACTTGCTACAAGTTATTGTGGATGGTGGTACAATGTTCCTTTACCAGATCTCTTGTAATTTTTTTGAGTTGTTATCAATTTTTAATCTAGAACTAACCTCGTGCATTAGGAGATGTAATTTTCCTTAGTTCATTTATATCTATTGTAGTGAGCATTCCAATAGTGAGCTATTTTTTGTAATCTGGTAGTGAGCCATCCAATAATGAGTAACCCCTTTTTGTAAACAACATATAACTAGTTATATTATCTTGAGAGCTAACACTCTCTATGGTTTTTCCCATTTGGATTTTCCATGTATAAAATATAGAGTTCAATTTGTGGTCATGTTATTTGCTTATTCTACATTTGATTTTTCATATTGATGAACTTAATTGATGAAATTGATATATTAAAAAAAGGTTATAAATTGTGGGAAAGTTTTAGTTATTGTGGGAATACTACTTTACCCCCCCTCTCAATATTCTGGTCCATTCAACCAATTCAATAATTGGTATCAAATATTTGATGCCTTGCTTGAAAGCTTAACCACTTGAGGGAGATCTTTGTTGGTTGAATCATGGCACCGATTAGTATGACTAGAGAATATCATCTGGATGAGGAATTACAAACAACTCTTGAAGATCTAGAAAGTGTTGTGTCTAAGAATGAGGAATTGAAAGAGAATGTGAACGTAGCAAATGAATTTGTGCAAAATATGAGAGAACAAATATAGAAGTTCAAGTTGATACATAAGGAAGTTACCAATCAGTTGAAGTAGGTGAATGAAATAGTTACAGATTTGATTCAATAGATTGAGGAGAAGAACAAGATAGAGGAAACCCTAAAAGAATCAATCAAGCTGAAGACTGAAGAATGTGAGAAGATAAAAAAGAAGTGAAGAAGTTGAAGGCAGAAAGTAAGGTTCTTAATAGTAGATAATTTTTGGAAGATTTGATTAACATGCAAAAATCTCATGTAGAGAAGATTGGACTTGTATTTTAGACTGGTGAGTGTTCAAATCAGAATAATAGATACAAAAGTAAAGAAGTTAATGTGGAAGAAGAGAAGAAATTAGAAGATGCAAGAAATCCTTAGAATCAAATATCTACTTCAAGAAGACTACCGGTTTGACAACCAAATGCACACAAATACCCATCATTTAATGGTTATTGTTTTCGATGCAATAAATTTGGTCATAAGGCTTCAAACTGTAGAAGCATTCAATGTTACAGTTGCAAGAGGTTTGGTCACAAAGAAAATTACTATATGAATAATTCTATGAGTTAGAATGATAATCTAGTTGGAGCAAATAAATTGAATAACAACAAATTTCATGGATATTTTCATACATGAAATGATTATGGTCACAAAGAATCAGTGCAAATCTAGATCACATTTAGTAAATTCAAAGCAGAAGAACATCAGTTGTTACAAGTGCCAAGCAATCTAGACATTATGCTAACTAGTGTAGAAATGAAAATGTGGAGAAGTATACTAAGAATAATGTAATGAAGACTAATGAATCAAAGAAAAAGAAATTTATGGTTTGGAGAAAGAAGGTGAACAATGAAAGCAAGCCTGGTGTACCAGAATTTGATGTCTGCAACTCTTCCTCTAGTAACTAAGCTTATCACTTTAGCTTAGGGGGATTTTTCAAATAAAATATTTTGGTCCCCCCTTTTGAGTTGGTTCATATCATCGATCCGACATGACTATGTTAGAGATGTTATTTGGTAATTGAAGGTTTGTGCTGACATCATCAATAAGACACTTTTTGGCAACAAAAGCCTAGAAGAAATTGGTAAATTAAATTTGGGAATTAAAGATCCTTTTCATCATTAGGCAAGAAATATTTGTTTGAGGAGCAGGAGCACAAAATTAACAGCGCAAAGTAGAAAAGTATAGCAAGCATTGAATCAAAGATGACTGTCAGAGATTCAAGCAGCAAAATTTTTCCATTGATGGAAAAAAAATGGCTAGATGAATTTGACACAAAGAAGATAAAAAAAATGGAAAGGAATCTTAGTGAGACATGTTTGTAGAAGGTTCAAGAGCTAAGTCACAAAGGAATGGAATTATGGAGTGAGTTTCTGTGGTTTAAGAATGAAGATGTAATTAGGTTAATTTTGTGTTGCATGTAGAATGTTCATTTATCGTGTTGGATAAACCCTACCTAGTCACAAAGGATATTATTTCAGTTGTTACTAGTTTGTGCGATAGTGGGTGTGTACCGGTTAAGAAGATAGTGAAGAACAAGGAGGTTGAAACCCTTACTAGTGTAACAGGTGATCAAAGGGCATTGTTGATCAACAAAATCATTCATCTTGTTGTGAGGTATGTAGAATATGGAATTTCCTATAAGATTTATTTAAAAAATAGAGAAGTTTCAACTTCAGCTATTGTAGTGTATGTTGCGCATAAAATTTGTATTGAAGATGCTATATTTGATTTGTGTGGATTATTAAAGGACCAATTGTTAGAGAATATCAAAATGACAAATGATCATGGCTACCCCTTTCAGTTTGGATCATTGCTTGTTTGTTTGGCTATTTATTATCTAGGATCCCTTCTAGCTAAGGAGAATGTGATATGGGAATATGTAGTCCTAGTTGCTAGGTAAATCTTTCGATATTTGAATGGTTTGGATAAGAAAGAAGATGCATGTAATGCCTATTTTAGATTATTTCTAGATATGTGGAGTATTAGTATGATATACCCTGCTATCAGTTCAGCTAAGGAAGGTTCTTCCTCTAGAAAGAGAAAAAGGAAAGAGATTGTGCCTTATAGTTCTTTGGAATCTAAGAAGTGAAAGAAGGATCGAAAAGAAGAAGACATTGTTGTGATTGAAGATCTAGAATCCCTTGTGTCTAACGGAGTAGTTGTTGTAGAGAAAAAAGTGAAAGTGTTTGAATCTAATGATGAGTATAATTTGCTAGAGATTATTGGTAGTGCAGATGGAATAAAGAAGATTAGAAAGATGGGGATGACTTCTATTGAGGCGGACAGAATTGAGAATGTCTTGATAGATCATTTTCTCTAGAACAATAACAATATTAAAGATGTTAGTGATGTGCTTCTAAAATCTCTGTCTGAGATAGTCAAAGAGAGATTGACCGAGCGAATCATTACTATAGAATATTCAGATGAAAAAGATGATAATCTCTAGAGTATATTTGAGAAGTGTAGTGATTCATAGAGGGATTTATCCAAATGTATAAATGAAATGAGAGATTGTATCGGCAATTCTAGCAAGGTTTATAGATATTGTCTTTCACGGATGTTTGTTGTAGTGAAACATAAAGATAAGATTGATGTTGTTTAACAAGAACTATGTTCTTTGGGTAAGTCATTTGATTTTTTGGGCGACAAGGATGGAGAATAGAGGAAAAAGGCAAATTATGTTCAGGTTGAATTGTTAATGTTGCAAAGGCAAAGAGAAGACTGTGAGTGTTTTTTTAGAAGGTCAAGGAAATTGTTGAATCTAAGCTAGAGCACTTTTCTTTATTTCTTGGTCATGCGGTTGAGTATTAGCAAAATCCATCTACTCCAAACAACTTTTCTCATATTGTTGACCTGTTGGTAGAATGTAGGAGTTTATCTATTAGAATTAAGTTGGTTGTTCACTCTTGGAGGGTTGTTCCTCCAAAAATTAACGAGAATTATAAATAGATATTTCAAAAGAGAAGTTGAGAATCATTTTGGGTTGGCATGTTGTATTGTCCCTCCTAGACTCACATTTTGATTTATGTATCAGTGGACTTATTTAGACTTATGGTTGATGTTTCGATGATAACTTATGACTCTATTTCTATCTCAAATGATATTGATCATGTTAGATAATTTATATGGACATATGCTATTTGATGACTTATGTGGATTATTGATATATCTTAGACTATATTGATGATGGATCTATATTTGTTGATTTATATGTGCTCATTATTCATGATGGATCATATATCTTATGAGATTTTGATGATATCTTGGTTATGCTAACCTTAGTTCATGGTCATATTGGTTGAATTGATGCTATGATGATTATAATGGTCTTCTAGTGTATTCATGATTAGAGACGATGGCATACCACTCATTGCAAGCACAATATGATGTTGTGATTCTCTATCACCTGCTTGATCATTATGATGTATATGTGTTGTATATATGTTGTATCATGTTTAGTGGTTGTTGCCAGAATTGCAGGTACTACATATCAACTCCACCTGGTTTCATATGTCAGAGTGTGTCTTATCCCAATAGCAAGTTGTTGGAGATGGCCTGAGTTTCCTTCTCATTCTCTAGGCTTAAGTTGTTCACCTTGTCAGTTGTGTTGTGGTGAAAGTTAGTGGTTAGAGTCTTGTGTCGATGTTCGGCCCTATGTTGGGTTACTTGTGATGTTGTGAGTATGTGATTAATATTTTATTAATATATAGTTAATATTATAGTTTGATTATTTAATATTTATTTGTATTGGCTTGATTATTGATTATCGAGTTTGATTTATTGATTTATTATTTATTGGCTATTTATTATTTATTTTTAGTTATTAATTGATGTTATTTATTTATTAGGTTCTAACGTTAATTTCTATTTCATTTATTTAATTTAATTGGTTTGATTATTTATTATTTAGCTGATTCTTTATTATTTATTTATTGTTTAATTATGATTTATTATTGATGATTATTTATTGTTGATTTGCTAATGTTTATAATACTATTGTTATTAAATATATAGTAACCTTTGTTATTACATGGTTATTAGGTATATTATATAACTTACCCACCCTTTTACCCTATTAGCTGAGTTGAGGGAGGTAAGTAAGTAATATTATTAAATATTACTTGCCTCGGTATTATGCATGGTAGGTATATTATATAGCTTTTTGGAATATTTTGATTGGCGGATGATTTTCTATAGTTTTTCTATTGGATATTATTGGTCATTGTTGTTTCTAGGATATGTTGTTGTCATTGATGTCAACATACTCCTATGTATTGCTTTGGTGATTGTAGATTGGGAAGATCTTATGATCCGGGTTGTAGTGTTGTTTTGCTGATCATTGTTTTGTAGAGTTCAGTATTTCCTATGGTATATTCCGGTGTGATGAGATCTTGTACTGAGTTTTTAGGATATTGCTTGGGATGGTCTTGTGTATCTTCACTTCAGATGGATCGTGATTTGGTGCTTCACAAGTTATCTTTCTTCATGATAGTTATTGTTTGGCTGTGTTCTTGAGCTTTCAGACGTTGACTAATGAAGATTTGATAAGTGGTGCTGGTATAGCTATTCCTAATGATTCCAATGTGCTTGCTAATGTTTCTTAGTTGTGTCCCATTTTTTTTATGATCCGCATTGATTGTTGTGCGATTTTTTGGTAGTTTCAATGAACCGGTGATGATTTTCGTGCTATGTGGTTTTCCTGGTGGTGTAGCATGTTGCGGTTGATCTTGGCATAATTTCTGGTGGAGTTGAGCATTTAGGAATTTGTTTTAGGACCATTTTATGCTATACAAATCATTATTTTGGTCCAGTGGTTTATATTTGTATCATGTGTTGTAATTTTGTAATTGAGGGTTGAGGGTTTAGTTGACCTTGTTACCAAGGTTGATGAATTATATATATAAGTGATATTGTCATGTAATTTGGTGTTAGATGTTATGTCTACATTATTAGAGAGAGGTTTATGTACAAATAAGTGATTCATCCTTTGATGTTGTGTTTGAGGAGAGATTGGTGTTGCAGAGCAGACATTTGTGCTTAACCGAAACTGTAATCAGGCATTTGAAGATGCTATTCTTTCAGTTCATTTCTTCTGGATTGTAGTTAGAATCTTAGTGTAAGTTAGTGAGACTTCCCTGAGGGTTGTAGCCTTCTAGGCCATTATATTTGAGCAGTGAGCTCTAGGCAGTGTGCCTGAATGCATGTGCATTCCCCATTGTAATAATTTCACATACTACTATTGAGTATCATCTTACTGTGGGTAGGTTCCCATCATGGTTTTCCCCTTAACCAGGTTTTCCACATCAAAATATTGGTGTTGTATGTTGTGCTCTCAATTTTCTTATCTTAGTTGTTACTGCAATTTATCAAATATATTTTTTGTGATTAGGTTTTATATTCCAGTGAAGACTGATTCGCCCCCCCCCATCTCAGTCTTCCTTCTTGGTTGCTGCTAACATTTTCTTTAATTTCTTATTTATTTGAGTTTTCTAAGAATATTATTGGGGTTACTATTCAGAAGAGTTTTGTTGGCTCTTGAAGGTTGGTTTTATTTGAAGCTTGGATTTTTGAAGATTTGTGGATTGAATTTGAGGATTACGTGGTTGGATTTGCAAGATTTTGTTTTCTCTTATTCAAGTTGATTTATTGTCTTGGTTGCGATTTCTAGGTGAGAGCATCAATTTCTCTCTGCATGAAAAGATTGTCTTCTTCGTGTTTGCCAAAATATTGAATGTGAGGGATTTTTTAGTGTTTAAGTTCACCTTTTGGTTTGGAAAGATTGAATTATGAATTTATGCATGTATGCGTAAAATCTGGGAAATGGAGTATTATTGGGAATGATATTTATGCACATTGTCTTATAGATTTGTGTTTTCCTCTTCTTGAGTTCTTGTTGGGCTTTAAAATTAATTTTTATTGTTGTTTTATCTTCTATTATGATATACTGCATATCCACAAGTTTTTGTTTGAGTTTAATGCATTTTTGTGCAAGTCTGTGTAAAGGAGGTGTAGGGATTTGAGGTTAAAATTCTTTTGTGTGACTTTGAAAATCCAATTTTTTATTGTTATAGCCCTTTTTTGTCCTTCTGCACCTTTTATGAGTTTTATCTATTTGTTTTGTGAGCCTATGTGCGATTTGGGCAAGTTTTGTCAACCCGTTTGTCCATTTCATTGATTTTTGCTCTCTAGACTGAAAATGCTAATGTTTGGCACCAAAATGCTATAAGATGTCATGGATGTGCTAAACTATCTCCCAGATGTACTAAACTAGGTTTTTGATGTGTCATTCACTAGAGATGTCAGTTTTGTCAGTTTTGCTCTGTTTGATCATGTTTTTGGATGTCAATATTTTACTAGAGGCTTTTGCGATTGATGTTGATGTTATCAAAGGAGTTTTTTATTTGATTTTGATCCTTTCATGATTATATATGGCTCCACTAGGATGATGTGTACCTTATCATTAAGGGTTGTGCATATGTGATTCTTATCCCCAACAAGAGGATGAGTGTCTTGTTGTTGATGGATGGTTATTAGAGTTCCAGTGGGATGATTATGCCTCACTATTGAGGATTGGTATTTATTTTGGATTATCTTTTGATCTCATATAATTGCTTTGGTTCATTGTTGTATGGTTTTGGTGGAGGATCTTGCTTTTTATATTGGGGATGTGGTTCATATTATGCTTTAGTTGTATCATTGATGTTGTGACTATGGTTATATCTTTGGAGAGCCTTCATATTGTTGTTGTGATATCATTGTGGTTTATGTTTACCCTAAGGTCTTTGTCCATGGTCAGGAAGAGTGGGCTTCCATTTGAGTGACTAGGGTCATGAGGATTGGACAACTAGGTTACCTAGAGTCTATACCGCTAGGATATCTCATTGGAAGTTTAATTTGTATTCAAGTGATGACATAATTAATTAATCATAAGTAGGTTGGGTAGATTTAAATCACCTTAATAAGATAAGAAATGAATGTGTGGCCTCAACTCATGTCCTTGAGGTGTTTATGTTGATATGGGAATGGTTGAGAATACCTCAGTGATCTAGGTAAGCCGAACTCCCTTGATATCCTTGTAGGTTGAGATGGATTCACATGAGTATCAAAGATGTTGGGACAGGTTCCCATGGTGACTACATGTGATGACACTCTTTCCCTGCATGTGTCCATTATCCTTATGTCTTCATTGTTGATTATGCCTCTAGGAGTTTATTGAGTTGTGATTAGCCTTGTGATGCGATTTGATTCATTATTCTTGGATGTAGTCTTGTGGGTGTCATGTTGAGTTCCTTGGTTGTTAGGTGTTAGCCTAGGTCTTGAGTGTGAGTTGGAACCCCATGTTATCTCCTATCACGGGGTGTGGTTCCTATTTGGTTCCACATGGTCAAGTGGTTTGATGCCTTCTTCCATTAGGATGTTCTTATTTAGATGCTAGCATGCACATATATGGATTCTATGATTTTCATTATGCATCTAGTTGTGGAGTTGATTTCTATGTACTAAGATAAATAATTGTATCATGGTGAAATTGTAAACGTAAAATAGACTATGCACTTGTATCTAGTATTCTTATGTAATAGGGCATGGTTTAGTAGTTGTGATTATGACCTTGTAATGGAATAATGGATTTGGTTGTATGATTATGCATTTAGTGATATATGTTTGACTATTTTGATTTAAGGAAATAAATTAGTAACATGGTAAATAACATTGGAAATAGAATTATGGTGTTGTGATGTTCAATAAGTGATTGGGATTAGGAACATTTGAAATAGGTTCTTTAAAATGAACCTAATGGGATTTAAATGGTTTTTTCATTGTAATGAATGTATTCATTATAGGTAGATTAGTAAATGATCATACGTATATGCATGGGAAGAGTAAATGTTAGTAGGATAGTATGCATCAGAATATGAAAGTAATTATGATATTATGTTTATAATGAAATGTTCTCACTAAGGTTTGTGTTATGGTTAGATTAGGTAATGGTGTTCAGATACCCTAGGGAAGAATGGATGTATGCACTGATATGTTAGGATTATGTTGTTATTTCCTCTTGCATGTTATGATCATGTGTTTATGTTAATTAGTTCATGTACATATTATGGATAGATAGATAGATGTATACGTATTTTGTAATCTTATATGTGGTATTATTTGATGTTAAAAAAAATCTCTATTAGTATTTTATATATGGTTATTTCTTTAGGGTATTTTGGTGAGCATTAGATATGCTTGACATTCTTTTTGCAGCTGAAAGCATTCATTTCTTTTTCTTTTTATTTCTTTTATTTCAATCAACGACATCCTTTGTCCTTGATGTCAGAGGGGGAGAAAGGTAATAGATCTGGAGAAATAAGGAGATATGTGAGTAAGGGAGAGTTTTTTTGAATTTATTCTTTTTGAGATGTTTTTCCATCAATGACAAAGGGAGAGATTGTTGGATTTGTGTGAATGTTTTAATTGATGTCAAATATGATAATCTAGTTATGACCAATTAGCGTATCACATCCAGTGTATATTGTTGGAAGCATTTTTGGTATTACAGATAGGTATGAACATGATATAAAGTATTAAGGCATAGATGATCTACTAGAGTCATTTCCAAAAGATCCTTATCTCTGGAATCATGTGTTGTGCTTATCTTGGTTGGTATCTAGGTTTATTATCAGTTGTGTATCTTTTGTATCTATGTTCTAGCATTTGTGGTATTTGTGGTATCTGTATCTTGGAGTTGAGAGTTGTTGTACTTGGAGTTTTGTGTTTATGGGTCTGTGTCTAGGGGTCTGGTAGATCCCTGTTCTATCCTAGTAATTAAGGCATACATTTTGGTAAATGAATTGTGTGAAGGAACCGTGTAGGAGATCAAGGGAAGATCGACTTTGTTTTCATGTTTTTGTTCAAGGCCTTATTGGATAACGTGTTGATCGAGCAACTTATTATTGTATAAATCATTTGTGTTTGGTTGACATATTATCTTGGTGTATGAGCTTACCAATATATATATAAGGTGTGTATAGAAAAATAATAAGGAAGGGTGTGTGAAGAGTATGAGATAGAAAGAAGAGTGTGTGTGGTATAGAAAAGTAAGAGGTATGTGAATGATAGAGTTTTGGACAACATAGTAATTGTAGTGTCAGGAGTATATGAGCGCAAGAATATATAGAAGAGTTAGTGTGTAGATAGTGGTCCAATAATCCTTTACTGGATCTATTGCAAGTGATTGGTTTGACAAAGTAGTGCAGTAATCCGTTACCAGACTTGTTGTAGGCGATTGTGGATGGTAGTACAATGATCCTTTATCATATTTGTTGTAAGTTTTGTGAGTTGTTATCTTAGCTTAATTTGGAACTAACCCCATGCATTAGGAGATGCAATTTTCCTTAGTTCATTTATATCTATTGTAGTGAGTAAGCATTTTGATAGTGAGTCATTTTTGTAATCTAGCATTGAGCCATCTAGCAGTGAGCCACCCCTTTCTGTAAATACCATATAACTAGTTATATTATCTTGAGAGCTAACAGTCTCTGTGGTTTTTCCCATTTGGGTTTTCTATGTATAAAATCTGGTGTTCAATTTGTGGTTGTGTTATTTATTTATTCCACATTTTCTTTTTATACTAATGAGCTTAATTGATTAAATTGATATATCAATAGAAGGTTTATAAATTGTGGAAAAGTTTTAGTTATTATGGGAATAACGATTGACCTCGCTCTCAATATTCTGGTCCATTCAACCAATTCAACAAGATAGAGATCCACAATAGGGATAAAACACCTTCAAAAACAAGGAGATTTCCTTAATAAATATGCATGTGTTAAAAGATAGAAGAAATATCCTTATAAAGAATTAAAATATTAAAGCAAGGAAGAGATTGTTGTAAAGGAGATATCTTGCAACAAGTGTAAGGTAATCCTTATCAAGGATACATGATTGTCAGGGGAGGGAAGAGATATTTGTGTTAAGATAACTACCTTTGTAAAGAGAGGAGGTCTTTAAAAAAAATGACGCATTCAACAACAATAAAGAGGAAGGAGATCAATAATGCACACCTTCCCTATTTCTAGGAGAAGGGATTCTTGAAAAATTATTTTACATTTTCAATGCTAAGAAGAGATCATTTAAAATATATAGTTCATAATAGGGGATACACACCTCCAAGTGAGGATTGTTGGACTTGTGTGGATATTGTCATTGTTATCATTGATGTCAAACTAATTATCCAATTGTGGTATCTGTATCTTGGATTTTGGTCTAGATGCATGTAGTTTTTGGTATTAGTGGAAGTCTTGAATGAAAGATCCTCATCTCTGAAATCTTGAGCTATTCTTTTTTTTTGGTCTTGGTATCAGTGGTGTGTTCTGGTATCAACTATTTCAGTTATATTAGTTGTATCTTTCATGTCTCAAGGTTCAATATCTACGGTATGCATGGTGTTTGTATTTTGGAGTTGCTATGCGTGGAGTTTTATGTTTATGGGTCATCATATATGGGTCTGATTGACCCTTGTTCTATTTTCTTAAATAAGGTATATGCATTAGTGAATGAATTGTGTAAAGGAATCATGTAGAAATCTTGTCAAGGACAACATGGTTATCATGTTTTTTAATTAAGGCTTTATTGGATAATGTGTTGATCCGTGTAGTGTATTACTTGTGCTTGGCCAACATATTATCTTGGTGTGTAAGAATTTTGGTATATATAGACGTATATGTATGCATGGTTGTGTGTGTGGTGAGGACAAGTAAGAATTAGTGTGTGGAGTGCAAGTTGTGGACAAAAAAGTAGTTGGAGTAGAGCTAGAGTACGAACAATATTGCAATAATCCCTTACCGAATCTATTGCAGGTTTGTGTGGTCAGTGGTATAGAGATCCTTTATTGGATCTACTACAAGTTTTGTGAGTTGTAATCCGAGCTTAACCTAGAACTAATTTTATGCATGTGGAGATGCAACTTTTCTAAGTTCATTTTTGTCTATTGCAGTGATCTTTCTAGTAGTGAGCCATTTTTGTAATTTGGCAGTGAGCCACCCATTTTGTTTACACCATATAACTAGTTATATTATCTTGAGAGTTAACACTCTCTGTGGTTTTTCCCATTTAGTTTTTTCATGCATAAAATTTGATGTTCCATTTGTGGCTATGTTTCATTTTTATTATGCATTTGGTATTTCATGTTGATGTGCTTAATTGATAAATATGATATATTGGTAAAATATTAAAAAGTTGTGAGAAAGTTTTTAGTAATTGTGGGAATATTGATTCACCCCTCCACCTCTCAATATTCTGGTCATTTTAACCAATCCAATAATTGGTATCAAAGCTTTGATCCCTTTCTTGAAAGCTTAACTGCTTGAGGGAGATCCTTATTGAATCATGGCATCGTTGAGTATGACTTGAGAATATCACTTGGATGAGGAATTGCAAACAACTCTTGAAGATCTGGAAAGTGCTGAATCAGAATGAGAAATTAAAAGAGAATGTGAAGGTAGTGAATGAATGTGTATAGAAGCTAAGAGAAAAAATTCATAAATTCAAATTAAGGCATAAGGAAGTTAACAATTAGTTGAAGCAAGCGAATGAGACTTTTAAAGATTTGATACAAAAAATTGAAGAGAAAAACAAAGTAGAGAAAACACTGAAAGAATCAATCAAGTTTAAGGCTGAAGAATGTGAGAAACTAGAGCAAGAAGTGAAGAAGGTGAAGGTAGAGAATAAATTTCTTGATAGTAGTAAGCTCTTATAAGAATTGATCAACATGTAGAAAGCTCATTTGGACAAAACTGGACTTGGATTCTAACCTGGTAAATATTCAAATTAGAATGAAAAAGACAAAAGCAAAGAGGTTAAGGCTAAAGATGAGAAGAAATTAGAAGATTTAGGCAAGACCCAAAATTAGAGTACAAATGCAAGAATCCCACTGGTTCATCAACCTAATGCACAAAGTTATCCATCATTTAATGGTTATTGTTTTCAATGCAATAGATTTGGTCATAAGGTTGAAAATTGTTGAAGCATTAAGTGTTATAATTGCAAGAGATTCAAACATAAAGAAAATTACTATCAGAGTCATCATCTGGGTAGAGAAAATAAGGTGAGTAATAAATTTCATGGATAATTTTAATACATGCAATGGTTATGGTCATAAATCTAATCAGTGTAGATCTAGAACCCTTCCGGTAAATTTAGTGAAGAAGAATATCAGCTGTTGAAAATGCAAGCAGTCCAAACATTATTTTAATCAATGCAGAAATGGAAATGTGGAGAAGTCTGCTGAGAAAAAAGTAATAAAGGATAATGGATTGAAGAAAAAGGAAATTTTGGTTTGGAGAAAGAAATAGTGGATAATAGAAGCAAGCCTGGTATATCAAAATCTGGTGTAGGCACCACTTCCTCTGATATCTGAGCATATTGCTTCGGCTCAGGGGGAGTTCTTGAAGAAATATTTTTTTCCCCCCTTTTGAGTGGATCATGGCATTGATCCAACATGACTGAGTTAAAGAGGCTATCCAATAATCAAAGGTTTGTGCTAACATCATTGACAATACACTTTTTGATGGTAAAACCATAAAGGTGATTTTTGGCAAGATAAGTATTGATGTTTGGGGTCATTGTTCTTTATCATGTTATTAGTATTTGGAAGTGTTATGAATAGTAGAAGAGCAGTAGATCAATTAATCATGAAAGGAAAAATGATCATTAGAGAATCAAGCACCAAAGAATTTTAGGTTGTAGAGAAAGTATTGTTGGATGAATTTAACTCAAAGAAGATCAGGAATATGGAAAATAGTTTGAGCAATATTGAGTTGCAAAAAATCAAGGAATTAGAGAATAAAGGATTGAATCTATGGACAAAATTTATCTGGTTTGATGATGCAAAAGTGATCGGAGTGATCCTTAGTCATGTACAGAATGGTAGAATCATGTTGGATAAACCCTATCCAATCACAAAGGAGATTGTCTTTGTTATTACTATTTTGTGCGACAATGGAGTCACTCTAGTTAAGAAATCAATAAAGAACAAAGAGGTCAAAACCCTAACAAGTGTAATGGGTGATAAACGAGTATTAATCATTGACAAAATCATCAATCCTATTATGAGCTATGTTTCACATGTCATTTTCTACAAGATCTATTTAAAAAATAGGGAAAGTTCTACTTTGGCTATTGCAGTTTACTTGGCACATATGCTTGTTATGGAAGATAGAATGTTTGACTTGTGTGAATTTCTGAAGTAATTGCTATTAGAAAACATCAAGATGCCAAAAAGAGAAGAATTACCCCTTCTGGTTTGGATCATTGCTTGTTTTCTTAGCTATGTATTGTCTGGGATCCCTTCCAACTAAAGAAAATGTGATATGGGAGTCTAGTGTTTTGATTGCGAAGTAGATCTTTAGATATTTGAATTGTTTGGATAAGAGAGAGAAGGAATGCAATGTATATTTTAAATTTTTGCTGGATATGTGGAGTGTTATTCAGGTATACCCTACCATTGGTTCTGCTAAAGGAAGTTCTTCCTTTGATAAGAGGAAAATAAGAGAGTCTATGTCTATCAGTGTCTCAGTACCTAAGAAGAGAAAGAAGGATAAACAATAAAAAGTTGTAATAATTGATGATTTAGAATCTCCTATGGCTAAGGGAGAATTGGATGTTGTAGAGCAAGAAGCTAAAGAATCTAATGATGAGTCAAATTTGCTAGAGATTGTTGGCAGCGTTGATAGATTAAGGAGAATTGGTAAGATGTGGTTGACTTATGTTGACTTAGATAAGATTGAGAATATTTTGTTAAACCATTTGGTCCAAAATAATATGAGTATTGAAGATGTCAGTAATGTTCTTTCAGAGTCCTTGTGTGAAATTGTTAAGGAGAAATCGTCTAAGCAATCTATTGATGCTGAGGTTCCAGAAGATAAAGGTGATAATATGTAGAGTCTATTGAAGGAATACGATGATGTAAAGAGATCCCTATCCATATGCATTGATGATATGTGAGACTATATTCATAGTGCTAGTAGAGTCTACAAGTATTGTCTTTCATGAACGATAGCTGCAGTCGTGGCTACAATAAAGCACAAAGCAAAGATTGATTTTGTTAAGAGTGAATTAAGTTCATTAGGCAAATATTTTGATTTTCAGAGTGACAAAGATAGAGAGTAGAGAAAAAGGATAAATTCTCTTTAGGTTAAATTGTTATTTTTGCAAAGGCAAAGAGAAGACTTTGTGAGATGTTCTGGAAAGTAAAGGAAATTGTTAAGGCAAAATTGGATCACTTTTTAGCATTTCTTGATAGTGCAGTTGAGTATGAGTAGAATCCATTTACTCTAGACAAATTTTCCCATGTTGTTGGTTTTCTAGTGGAATGTAGGAGTCTGTTAATTAGCATTAAATTAGTTGTGAATTCTTGGGAGGTTCTTCTTCTAGAACTAAAAGAGAAGTACAAGCTAATCTTGTAGAAGAAGAGAAGTTGAAAATTTCATTGGGTTGGTATGCAATTTTGAAACTTTTTTTTAATAATTGAAAGTGTTCATATCATTTATTTTTCCTTTTCATCAAAGACACCCTTTGTCCTTGATGTGAAAGGGGGCGAAAGGTAATTGGAGAAAATTTTTGGAGTAAGGAGATACATGAGTTAGGGGGAGTCGTAAGTAGATAAGTTTCTTTTTGAGCTATTTTGCCATTAATGACAAAGGGAGAGACTGTTAGACTTGTGTGAACATTGTCATTGTTGTCATTGATGTCAAACCAATTATCTGGTTTGGCCTGGATGATATATATTGGATGATATATATGAAGATGGTGTGTAGATGTTGTATGCAATTTTTGGTATCGCTGGAAGTCTTGAATGAAAGATCCTCATCTCTAGAATCCTGAGTTATGCTTATTTTTTGGTCTTGGTATTAGTGGTGTATTTAGGTATAAACTATTTCAATTATGTCAATTGTATCTTTCATGTCTCATGATTTGATATATGTGGTATGCATGGTATTTTATTTTGTAGTTGATATGCATGAAGTTTTGTGTTTATGGGTCAACATATATGGGTCTGGTTGACCCTTGTTCTTTTCTAGTAATTAAGGTATATGCATCGATGAATGAATTGTGTAAAGGATGCATGTAGAAATCTTGCAGAGGCTGACTTGGTTATCATGTTTTTTTATTAAGGCTTTATTGGATAACATGTTTATCCAAGCAACGTATTAATTGTTCTTGGCTGACATATTATCCCAATGTGTAAGCTTTCTGGCATATAAATAAGTATATGTATGCTTGGTTGTGTGTGTGGTGAGGACAAGTAAGAAGTAATGTGTGGAGTGCGAGTTGTGGATAGTGAAATAGTTAGAGAAGAGTTAGAGTGCGAACAGTATTGCAGTAATCCCTTACCAAATCTGTTGCAAGTGTGTGTGGTTAGTGGTACAAAGATCCTTTACTAGATCTGCTATAAGTTTTGTGAGTTGTAATCTAAGCTTAACTTGGAACTGATTTCATGCATTTGATGATGCAACTTTCCTCAAATCATTTTTGTCTATTTCAATGAGCTTTCTAGCAATGAGCCATTTTTGTAATTTGGCAATGATCTATTCAATAGTGAGCCACCCATTTTATTAACACCATATAACTAGTTATATTATCTTGAGAGTTAGCACTCTTTGTGGTTTTTCCCATTTGTATTTTCCACATATAAAATCTAGCACTCCATTTTTGGTTGTGTTTTCATGTTTATTGTGCATTTGGTATTTCATGTTGATGTGCTTAATTGATAAATTTGATATATCGGTAAAATATTAGGAACTTGTGAGAAATTTTTTAGTATCCATGGGAATACTGATTCACCCCCCCCCCCCCCCCCCCCTCTCACAGTATTCTAGTCCTTTCAACCAATCTAATAAGGATAAGATCCTCATGAAGGATAAAAACAATTATGTGAGAAAATAAAACCTTTAGAAAAGATACAACTCAACAAAGGGAAAGTTGATCCTAGCAAAGGATAAATGTTTGAAAATATTATTTTCCCTAGTATAGAGACAAAAATAATCGGGCTATTATGTTTCTATCCAAGTATTAGTGCACATAAAAATGCACCACCATGAATGACAATGAGGTCCAAAAATTAAATCTATGAGTTTCAAATAATGAGGAGCAACATAATAGAAAACAAATGCTATTTAGAAGGATAGGCAAAAGGTGCAACTTATTGTCACTTGCCACTTTAATGATACCAAGATTGATCAGTTATTAAATTTTACACTCTAAAGTTTGACATTCATTAGTGGAATGGCCATACATTTGATGATAGACACAAACAAAACAATTTCCATAATTTTGTGTACAACTTTCCTTTGTTTTGGCCAGGGGAGATTAATCAAGTTGGCTAGAAGTGTTAGGATTCCCAAAGATACTGAGAGGGGGGGTGAATCAGTATCTGACTGGTATAATAATTTTCTTAACTTATAACATGAAAAGCATATTAAAATTGTGTACCGATAAACCAGAAATAATGCAACAAATAAGAATAACAACCACAACATAAGAGACACACCATAACACAACATTTTAATGAGGAAACCCAGTGTGGGAAAAACCTCGGTGGGATTTGTGACCCACAATATTCACTTACTAGCCAATAAGAGAATATTACTACTTACAATAGGGGCCTGCACATGCAGGAAGGCCAAGTGCCTAGAGCTCATTGCTCAATTACAAAAGAAGTCACACTGAATTACAAAAATGGATTATACAAATCCAATGTCTTGTACTACTTCAGATTAGCATCTACTGTGCTAGATTCAGTACCGATTTAAGCTCTGCAATATACATAAACCCTTATCCTAATAATTCGCATATTAGGTTTGCTATGTTCTTTCCATCAATCACCTATTAAATGATTTACAATGATCTCATACATATATGAGTCATATTACAATCTGCTAAGTCAGCTTTACAAAAGATTTTACAATTAATTACAAAATATATATACACAAAATTCCTGTCAGCCAAGGTGTCGGTAATCTTCTTTTTCGATGCTGGTGATCTGTATGCCGGTGTAGAGTCTGTCGGAGCCAGTGCCTATGCTTTCCTGCTGGTATCACATGATTGTAAGGTTGTCATCAATGACAATACCTTCAATCACCTACAATGTCTCATCGGAGTGTGCATTTGCCAATAATCTCCCCCTTTGGCATTGATGGCAACACTCATGAGAAAAATCCAAAAATGGTTTGCCAAAATTGTCTTACCAAAAACTGTGTGCCAAAAATGTATGCTCCCCCTGAGCTGATGATGTCCTATTCTGATTATTTTTCTCATCGCACTACTCCCCCTTTGACATCAATGACAAAGGTTGTCATTTGTTGTTAGTGGAGTGTGGTTCCTACCTAGATTTTTGTAACCGGTGGGTTACAATCTGGAAAATATCTGTCAAAACCAAATTTAAACTGCTGCTGAATCTTTTGCTATCCTATAATGCCTCTTGTGTTCTTTGAACTGTACTGGCGAGTATGTGCATTTTCTTTTCCAGTGTCTTAAGTCTGAGAACCAAAGCCTCAGAAATTTCTTTTCTCAAAGAAATGAGGTAATCTAGTTTAGGACAAAGTTTACATTTTAAGCTCTTTGCCTTATCCTTTATTCTTTCTTTGTCCTTTTCTAACTTCTCTATTTTCTCTTCAAGATCTGCAATTTTCTTTTCTATCTCCAAAAATGAATTTGATATGCCTATCAGATTGTTAGCAATATTGTTAATCTCATCTTGTGCTTTGCTGATTTCCTTGTCTAGGTATTCTGTCAGAATATTTATTTACAAGTATCTCTATACAGTTTCTTGAAATCCAAAATTGTCTCTCCTAGTGCTAGTAATAAGGTGTCCATTTTCTCCTTGTTCTTCTTCACTATTTCCTCAAAGAATTTCTCTTTCTCTTTATTCATCCTCTCTTTGAATGTGTCCTCATTTATTTGATCAATTGTTAAAATGTTGCCAGTGATAAATTTAGACAATGTGTCTAGTTGTCCTAAAGAATCTTTATTGTCTACAATGCACTTTGGTGCTACCAATCTAAGAATAGGAATAGTTCCATCGATAGCCTTATAGGCTTGTGCATTACACTCTGTGATTTTCTTTATTGAATCTAGTAAGACCTCTATTACATTTGTAGGTCAGAATTATTCTATAGAAGTACCAGATGTCTGCCCAACTGTTTTAACAATATCCATGCTGCTGGTTGTAGTAATAACTTTGCTTGTTTCGACCTCTGGTAGGTCAATCTATGTTTGTATTTCTATTAACAAAGGTTTAGGCTTTTCAGTTTTAGTCGGTGGCACTGTCTCGGTCTGAACTTGTGTCTCAACCTATTCCTATTTTGGTTTCTCCATCTGTGTCTCAGAAGGTTTTTCTAAGCTCTCAACTACCGGTTTCTCAGATGTAGTCTTTGTATGCATTTTCAATTTCTCATTTTGTACCTCTGCATTGTCCATTGCTAGTTCTCCTGATTGTTTTTCAGTTTTATCTATCCGTTCTTCTAATGGTTTACCAGTGGTGTCCTCTATCGGTTTCTCTGTCTGAGTTGGTTTTTCTGTGCTTGTGTTTACAGTATCATTAACCTCAACCTCAACATCTATAGCTGGTGACTCAGTAATCACATCTTTTATTTTTATCCTTAGTGGTTTCTCTGTCAACCACAACATTTACTTCTTGTGTGTCAATATTCATAGTATACAAAACTTCAGACTTAGGATTTGTATCCTCTAGAGGAGTCTCCATACTCTTAGTGGTCAGTTGATTGTCTGTAGTTTATACCGGCGGAGTATTCAAAGGAGATGGGGTTAAGTTATCAATTATTTTTAGGCTTGGAGGTCCACCTACCTTTCCTTTCCCCTTATCCCTATCCTTTTGATATACCCTGATGGTCTTAGGTCTTAGTAACTCTTCTTGTTTCTCTTTTTCCACAAAGAATATGTCACGTGCATCTATTTTTTCTTCAGAGACTTCATTCACTCTACCTGCCATTGGTGCTACATGTCGATGAGCGGTTGAAAACACTACCCAGTTAGCCTCACTGATTAATTGGTCTATTTCATCAGCTAAGTTAATTGGATGCGGTTGAAAACACTACCCAGTACCGGTGAGGGTTTTCTTTTTCTTTCTACCCTTTTGAATACCACCGGTATATCACTCTCAGAAGAAGTTCCAACCGGTGAAAGATTAGTTTCCAGTTGAAGTCCTTCCAACTCACTTTCTTTGATACTAGTTTGTTTCAAAACATCTTCCTTAATTGCATTTTCCTGATGGGTTCCTTTCCTTACTATTTCTTCAACTTTCTTAACCCTTTTTCTTGACTGAATTCCACTTTCAGTTGTTTCTATATTTCCAAATACTTTCTCAGTGGGTTCCTTCGGTGCTTCAAGGAGGGCTTTTGTATAAGTTTCTATGATGTTATCATCTATTTCATAGCCCATTTCAATTACCCAGATAGTTCTAGGGACAACTCCCTCCGTCTAGATTTCATCCTTTTTAATTAAAAAATATATTTCCTTCTGATATTTATCTACAAGTGCCTGTGACAGTCTTATTCTTGTCTTCATTCGAGCTTTCAGTGCTTGAAAATGTTCATTTAAGTTTTTCTCCCTGTTATCTCCCATGTTGTTTAGTAGATCCAAAAGTTGCTTTCCTACTGGTATATCAAAGCCAAAATCTTTCTTGCCAATACTAGGTACTTGTTTAGTAATATAAAACATTAAACAAAGAAGTAAATTTCCAAATCTAAAGGTTCCTTTCTTATCTCCCTTTATCTTCTTCAAATTGTCTACCGATTCATCTTTGAGCCATTCACACACATCTATTCTAGCATTGTTGTTAACCATATCATATGCACTTTTAATACATAGGCTAGATACTGAGTTCAACCTATTTACATGTGTAGCTTTGTAGCCTAAAATCATACTAACAAATCTGACATTGGTGTCCTTCACATCATTTACCCTTAGAGACCTTTTATCAAATGTTGTGTTGGTTAGATCTATCACTATGCCATTTGAGACTCTTTTAATTCTGTCAGGTCTACTACTAGTGGAAGGTAACCCTGTTACTTCTTTTAATTCTTCTTTGGTGATCTTATGGATTGAATCCAACCAAAAGAACTCACCATGGACTCTGCTTAGGACTATCCTTATCACATCTTCAGGAAAATCAGGAATGCTAAGAATATCCCAAAAACCTAAGGTTTCTACTACCTTGTGTTCCGGCTTGACATTTCTAGATTCATCACAAATCATGGTCCTATACATGTTTTTGATTGCATCATCACCTAATTCCTCTATATGACAATTTATGTATATTCTAGGGTCTTCAACATAGACTACTCCCTTAGGAATTTGAGAAAATGCACCTAGGGTATCATCTTTCTTTGCTATTTCAGGTTTGAATATGGGTCTAGGGTGCTTAATAACCTCAATGAGGGTAGGGTTTGCAATAAATTTAGGAGAAGAGGAGGATGCCATGAATATAAATACCTCAATCTGCCTTAGGGATGAGGGCTTGGATGAATTGCTTCACTTGTTTGCTAAGGATGCCTTCGCTCGGGAATTTTCACACTCTCAAAGATTTGAATGCTTGGTGAATGAAAAAGGAGCCAAAACACTTTCTTTATAATGTTATTTTCTCCAACTATCACATTTAATTCTTGTCGATTAAGTCACAATTTAACTTATCTACCGGTATAGAAGTAATTTCAACTTCTTACCATCAACCGAGGGAATAATAACATGTTTTTCATTTTGTTGCTAAACCCCCAAAGGATTTTCCTTCAATTAGATGAAGAGTCTCCTGCCAGTGGAGTGATACTCTATTCTGCTAGTGGAGAAGTATTCCCATCAACATTCTAATTTGACTTTTTGATCCATTGTTTTGAGAATTCTTGCTTTACCTCTTCAACCTTTTCTTTACCTTTCAAACTAAGACCTTTGTTATTTGCCGGTGAAGTCTTTCTTCAATAAAATTTTGCATTATGTCCAAGTTTGTTACAAGCATAACAAGTCACATTGTTTTTCTGAATAGCTTTCCCATATCCTATGTCGGTATGTGTTTTGCATTAATTAGATAGGTGTCCAAATCTTCCACAAACATAACATCTTACACTCATTTTGTAATTTTCTGAGTTATGACCAACTTTGTTGCATTTGGAATATTGACTGGTGGGTGTGTTAGTGTTCTGATAATTTCTAGATCTACACTGATTTTCTCTATGACCATACTTGTTATAGTTAAAGCATTCCCCATTAAATTTGTAAGCATTAGGTTGTCTTACCAGTTTACTATGATCATGATTGTTTGCAGTACCAGAGCTTTCACAAATTTCAAAGCCAAGGCCATTTGTATCACCATTAGGTTTCTAATTTTTTAGCATGTCAACAAGTTCTTCTGAACTTTTCTTGAATTTCTCCTTGTGTTGATTTGCAGCAGCCAATTCACTTTCCAAGATTCCTTTCTATCTCATAAGTTCATTTGTGTTATTTTGTGTATGCATCAAATCTATTTTCAACATATCATTTTCCTGACTGAGTCTTGTGTTTTCATTTCTAGCGTCATTTAGTATTCTAACCAAGTCTTCTTCATTCTTCTTTCTATCTTCAATTTCTTTACAAAACCTCATAGTCATATCTTGCATCTCATTCTTCATTGTACTATTATCTTGTCTCAGCTTATTTACCAGATCATTAAGAGTTTCCTTTTCATCTTCATCTTTCTGCATCTTTTCACAAAGTTCTCTTCTCTTGTTCCTTGCAATAATGAAATTCTCTTGAAGTCCTTGAATGATATCCTGTGCAGCCTTTAGATCATCTTCAAATTTGATATTCTTTACTTTTTTTGCATCATAGTTTGAAAGAGTTGTTTCTAATTGCTTTCCCAAATTTTCCATCTCTACCAGTGTCAAGATCTTCCTCAAGTTGTTAGGCTTCTGAAAATAGAGGACCATGCTCTGATACCAATTGTTGGGATTCCCAAAGATACTCAGAGGGGGGGTGAATCGGTATCTGACCAGTATAATAATTTTCTTAACTTATAAGATGAAAAACATATTAAAATTGTGTACTGATAAACTAGAAATAATGCAACAAATAAGAATAACCACAACATAAGAGACACACCATAATGCAATATTTTAATGAGGAAACTTGGTGTGGGAAAAACTTCGGTGGGATTTGTGACCCACAATATTCACTTACTAGCCAATAAGAGAATATTACTGCTTACAATAGGGGCCTGCACATGTAGGAAGGCCAAGTGCCTAGAGCTCACTGCTCAATTATAAAAGAAGTCACACCGACTTACAAAAATGGATTATACAAATCCAATGTCTTGTATAACTCCAGATTAGCATCTACTATGCCAGATTCAGTACCGGTTTAAGCTCTGCAATATACATAAACCCTCATCCTAATAATTTGTATATTAGGTCTGCTATGTTCTTTCCATCAATCACCTATTAAATGATCTACAATGATCTCATACATATATGAGTCATATTACAATCCACCAAGTCGGCTTTAAAAAAGATTTTACAATTAATTACAAAATATATATACACAAAATTCCTGTCGGCTAGGGTGTCGGTAATCTTCTTTTTCAGTGTCGATGATCTGTATGTTGGTGTAGATTTTGTTAGAGCCGATGCCTATTCTTGCCTGCCAGTATCACATGATTGTAAGGTTGCCATCAATGACAATACCTTCAATCACCTACAATGTCTCATTGGAGTGTGCATTTTCCAACAAGAAGAAGGTCTAACAAAATTCTTTCTTTTTTAGATGAAAATCTATAAGAATAAGACATATATGTATTAGACAATGGAGGAGGGGATGTTAATAAAGAATGAGATTGGAAACCTAAACCTTCTTTAGAAAATTATGATGTAGAAATCTCATGAGCCTCAATACTTTGGTGTATACATCCTAAGTTGCCATATCCATTGTATTCATGTTTAGAAATGATTTTAAAACCAACTCCAAATTCTTAGTGGGTGTTGAAATGTTAGGAGGAGAGGGATAATTCTTAGTTTAAATTGGGTTGAAGTCTAGATAGCTCCTATCATCAACAAGAAATGTGTTAGGAATGGATTTATAAGAAGCTTGGATAAATGAAACACAAGTCTCCTTTGAGGCTTCAATTTTAAATTTGGAGACTTTATATTCTCCACAAAAGGAGGGTGTAAAGTCTAAGGGACCTCATTTTTCTCTAAGAAAGCATCATCGATGGGAGATTGTGTTGTAGAAGGAACCATAGTATTAAAGGAAGATATGCACCCTACTTATTTTTCAACATTACTATGGAATTTTGTATCAACCTCTACTATCGACATCTTGTTCTTGTGAATGAATTTGAGTGAGTGATGAAGATTACAAGGGTTCACTTGAATAGTGTGAAGCCATGGTCTACCTAGAAGAAGATTTTATGTGAGGGTATTGAGCATGACATGGATAGTCATGGGTAGGATCACACGATCTACTTCTATAGGAAACATAATTGTACCTTATGACTATCTACCAACATCATCAAAGCCATGAATAGAGATATAATCAAGTTGAATGATTGAGATATACACTTTGATTTTATGTAATAAGTCAATGCTACAAACATTTAGACCTAATCTATTATAAACTAGGGTACATTGCATTACCATTTATGACCACTATAACCATGAGGGGATCATACTTATTTTGAACTTCCAAAGGAGGTAACTCATGTTGTTTGAACATAATTTCCATCTTTTTTTCACGCATATGATCAAGAAAATCTGCCACAACATTCAATCTAGCATAATTTTAGACAACTAACTTATGTAAGGCTTCTTGAAGCATCTTGTGGTATGTAGAAATTTTTTGAATCAAATCCCAAAAGGATATCTTAGTTAGAGTATCTCAAATTTGATCAATAAGATCATACTCCTTACCAACATGTTGTGAAAGATGAGGGGTTGGAAGAAGAAAATGTTGAGAAGTAGGAAGAACACTTGAATCTTTCTTGTTGTTACGTACTAGTGTTATATGTGTGGGAAACTACGTAACAATCAGGTTGTTGATTAAGCCTATCACTTTGAGTGATCTATTTTGTAAAGTTTAATAAATAGTTAGGAGGTCTAGTTAGATTATTAACACCTTTTAGAACACGCACATGTTTTTCTTGAAGTTGAGGGACATCATGATGAAGATGGACAATAATTTGAGGTTTTACATGACTAGAAACATGAATAGAATTGACTTGGTTGGGCTCTTCATTCACTAAAGCTTTATCTTTAGGAGAGAGAGCATTGAAAACATTGCTAGTGATATCCTCTTCTTGCACCAAAATATCCTCACTAATAGGATAAATTCTGGGAGAGGGAAACATGATTCATCATTACTTCATCTCTAGAAGAGATGTCATTAAAGTGAATGATAGTTAAAGTGTCATGAAGGGAAGCCTTAATGGTACCATCCTCTTGCACTAAAGTATCCTCATTGGTGGGACCAATTTTGGGAGAGGGGAAAACATGTTTCATTAATGCTTCATCCTTAGAAGGGAGATAATTGAGAAAGGTTCTAGCATTATCATCCTCTTTCCTCAAATATACTTATGGATAGGAGGATATTTAGGAGATGGGTAACGTTACATAAAAAGAGCTAAGAAATTATCACATCCATGAAATGACTTCATTATTAAAACAACTGCTTAAGCATACAATTAGACTTTCAAAGAGATAATTTTTTTCTAAATAATAAAAATGAGATAACAATGATGTGAAATTCAAGAACATAAGAAATGAATCTATATGAATATAAAATTTTCATGCAAAAGAATCAGATCTAAAACTAAAAATAAAAAAAATATGCAAGTGTAAGATATGTCAAGTTCACCAAAATGAAATGTTGGTGAACTAGCTCTCTAAATGCATGAAAGGTTGGTGCATAAATGATATAACTTGAAAATTATTACAAACATGAATGAATTAAGTGCATATAAATCACAATTGATAATGAAATTAAAATTTTGCAAAATGTAAGATACATCGGGTTCATTGAAATGAAATGTGTTAAAATGCAATCCTAGCCTAGGGACATAAACCAAGATCTCAAATCAACATCATTTATTGGAGGAAATAGCCAACAAGATCCAACTTCGGTCCTAAAGGAGAGATGGATACTTTGTTTGATTATTTCCTCTTTTTTTCTTGTTGTTTGATTTGATGTGAATGTGTAATGACTAGATAAAATGATGCAAAATTAACATAAATAGATAGATACAAAACAATGAACCAAAATATAAACTCACATCTATAAATGAGATGCAAAAAAGGAACTTGTCATTGAGATTTGATCTTGAAAATGTCAAACTATGGAGATAAGAACCCTAATCCTACTAGCATCCCAGTTAGTTGAAGATTCAAATATTAAATCAGGAGATTATTAAGATTACTTCATCTAAAATTTAGCCAAAACTAATTAAACTATGGTGCTAACCAAATTAGTCCTAGGAATTTTTTGCATGTTCGAAGTCTAGAACTGTGTACGACTCAGTCTACTCTATGCGAATACACTCTTTCTATTGTTGGATTTGTAACCTGGACACACAAACACACAAAGAGAGAGAGAGAGAGAGAGAGAGAGAGAGAGAGAGAGAGAGAGAGAGAGAGAGAGAGAGAGAGAGAGAGAGAGAGAGAGAGAGAGAGAGAGAGAGAGATAGAGAGAGAGAGAGAGAATTTGTGTTGTCTAGGGTTATCCTTATTTAAACCTCATGTTTGTCTTTCCACCTCCACAAATACTATGATGATGAAAAAGAGAACTTAACCTTGCTAGGGTAGAGGATAAATAAGAAATGAAATACTAAATTGATAAGATAATAGCTTAGATCTGATAATAATGATGATACAATGCTCTTTAGTTAACTCATCTAATTGTTGATGCAATAACATGACAAATCATGATAAAATCCACCATGAAAACATGCTTGAAGATAAATTTTTGTAACTTAATGCTACTTTTACTCATATATTCTCTCGAATAAAGGAATACTTTGTCTTGAAATAAAATTTCTAGATGATAAAATCAATTAGAGATGATGCCTTTATATTGGGTTCTCAAGGTATTTTCAAATTCAAGCCGACTTCCAATGGTCATGTCAAAATATTAGGACTAGATCACAAATGATGAGAATCGAGACTTTGACATGTTTAAATTTAGGTCTCTTTTGGAGGGACTAAGGTTTTAGGTGTCATAGTCTATTAGGGCCAGGACATTGCATGCCATAGTCTAGCCAGTAAGGGACAAATGAAAGGTGGTTGCAAGGTGCATAGCTTAGGACATAGGTTTAGGTCACCTCATGAGCATATGACAATAGTTTGGATGAGATAAGGCCAAAATAGGTTGAAAATGACCCAAAAGGAGGAACACAAAAGCAAGGGCCCAAAAAAGGGTGTGAATTTGTATAAGGGTTACAATTTATGACACTACACAACTTTAGACTTTGTGGTGAATTAATTCATTTTTCATGGTTAAGGTTCATTTCCATGTGCCAAGTTTAGATTTGTGGATGCATCATCAACCCTAAGTTATAGATAATTCCAAATTGTAGGGATCTTGGTACTCTCAATTTGTTCACTCCAAATCCAAAATTAAAATCTAGATATGAGTAATCTAATATAGAGAATTTCATCTCTTCATATCTTCTTTTTAGATACCTTGGTTTACTTCTTGGTCATCTTCTCTATTCAAATTGCTCTCTATTTCATCCTAATGATGGATCACATAGTGTGATCCAAAATGTTGATGCAAAAAACTCATACACAATCTAATCCAGAAACACTCTAAATTAACATATTTATTAGTCATTGTTTCTATGTTAAAATCTAGTTATATAATTTTCAATCCCACTTTAACTCTAAATTAATTTATTATATCAAAATATTTTATTTTATTAAATAACCTAAATTCTAATTTGAATGTAATTTATTTCTTAACAATAATATACAAATGATCATATAAGATCAAGATTAAAATATATTGATTATGTATTTATAACTTCTATACAAAATAACATAAAATGCATTAAAAAAAAATACATATATAGACTTTATCCCTACAATTATTGGTTTCACACATTACATTAAACTAATCTCATTCATTCCATGAGCATTACTTTATAAATGCTAATATTTTTTTTCATTTAATTGTTTCATGTTATATGTGTCACCAATATCCACATTTCTTTTCTTAAATCATTGTTTAGTTGATTTATAATATGAAGTCCATTTATCAATTAATATTGTTTTCATATTTCTAAGTCAACTATGAAATAATAGGTAATTTTCTTCTTTATAATGTACTCAAGAATGAAAATTTATTATGTCAAATAATTATTTAGTTGATTTCTTATAAAAAAATTATTACCTTACTTATAAGTCAAACTATTGTGTAAAATTATATTGCTAATTCCCACGTGTCTTATCTTTGATTTATCAAGATAAGATCAATATTTCATACTTATGAAGGTTGAAGTAGAAGAACATTCCATAGTTATAGGGCTATATTCATAATTTAATAAGCTCTATCAAGAATTTTAAAAGTAATCATTTAGTCAAGGAACATTTAACTCTTCCATTATGGTGATTGTTTTTTTTTTCAATTTGTGCCATTAAATATTTTGAGTGCTTTATGAATAATTTTAAAATTTGAATTTTAAAATTTAATGGAGTGTTGAGGTTGGGGTTTAATGATGGATAATTGAATTATATAATTTAATTTTAGAATCATATAATTTAGTTGAAAAAATATATAATATTAAATTTATGAGGTTTGAATTTTTTTAGAATTTCTCAAAAAGAATTATTATAATTTGGTTTATATGCGAAAACAATTAATTTTTTATAATTTTTTCTTATGATTATTTTTTTTTATTTTTTTCTTTACATGCATAGACCATTCAAATGAGCTCTAGATTGCAAAACTAATGAAATAAAACCTCCCTTATAGGGAAGACCTTCATGCATCAATATCTAGTTTCAAAATATCCCAAGATTAGACAATATCCACCATCCGACATAATTTTCAACCTAGAAGAATGATTAAATTACCACGAGGCAAGAAAAATACTTCTAGATTCTCATTATAATATATATAATATCTAGTTGTGATATGCATACATTTAATGCTAAAATTCAATTTTCATCTTTCACCATTTATTCAATATAGATTTAGTAGAAAATGGATTGAATATTAGTTTTCTCAAATAATGGGAATTCACCAAACCAAACCTCTATAAATGATAGATGTCAACTCTCTAATTATTTTATAAAATATTTTAGATATATTTTCAATGACCAATTGATCTCAAGTAGAATCTAATATCATTTCATTCAATATTATGTATTTTTATTAATAGAAAGCCATGGAATTAGATATGCTGGTGATTTGAGCTATGAACCCCAAATCCCTAAGGCTAGATAGCATCTCAAGTGTCAAGAGTGTCAAATCTAGGAAGAGCAACATGAATCCTATACATAAGCTAGAAAAAATAGGACTGACTATTAACATAAGACCTCCTTCACTTCTAGCTCTATTAGACTAAAGGGAATTTCCCTAATGTGTTGTGATAGTTATTACCATAGATACATAACACCAACCCTAATACAAAAACATAATCATTGCATAGTGCTCCCCTATTTTGGTTTCAGTTCATGCCTATATGATAGTTAGGTAGATTCAAGGTTAAGAATCTTTATAAAATAGAAGAATTGCAATATAACTTTTAATGAAATTGATTTATAATAACCCCTTGCAATGCTACATGAATTCTAACATGATGGTTGGAGCACACTAGAAAAGGCAAAACTAAAAAAAGATTGTAATGATTTATTTTAAGTGTGTAGAGGATGATCCACTTGGGAAACATATTATTTGAATTAATACAAATAATACAATTAAATCTAAGACGGTTTCTTACTCTAGACACCAAAAAAGACTATACCTTTCAAAATGCATAGGTAAGATAGGCAATACAAATACATTCATAAAATTAATTGATAGTTGTAGAATATTAAGTGAGTCTACTTAGTAATCCATGAGAATACTCATGCATCTCATTTATTGTTATGAAAAGATACCTTACAAACTATTTGCAAGGATTTAGAGTCATCAAGTTGGCCAACTAAACAACAAACATCTATAATTGCATACTTTACACATGGATAAACTCAATGAAGGTTGATACTTCCATTAATAATTTTATCTTCAAATATTTTAATTTATTATTACAAACTTGAGATGTACCTATATCATTATAATAAAAAAATAAAATACCTAGAACTAGAAACGATGAACGCTCTAGTTTTTCTATGCAGTTTTTTTATCTCTACTATGCTCTTCTTTAATCCAATATTATCCATCCCTAAATAATAATGAAAATGAATCTCTTATATCAAATGTAGATCAGATCTTGAGGGGAAGTATGCACATCATCCAAGGAATCATATAAATTCATGATTTCAGATGCTACAAGATGCACTTGTACCTTCTCATAAGGGTTTTTAACATATTTTAAACATAAATCTACCATGAATTATATTTTTTCATTCCCAAGGATTATGGAAGGTATTTGATCTTCAACCAAAATTATATATTTCATCAATTATGTTTATTATTTTTTGTAATGATGAGGAAATTGTTACATGAGCAACTTGGAAATGACATACTAGTCAGGTAACACCCTGCTAAGGAACCCTATAGGATATGAGAAAAATATACAAGAAATGCATGAAAATATTTTTTTTTTGAGTAATTAAGTGTCATCATGCATTATATATATAAGTATAATGCTCAACCTCAAGATAATGTCAACTATATGCTAACCAACTATGGACATGCAAAATTCTATCTCATAAAACTATTGGAATCAAGGAACACTGAGAGGGGGGAGGGGGTGGATCAGTGTTTTGCAATTTTTAACTTTATTAACTTGTTCTTTCAACCAATTAATGCAAATGAACAAAAGTGTGTAGGAGAAAAAGTGACACTAAGCAAACATGCCCTAATCTCACTTTCAACCACACACTTGTGGAATATGAAAGAGCCTAGAGGTATCACACAATTGGCTACTTATTTTTGTGGAAGAGAGAGCCACGGGCTACCTATTAGGATTTCTATTCCTTTGTTGCAATTGAAAGATGAAATGATGCAAGTTCAATCCCTAACCCCAAAGTGCAAGTATGAACTAATAACAAGATTGCAGAATTGAACTTAAACAATGGAAAGCTATAAACACAAGGACAAGACAAGAATGCAAATGCGTACCCGGAGTTAAAATCTGACTGAAAATGTTCGGGACAGGGGCGCGGGCGCCACTGTCCTGATTCTGCCCTTGAAACTGCTCCGGAAACTGTTGTTTTGCACTCTGGAAAAGCTGTCAAAAATGCTGAAAATGCTGTCTATCAGGAGGACCAGGGCGCCCAGCGCCCCTGTCCCAAGGACCAGGGTGCCTAGCGCCCCTGTCCTGGTAGGACCAGGGCGCCCCACGCCCCTGTCCTGGTCTTTTGCTTTGAGATTTGGTGTGTTGTTTGGTCTCCGTCTGCTTCTTTCGGATCTGTAACTTGCGGCGTCGTCCAAATCTCGAAACCTGCACTTATATCTGAAAAGGGTATGGGCGGCTATATAGGGTTTTGCCTTAGTCAAACCCCCACTTCGATGATTTCCACCTCCACGAATAGCCAAGTTGTATTGTAAAATGTATTGTGTGTGCAGACCTAGTGTGTGTGCAAGGTCCTTAAATGCAAGAAAGCAAACTAGAGCAACCTAGAAAGTAAACCCTAATTGCTTGTAAATGATAATGTAAATGCTCTAAATCAAGATGCAAAGTAATCTAAAGCATGAATAAAGGATATATTGAAGCTTATGCAAAGACATGAAAACAACATGAAATCATACCCAACTCTTAAGGGAGGAGTACAAGCCAATCTTCAGTCGGTAATCTCCTATTGCTCTTCAATGTCTCCCAAGCCCTAAATGGATGAATGGATTTGATAAATGCTTGATGGAAGGATGTTGAATGTTGTTGAAGTCTTCAATGATCTGCTCTTTCGCTGCATATAAGGTCCTCGAAAGCCAAAATTCGGATCTCTTCAAATGAAGAAAGAGAGCTCTTATGTAGGAAACCCTAGGTCTTAATTTCAACTTTTGGCCGACCTAGAGATTGAATATCCTACCAATTTCTTGGGGTTAAGCTTTATTTTATGATTGGATCGCGCTCCTAAAATTTCGGGAAAAATGTTCGGGACCATGTTGCACTCCGGGCGCCATGGTCCCGACAACTTTTCACCAAATTTTTAGGACTGTCGGATATGATGATTTTAGAGAGAATCCCGAAGTTACAGTTGATTTTGAGATGTTTTGACCCCCGAAATCAAGCCCCCAAGTTCAAAATAGGACCTAATTAGGGTTTTTGATTAAATGATGTATAGGAGGAATAAAATGAAAAGGGCACACTTTAATGAAAGGGCCCAACTTTATGATGTAGGAGATGATAAAATAGGACCTTAGACCTAATTAATTTAATTAATTAAGTGCTAAAGGGGAAATGCAATGCAAAATACAAAATGCACCAAGGCGGGTGCTAAACTAGGTGTGAAATTGTACCACCCTAGCAAGTGCATACAATTTACGATGCTACATTTAGCCCCCACTTTAGCGATCATATGAACACTACGTGCATATGCAAGCTAAAGTACAGAAAAGTAAACATTATTTGAAAAAGGATATATCCATAAGTCTGTCGAATGAAGCCCCCAGCGGTATCTGCAGTACACAGTTAGGAACCGCACCCTACAAAACACACGTTAGATCACAAAATCACCTAATGCTTACTAAGGAAGGTGATGAAAATTCGAGGGTAGCTATATGCCCCCCCCTGTTTCGGCTTGCTAATTTTAGTGAGTTGAAACAGGGTATCATGTTTACCACTTTGAATTGTTAAAGAATATTGATGACAAATGCTCACAAGAAGATTTGATATGAGATCAAAAACTAATGGAGAATCATTTGGTAAGAAAGAGGACTAAATCTCAATTCCAACACAACAAAGAGTGTGAGGATTTGAGAGTTCTCTAACACAAGATGAAGGATGTAAATGGAAACAAAATGCAAAGAGAAGAAAAGAAAGGAAAAAAAGCATGAATACACACATTGGTGATCCATGAGAAGAATAGTGAGAGAGAAAAACATGGACTTCTCGCCCCTAGATCTTGTCTAGGTGATCCATGAGAAAAAGGACATGAAAAACTAGCCCCTAGAGTCTGTCTAGGTGATCCATGTAAGGGAGGAGAGTGAGAAAGTCTAGCCTTATGCCGCTAGTTCCACTCCACCTCGTGCATGTGTGTGTAAGGGAGGTTAGAAGCATCTCATAGGAGTCTATGCCCGAGTATGCTACAACCTGTATATGTATAGTACAAAAGCGTGACATCTCGCTCTAAGAGTCTGTGCCCTGGTTCCGAGAATAATCACCTTGCATAAAAGAAAAATGGAGACATCTCACTCTAAGAGTCTGTGCTCTGGTTCTGAGAATGACCCATTGCTCAAAAAGTGTAATGTTTATGTCATAAGAAAAGTAGAACAAGGATACCTACCTTCATCACAAAAGAAGATACCCCAAAAATGCAACAATGTCATAGATCCAAGCAAGAGGGTTTTGCACTCTTTAAGCAAGGATAAGATAGTTGAAAAGGGATATCTTGTAGTATGTGTAAAGGAGATCCTTAGAGGAGAAGAGATCTTTGTACAAAAGACACCTATCCCCAAGAGGAATTGTCTTAGACAAATATAACATCTTCTAGAATAAGACAAAGAAGAGAATAAGAATGCAATACTTCCTTCTTTTGCGAGGTGAAAGTGATTCTTAATGAAGGATGATGCTCTTTTTAACCCAATTGGGAGAGTGAATTTGTTATGGATGTATTTTACCAAGTGCAAAAGAGGTCGTAGTCAAGGACTTACACCTCTTGTAAGAGAGAATCCTTGAAACAACAACAACAAATGCATACAAGGAATAACATCAAGTAATAAAGTCCACACCATCCACAAAATAGGAAAAAGTGGATCCTTAGATAAAAATAAGGAAAGATCACTGCCTCCCAAGGATGAAGGACTTACACAATCTTCTAGGGAGAGATTTAGACATAAGCAAAATGTACTACATACTCACATGAGTTCATGCAAGCAAGACATTAGTGTATGTAAAAATGCTTCCCACAAGAAGTGGGTAGGATAAGAAAGAGAATACACATCTTCTCCTATATCTAGGAAAAGGGGATTCTAAGGAAAAGATGATCAATATTTCCACACTATTACCCCAAAGGGAAATTTTAACCATAAAAAGAAGAGATGTATGAAATCACTCTTGTCCCCATAGGAACAAGAAAATTAGGCTATTATGTTGCTTCAAAAATATGATTGCACTTGAAATTGTACCATCATGAATGACAATGAGCCCCCAGTAAATGAGCTACCAATGTCACATAATGATGAGCAACATAATAGCCATTAATGTTCTTTAAAGACATGATAGATTGAATGAGGTATTTGAATATGACATGCTAAATGCTCAACTATAAGTGAGATCAAAAACATGTATAAAGTGATAAAAATTGAAGAAGAAAAGTCACAAGAAATCTTAGAAGAGGAATGAGTGTAATTTATTAGAGCCTTATCCCTAGAGGAAAGGACTTTATGATGAATAGGAGATAAAGATTCATAAGTGAATTTAGAAATTTGAGGGGATTCATAAAGAGATTTGTTCATTGCCAAGATTTCCTTATGAGGAGAATGAGAGTTGATAGAAGTAGAAGATGATTTAGTTGAAGTGAGATCATCATCACTACTAAATATAGCATTCACATTGAGAGATGGTCTTTTAGATGCTTTAGTGCGTTTGTAGGGATTGTAGCCAAGTCCAAAGGCATAATTGTGAAAATTAGTCTCTAGAGGAACCTTCATCCCTTGTTCATGAGTGCCACAACCATTTCCAAGATACCCATGCTTAGCAAAAATGCGAAAACCACGACCATAGCGATCAGCCATTTCAGGAAGAGAAGGTGGCTTTTCATAAGACAAAGAATCAAACTCTTCATAATTAGAGGTGTGAGGAGAAGAAGTTTGAGAAGCGGCCACAAAATTATTGCTCATAGGTTCAAGTAAGATTGATTGATTTTTAGTTTCTTCCTTATTTTTAACTTTAAACTATCTAGGAGGAACCCTATACTCACCTACAAAGGTGGGAGTGAAATCAAGAGATCCCCAATCGTCTTCTGTGAGAACCTTCTCAGGATCAAAAGCCTCTTCATGTGTAGATTCAAGTTGAGAAGAATCTTCATCCAAAGAATTTTTATTATCAGAGGATGATGATTTGTCCATAGGTAAAGAGTCATCACTAGAAGAGGAAGATTTAGAAGAACTCCCTTTGGAAGTAGATTTTTGCAAACAAGCTTGAAAATTAGTATCACCTATCAAGGTATATGTCTTATTGTTATAAATGAATTTAACTTGTCTATGCAATGTAGAGGGGACAGCTTGCATACCGTGAATCCAAGGTCTCCCTAATAACAAGTTGTATGTTAGATTTCCCGACATAACATGGATAGGAGTAGGCAAAGTAACAGGTCCCACTGTGATGGGTAAGGTGATAATACCTAATGAAGACTTAGCCACATTATCAAAGCCTTGAATGGGATGAGAGTTAGGCTCAATAAGGGATGTATCCACATTCATCTTATGCAATAGATTAATGCTACACACATTAAGGCCAGAGCCATTATCTACCAGTGTTCGTCTTATAGCAGTGTTATTTATGATAACCACAATCATCAAGGGATCATATTGATGTTGAATTTCACTAGTAGGCAACTCATCTTGAGTAAACACAATTTGAGCTTTAGGATTCATCACAGAGTTAACCAAAGACACTATATTACTAGATGTATTAGGTGGAGGAACATTCAAATCTTTCAAGGCATCTTGTAACATTCCATGATGAGAAGAAGAAGTTTGGATCAAATCCCAAAGGGATATCTTAGCAGGGGTAGTTTTAAGTTGTTCTATGAGATCATATTCCTTACCAAGAACTTGTGAAATACGTGGAGCTTGCGGAAGAATTGGTTGAGAAGGAGGAAGTGAAGTGGGGATAACTGGAGGAGGATTAGGTTGCGTATTGTTTCTTGTGTTATAAGTATGGGCAACCGCATGATAACTCTCTCTAGTCAATTGCTTAGCATACTCATAAGGACTCTTAGAAGAATAACCTCCTTGCACAGTAATAATAGGTTTCTTAGGAGTGTAAAAAGAATCATTAGCATAACCACCTTGAACCACTAAGATAGGCTTATTTAAAGGTTGAGAATTTTGAGAAGTACAAGCACCTTGGATAGTGAAGAGAGCTTTGTTAGGTGTTTCATTCACATGTATCAAATTGATTGAGGATGGTTTAGAAGAATGAACAAAAGTGTTGGAAGAATTATTGATAGTCTTCTCTTGCACTAAAATCTTATCACAGATTAGATCAATTTTAGGAGAGAGACAAGGGATAGGCATTGATGTTCTAGTAGGAAGGGTAATACTAGGAAATGTCATATCATCCTCTATCATCAAAGGATCTACATGGGGAATAAACTCTCTAGGAGAAGGATCAACATTACTCTCTAAAGTCTCACTTTTGAGAGAGAGATCTTTGAAAGAGATGTTAACCATCTTGCTTTGAACTAGGGTTTCCTTATGAGTAGAACCAAGTTGAGGAGAGGGAGATGCTTTATTTTTAGAGGGAGAATAATTGAGATTCAAGGAAGGGGAGAAACTATCAAGGGAGTTTCCAATCTTGATTTCATCCCCTTTGGCTAGGGGTAAAGAATAATCTATACCTTCTTCTAATGGTTCATCCCAAATAGTGAGGTTGTTGAAAGGAATGTTTGAAGTATTGTCAATTTCGGGAGAGGAGATAACATTGTTTATTAATTCCTCATCCTTAGGAGGGAGAGCATCAATAGATGTGTTAAACTCATCCTCTTTCCTCAAAATATGTTCAATATGATCTTTAGGGGAGAGAGAATTAAGGAAATTGCTTATTATTTCATCTTCTTTCTCTAAGGGATGCTTATGGGTAAGAGCAACTTTAGGAGAAGGGTAAGCATTTATCATTAATTCATCATCTCTAGTGGGAATTTTGTTGGAAAAGGAAATGCCATCACTAGGAAATGTAGGGATAATGTCATCCTCTTGCACAAAAGGATCCTCATGAAGGGAGCATTTTTTAGGAGCCACAAGGTCATCAAGGGCATCATCCAACAAAGCATGATCATATTTATTAAAAGGTTTATCTTTTGATTCAAAAGGAGATATCTCTTCATAGAGGGGATCATTGAAAACAACCATGCTACTAGATTTAGTGGAAGAGTTGATAGGAATGTACCCTTGAGAGGAATCATTCGACTTATCTTTCTCATCACAACGAAATGGCATAGTAACAATGTTTATGAGTTTTTGGTAAAATGAAGGTTTGGTATATTTAGGTTTCAAAAATTCATCTAAAGCTTCATCTAACTCATAATCATCACAAATATGAACATCTTGCAAATAAAAATCTGACATTTTGAAATTGCATAAAATTTTAAACACACAATGCAAAGAAACACACTTTTTTTTTTTTTTCTTTTTTTAATGAAAATGAAATGAAAACACACCAAATCTAGATCTAGATCTAACAAATGCAATGCAAGAGGAAGCAATGATAGATTCACGTCGGGTTCACCAAAATGTGTAGAAGAAAAAGTGACACTAAGCAAACATGCCCTAATCTCACTTTCAACCACACACTTGTGGAATACAAAAGAGCCTAGAGGTATCACACAATTGGCTACTTATTTTTGTGGAAGAGAGAGCCACGGGCTACCTATTAGGATTTCTATTCCTTTGTTGCAATTGAAAGATGAAATGATGCAAGTTCAATCCCTAACCCCAAAGTGCAAGTATGAACTAATAACAAGATTGCAGAATTGAACTTAAACAATGGAAAGCTATAAACACAAGGACAAGACAAGAATGCAAATGCATACCCGGAGTTAAAATCTGACTGAAAATGTTCGAGACAGGGGCACGGGCGTCACTGTCCTGATTCTGCCCCTGAAACTGCTCCGGAAACTGCTGTTTTGCACTTTGGAAAAGCTGTCAAAAATGCTGAAAATGTTGTCTGTCAGGAGGACCAGGGCACCCAGCGCCCCTGTCCCAAGGACGAGGGCGCCCAGCACCCCTGTCCTGGCAGGACCAGGGTGCCCCACACCCCTGTCCTGGTCTTTTGCTTTGAGATTTGGTGTGTTGTTTGGTCTCCGTCTACTTCTTCCGGATCTGTAACTTGCGGCGTCGTCTGAATCCCGAAACCTGCACTTATATCTGAAATGGTATGGGCAGCTATATAGGGTTTTGCCTTAGTCAAACCCCCGCTTCGGTGATTTCCACCTCCACGAATAGCCAAGTTGTATTGTAAAATGTATTGTGTGTGCAGACCTAGTGTGTGTGCAAGGTCCTTAAATGCAAGAAAGCAAACTAGAGCAACCTAGAAAGTAAACCCTAATTGCTTGTAAATGATAATGTAAATGCTCTAAATCAAGATGCAAAGTAATCTAAAGCATGAATAAAGGATATATTGAAGCTTATGCAAAGACATGAAAACAACATGAAATCATACCCAACCCTTAAGGGAGGAGTACAAGCCAATCTTCAGTCGGTAATCTCCTATTGCTCTTCAATGTCTCCCAAGCCCTAAATGGATGAATGGATTTGATAAATGCTTGATGGAAGGAAGTTGAATGTTGTTGAAGTCTTCAAAGATCTGCTCTTTCGCTGCATATAAGGTCCTCGAAAGCCAAAATTCGGATCTCTTCAAATGAAGAAAGAGAGCTCTTATGTAGGAAACCCTAGGTCTTAATTTCAACTTTTGGCCGACCTAGAGATTGAATATCCTGCCAATTTCTTGGATTAAGCTTTATTTTATGATTGGATCGTGCTCCTAAAATTTCGGGAAAAATGTCCGGGACCATGTTGCACTCCGGGCGCCATGGTCCCGACAACTTTTCACCAAATTTTCAGGACTGTCGGATATGATGATTTTAGAGAGAATCCCGAAGTTACAGCTGATTTCGAGATGTTTTGACCCCCAAAATCAAGCCCCCAAGTTCAAAATAGGACCTAATTAGGGTTTTTGATTAAATGATGTATAGGAGGAATAAAATGAAAAGGGCACACTTTAATGAAAGGGCCCAACTTTATGATGTAGGAGATGATAAAATAGGACCTTAGACCTAATTAATTTAATTAATTAAGTGCTAAAGGGGAAATGCAATGCAAAATACAAAATGGGCCAAGGCGGGTGCTAAACTAGGTGTGAAATTGTACCACCCTAGCAAGTGCGTACAATTTATGATGCTACAAAAAGAAAGATGCAGAAACACAACGAAATCAACAACAACACTATAACACCAAGATTCTATATGTGGAAAACCTGATCAAGGGAAAAACCACGATGGGGATGAGACCCACAAAATGAGTATACTCAAATATAATGTTTACAATATAATGCACATGCATTCAGGCACATTACCTAGAGCTCATTGATCAAAATGAGAAGGGCTACAACCCTAGGAAGACTCATTGTCTTACAATATCTTTTACAAAAGATAATTAAAATGTCTGAACTAAAAAACAACAAATACAAATACCAAAGTATAGTTATGGTTAAGCACAAAACTCTTATTCTCACAAGGCTCTGCCACACTGCTTTGTTCCACTTTTTTGTAATATTTCATAGCACAAATCCTTCACTTGCACATGTGAAAATGTGCACAATCAATCAAAAACACTTTCCACTCATCCACCAATATCCAAAATGATCATATCCATCAATCTTAGATATCTGCAACGTGAAATTAGGTCTTCTACATGTCGGCTTCAAGAATATTATTCAAAAAATGAAACATGCATACATAGTCAGCTCAATCTGAAATCCAATGCATATGTGGACCAAAAAGAATTGTCCACACACTTCCCAAATGTTGGAAAAACATCCTCAATCACAAAAACAATCACCAATATCACTTTGTCAATTTTGCACAATGATCAACTAACCAAGACGTCCATACCACATCGTTCAACTCAAAAACTTGTACACCGGATCCTCTAACTCATACAACAATTATCATCGAAGGATAAGATTCTAGAATGAGGTACTCCAAACATCTAACAATCTTTCTCTAGCTCTGCAATACAAAATATTCATCATAAGTGAATTGTCAACCAAATTATTACGTTCTACCAGATACTTTGTTCTAACTCACCGAACTTAACCAAATCTTCATCCCAACTTCTGGTAGGATCATATCATACACTGCAGATGGAATATTTGACTTTAGTTTCTATCAATGACAACATCAGGTGACCTATGCAGTGTCTCTTGCCAACAAAAACTTCTTTTGAGTTAAGTTAATTCACCTCTACGAGCTAATTGAATTCACTACCTTAGAAACACATTTAAGGCTAGATCAATATCTCATGACCCACTAGGAGATGACTAATCAACCTCCAACACTAAACCAAACATGTATATGTTCATTTTAAAACACCAAATGAAATTTTCCTATGATAACATCATGACATATTAATAATAGAGAAGCATAAGAGATCATATTGTGTGCCCGATCCCAACATTGGTAAATGTAATTAAATACCAATACATATCCAATAATGATAATTACATCCATATCCAATTGGAGTGTCCAACACATACATGATCAATAATACATCACATCTTGCAACATACAAATGATTATGTCTTACAAGAAAGAGAAGAGAATGAGAAGAATCTAGTACTAAGGAAGGAGATAAAGTCCACTTAATCAATCATGAACCAAGTCCTTTGATCCCCAATGGTTGTTGGCAATGCCACCTAACAATGTGGCATTCTCAGGTCCACCCCATTGTGCTCGTGGAGATAGTCACAAGCACCATTGATTTGAATCATTTTGCTAATTCACAGGATAGTGCCCAAAGTAGTATTGGTGGTATTGTAAACACATAATAAACCATGTGAAAGTTTAATTTCATTCAATATATGTAAAAACCATACAAAATTTGGGCAAAATCATGAAATATGTGTATGCCCTTGAATCTATTTTGGGAAAACTCATGGTAGAGATGTATTCCTGAGTCCATACAAGTTAGGTAAACTTGTGAAGGTGTTGTACACTTGTGGACTCCATGAGAGCTAATACAAATTGGCAAAATTGACAAACAAGATGTATGTTACAGATTGACAAACTCATCCTAAGAGTTGTATTCCTATAACTCTCTCTATTGGATTTTGATTGAGCTTATTTATAAGATTTCAAAGAAGTTGAAAGGTCACTACATTTATGTTCTCATCAGAAGTCAAAGAGACAATCCAATATTGAAAAGTTATTACATTTGAATGAGGAAAAAAATTAACTAAAGATTAAAATATTTCATTTAATCAAACACGTTGACTTATTTCTAATCATTCCTCCCCTCTTGAAAAGAAATGGATCTCATTTTTGTTGGTGCTACATATAAAAATTTCCATTCTACATGTTGCCTTATTGAGTTATGTCCCCATCTAGTCCTTTGGTCGAGTCATTTGCTTTGAATTCCCCATGTAATCCACTCTTTGTTGTTTTCTTTAAGTTTCAATGTGTTGAACCTTGAACCTTGAACTTGAACCTTTTTGGTTGAAGGTTCAAAGTTAAAGTTTTGTCATGTTTATGTTTTTGTGTTGTGATTGTTCCTCAAGGTTCAGAGTTTGATGTTTTGATTTCTTGGAGATCATGTGACTTTTCATGAGGTGGTGGTGCAGATTTTAAGATATGATTAATGGTGACAGAGAAAAGGAGTATTCTTTCTTTAATGATTTGAAAGTTGTCATTTATAGCAAGTATGGCATGGAAATCTGTATTTTCAGATATGAAGTGACTTGTTATTAAATGCATGCTCGATTGTGATCTTTTTAGAGTGATGTCACACGAGTGAAGAGTAATGATGACAATTTGTGGTAATCATGGGCAAGATTTTCTCAGCTTTTTAAATTGAGTAGTTGCCTTGTCGAGATTATCATTTGTGAATTATTTTTAAGAAGAGTTTTGGACCGGGAAGAAAATAGAATGTGATAGGGGTTTTGTAGATGACAGAGGAAGGTATGTTCAACGACTTTCCTAATTACTACAGTTTTTAGAAAAGATCTGGGTATTTTGTTTAGCTGTTTGTTTTCATTTTACCTTTCCTTCTTTGTCTGGGTTGATTGGGGAAAGGTCATGAGTTAAGCATGAGGCCCACTCTGCCTAAATTAATGAACTCTTCTTCCCTTGTAAGTTTCTTACCAGAGCTGGGCGATACAACCTTAGTTCAATTAGATTTAGATGTTTTGTTAGAAAGAGTAGGGAACCCAGCTGTTGATTCTATGATGAAAGACATTGCACAAAGTGGTTTATTGGAAGCAACCGCATTTCCCACAGCTACCCCTTGTCCAGAGTTGATTTTAGAGTGTATGAATCACTATGATAAAGCTAATAGATGCATTAGGAAAAATAATGGTGAGGTTTTGTTGTTCATTGATAGATAGATAGTAATGGTTGTCATGGGTATCCCACATCGGGAACCTTATGAGCATTGGACTATTGGAAAGTCTTATGGAGTTTATTATGAGAAAAAGCAGTATTACAGAACCGTTATTGCACGAAATTATCTTTTGAGGTTTCAAAAGGGTGATTTAAGGTTGCCAAGACCGTTAACCCAAGAGCATTTGATTCCTGGAATTAGGGATTTGGTAATAATGTTGAGCAGGGTTAGGGGAAATCCACACTCCTTCTATTGGGAAGACTGGATGTATTTCTTCATTAAGGTCACTCTTGACAAAAACCGACCCATTGATTGGGGAACTATAATTGCAGAAAGATTGCATGAGGGTTTGAGTAATTACCCTAGAATATCAAATTTCTACATGTCTTCATATCTATTATATATGCTAACTTGCGTAACGGAGTGGCCTGGACTATTCCATGCAAAATGGGTTCAGGGTATTAAAATTTATGAGTATCACCCCCATTTGACCCAAAAAGGACATGTTGATAATTACCTTTGTTGGAATGACATTTTTACTAGGAGTTTGACTTTTGAGTTACAAGATAACTTACATAGGTAGTTTCTTTACACAATTTAATCACTTCACTTACATAAGGGTTGGAGGTTTTAAAGGTGAACCCTTAAGGTTACTAAGATATGTTTCAGACTCGTATGTTTTGATCAAAGTTTCCAGGTTGTTAGTCTATGTTGCAAAGGATTATGGTGAAGATTTTAGCACAAGTGGAATTTTTCCTATCGATTTAGGCCATTACAATTGTAGGTTTGTTTCTGATGCACTAAATCTTGAGTTAGAATTTAAGAGATTTTATTTGAAAACCTTTGTGAAAAGAGATAATTTTGACAGTAAAGTTTTTATTGCCTAGTATGTGAAAAAGATAATGACTGATCAACATGTGCCCCAGTTGGAGGATTATTGGGAAGACCACCCAAATGAATTTGAAGTGAGAAAGAGGAGTTGGTCCAGGTTAACTATGAAACAGATTCATGACATGGAATTGCAAATGGATACCTTTGGTGTCACTATTGATAATGAAGATGTACTAGAACCAAAATTTATGAGACAGGTACACAATGAACCCCTTCTAGAAGTTGACTGGAGTAGAAAGATGGAAGATAGCATACAGGCACACACTTTTAGTATAATTCACAGAATAGAGAATTGGCTTAGGAGTTGTCGATTTCATCTGGCGAAGGCAACTAGTTCAGAGTTTGATGTTTTGATTTATTGGAGATCATGTGACTTTTCATGAGGTGGTGGTGCAGATTTTAAGATATGATTAATGGCGACAGAGAAAAGGAGTATTCTTTCTTTAATGATTTGAAAGTTGTCATTTATAGCAAGTATGGCATGGAAATCTGTATTTTCAGATATGAAGTGACTTGTTATTAAATGCATGCTCGATTGTGATCTTTTTAGAGTGATGTCACACGAGTGAAGAGTAATGATGACAATTTGTGGTAATCATGGGCAAGATTTTCTCAGCTTTTTAAATTGAGTAGTTGCCTTGTCGAGATTATCATTTGTGAATTATTTTTAAGAAGAGTTTTGGAGCGGGAAGAAAATAGAATGCGACAGGGGTTTTGTAGATGACAGAGGAAGGTATGTTCAACGACTTTCCTAATTACTACAGTTTTTAGAAAAGATCTGGGTATTTTGTTTAGCTGTTTGTTTTCATTTTACCTTTCCTTCTTTTTCTGGGTTGATTGGGGAAAGGTCATGAGTTAAGCATGAGGCCCACTCTGCCTAAATTAATGAACTCTTCTTCCCTTGTAAGTTCCTTACCAGAGCTGGGTGATACAACCTTAGTTCAATTAGATTTAGATGTTTTGTTAGAAAGAGTAGGGAACCCAGCTGTTGATTCTATGATGAAAGACATTGCACAAAGTGGTTTATTGGAAGCAACCGCATTACCCACAGCTACCCCTTGTCCAGAGTTGATTTTAGAGTGTATGAATCACTATGATAAAGCTAACAGATGCATTAGGAAAAATAATGGTGAGGTTTTGTTGTTCATTGATAGATAGATAGTAATGGTTGTCATGGGTATCCCACATCGGGAACCTTATGAGCATTGGACTATTGGAAAGTCTTATGGAGTTTATTATGAGAAAAAGCAGTATTACAGAACCGTTATTGCACGAAATTATCTTTTGAGGTTTCAAAAGGGTGATTTAAGGTTGCCAAGACCGTTAACCCAAGAGCATTTGATTCCTGGAATTAGGGATTTGGTAATAATGTTGAGCAGGGTTAGGGGAAATTCACACTCCTTCTATTGGGAAGACTGGATGTATTTCTTCATTAAGGTCACTCTTGACAAAAACCGACCCATTGATTGGGGAACTGTAATTGCAGAAAGATTGCATGAGGGTTTGAGTAATTACCCTAGAATATCAAATTTCTACATGTCTTCATATCTATTATATATGCTAACTTGCGTAACGGAGTGGCCTGGACTATTCCATGCAAAATGGGTTCAGGGTATTAAAATTTATGAGTATCACCCCCATTTGACCCAAAAAGGACATGTTGATAATTACCTTTGTTGGAATGACATTTTTACTAGGAGGTTGACTTTTGAGTTACAAGATAACTTACATAGGTAGTTTCTTTACACAATTTAATCACTTCACTTACATAAGGGTTGGAGGTTTTAAAGGTGAACCCTTTAGGTTACTAAGATATGTTTCAGACTCGTATGTTTTGATCAAAGTTTCCAGGTTGTTAGTCTATGTTGCAAAGGATTATGGTGAAGATTTTAGCACAAGTGGAATTTTTCCTATCGATTTAGGCCATTACAGTTGTAGGTTTGTTTCTGATGCACTAAATCTTGAGTTAGAATTTAAGAGATTTTATTTGAAAACCTTTGTGAAAAGAGATAATTTTGACAGTAAATTTTTTATTGCCTAGTATGTGAAAAAGATAATGACTGATCAACATGTGCCCCAGTTGGAGGATTATTGGGAAGACCACCCAAATGAATTTGAAGTGAGAAAGAGGAGTTGGTCCAGGTTAACTATGAAACAGATTCATGACATGGAATTGCAAATGGATACCTCTGGTGTCACTATTGATAATGAAGATGTACTAGAACCAAAATTTATGAGACAGGTACACAATGAACCCCTTCTAGAAGTTGACAGGAGTAGAAAGATGGAAGATAGCATACAGGCACACACTTTTAGTATAATTCACAGAATAGAGAATTGGCTTAGGAGTTGTCGATTTCATCTGGCGAAGGCAACTAGTTCAGAGTTTGATGTTTTGATTTCTTGGAGATCATGTGACTTTTCATGAGGTGGTGGTGCAGATTTTAAGATATGAGTAATGGCGACAAAGAAAAGGAGTATTCTTTCTTTAATGATTTGAAAGTTGTCATTTATAGCAAGTATGGCATGGAAATCTATATTTTCAGATATGAAGTGACTTGTTATTAAATGCATGCTCGATTGTGATCTTTTTAGAGTGATGTCACACGAGTGAAGAGTAATGATGACAATTTGTGGTAATCATGGGCAAGATTTTCTCAGCTTTTTAAATTGAGTAGTTGCCTTGTCGAGATTATCATTTGTGAATTATTTTTAAGAAGAGTTTTGGAGCGGGAAGAAAATAGAATGCGACAGGGGTTTTGTAGATGACAGAGGAAGGTATGTTCAACGACTTTCCTAATTACTACAGTTTTTAGAAAAGATCTGGGCATTTTGTTTAGCTGTTTGTTTTCATTTTACCTTTCCTTCTTTGTCTGGGTTGATTGGGGAAAGGTCATGAGTTAAGCATGAGGCCCACTCTGCCTAAATTAATGAACTCTTCTTCCCTTGTAAGTTCCTTACCAGAGCTGGGTGATACAACCTTAGTTCAATTAGATTTAGATGTTTTGTTAGAAAGAGTAGGGAACCCAGCTGTTGATTCTATGATGAAAGACATTGCACAAAGTGGTTTATTGGAAGCAACCGCATTTCCCACAGCTACCCCTTGTCCAGAGTTGATTTTAGAGTGTATGAATCACTATGATAAAGCTAACAGATGCATTAGGAAAAATAATGGTGAGGTTTTGTTGTTCATTGATAGATAGATAGTAATAGTTGTCATGGGTATCCCACATCGGGAACCTTATGAGCATTGGACTATTGGAAAGTCTTATGGAGTTTATTATGAGAAAAAGCAGTATTACAGAACCGTTATTGCACGAAATTATCTTTTGAGGTTTCAAAAGGGTGATTTAAGGTTGCCAAGACCGTTAACCCAAGAGCATTTGATTCCTGGAATTAGGGATTTGGTAATAATGTTGAGCAGGGTTAGGGGAAATTCACACTCCTTCTATTGGGAAGACTGGATGTATTTCTTCATTAAGGTCACTCTTGACAAAAACCGACCCATTGATTGGGGAACTATAATTGCAGAAAGATTGCATGAGGGTTTGAGTAATTACCCTAGAATATCAAATTTCTACATGTCTTCATATCTATTATATATGCTAACTTGCGTAACGGAGTGGCCTGGACTATTCCATGCAAAATGGGTTCAGGGTATTAAAATTTATGAGTATCACCCCCATTTGACCCAAAAAGGACATGTTGATAATTACCTTTGTTGGAATGACATTTTTACTAGGAGGTTGACTTTTGAGTTACAAGATAACTTACATAGGTAGTTTCTTTACACAATTTAATCACTTCACTTACATAAGGGTTGGAGGTTTTAAAGGTGAACCCTTTAGGTTACTAAGATATGTTTCAGACTCGTATGTTTTGATCAAAGTTTCCAGGTTGTTAGTCTATGTTGCAAAGGATTATGGTGAAGATTTTAGCACAAGTGGAATTTTTCCTATCGATTTAGGCCATTACAGTTGTAGGTCTGTTTCTGATGCACTAAATCTTGAGTTAGAATTTAAGAGATTTTATTTGAAAACCTTTGTGAAAAGAGATAATTTTGACAGTAAAGTTTTTATTGCCCAGTATGTGAAAAAGATAATGACTGATCAACATGTGCCCCAGTTGGAGGATTATTGGGAAGACCACCCAAATGAATTTGAAGTGAGAAGAGGAGTTGGTCCAGGTTAACTATGAAACAGATTCATGACATGGAATTGCAAATGGATACCTCTGGTGTCACTATTGATAATGAAGATGTACTAGATCCAAAATTTATGAGACAGGTACACAATGAACCCCTTCTAGAAGTTGACAGGAGTAGAAAGATGGAAGATAGCATACAGGCACACACTTTTAGTATAATTCACAGAATAGAGAATTGGCTTAGGAGTTGTCGATTTCATCTGGCAATCTAAGGAACTGACTCTGGCTCCTAAATGAATAAGTGATTCAATTACCAATAAAAGAAATGTGGTGCCTATTTTGGTGTTGATGGAAGATGTTGTTAGTAAATGCCTGGAAAGATCCACAAAGCCTAAGCGGCTAAAAATGGAGACCATGATTGGTTTTGATGAAGGCACAAAATATTGGACTATAGACATTGCCAATTCTAGATCTGATAAGGATGTTGCCACTGCTTCAGAGGCTGATTATACCATGGAGAAAGTTGATTTGGGGGTAGGAACCAGAGCAGTTGATGTGAAACATTTGGATACTTCAACCAAATGAATTATCTCCCACACTTGGAAGGACAAAAAGCATAAGGTAGAGTTGAAGCATAATTTAATGTAAATGGCTCAATACATTCATGCTCTGTAGAACAGTCTGCTGCCATCATCCCAAAGCTCTATGCCCTTTAGTTCAAAATCCCCTAGTAATCAAAAGTTCTTTGATGAGGTTCAACAAAACAAGATGATTGCAGAGATTTTCTCTGAGTGGCTCACATCGATTGTGCATCAAGGAACCAATTACATATCTGACTTAGTTCAGATTTTTAAAGATGCTAATGAAGTTACCAAGGAATTGGATGCCGACTTAATCTTGTGGCAAAAAGAAAAGACTAAATGGGCGGTGATTTCAAAGCAAATGCGCGACATTCAACGCTATGGCTTAATGAAATTTCTTGCCAAAAGACAAGTGTTAGGATTAAATGAAGATATAATGTTTATATGCAAGGAAAGCATAGAGTGGCATAACCAAATCATCAAACAAGGTTATAGAGAATCCGCCAGTCTGTGAGGTGAACTAACAACCTTAAGAAAGACCATGCAAAAGGATTTGCATTGTGTAGATGTCAAGTTGCTTAAGGAGGATAGTTAGACTTTGGAAGATACAGTAGAAATGATCAATCAATTCAGTAGCCACATTAAACAAATTAAAGTGGATAAATCCTTGGCTGTGAAAGATTTTACAAGGATTTCTAAAGTGGAGTCACTTGGATTCACATAGAGACAAAGTACAGATGGTGAAGAGGAAGAAATAACTCTAGAAGCAAAGGGTAATACACATCAGCCTGCCACATGTAACAATAATTCAAGAGTTCTCGAAGGGTCATCAAGAGTGGAGTGCGGAAAAAGTGGTTATGGTGTCTGTCCAAAATAACAACCCAGGCAATCTGACCAAGACAGAATCGACAACATGACTAGCACTATTGGTAGTTGTTTGCTAGTGAGTCTAGTCATTTTCTAGTTCTAGTTATGCAGTTAGGGTAATTTCTCATTAACTCTTTTGATTTAATTTTACCTTTGGTTCAAACTATTGGTCTGGTGACCTATTTATGAGTTTTGTAATGACTTTGATGGGGTTCACTAAGTTTTTGAAAAACTCTCTCTTTAATTTTGCTGAAAGACTTTGTGTATGTGGAAGGTTGATGATCATCTATGAATGAAAATCAAAATGACAATTATCTTTGACTTTGAATCTGTGTGTTTGATGTTTGAAATTTGATTTATGTGAGAATCTATTTCAAGAAAAGATATGTTATAACTTTCTATGTGCGCAGAAAATTATCAGTGAAATTCATCTTTTAAGCTTTTCATTTTATTTTTGTGTACACGTGAAGTCTTTCAGTTTTATACAAAGAGTTATATATGAATCAATGCTTGCGTTCATTTGGTGTTGACTGGTGAATGCAATTACCTTTCTATGCTTTCTAGTGAAAAGTATAATATTGGTTGTATGTAATTTGGAGCTGATTGAATATCTATTAAAGGGAGTTGTACCTTAATTCAGAGGTTAATAAATATAATGATTTTCCAACTGTTTGGTGAAATTTGTCTTTCATTTCTTGAGCTATAGGGTATAAAGATCAAATAAATCATGAGAGACAAATCTTTTTACCAACAGATTTTGGGCGGCTCTATTCAGGAGAACGAGAACAATTGGTTTTAAAAACAAGGTTGTCATTATAGTGATGCTTTGTTCTTTATAAATGGTGTTGCCTCACGAAGGGTTTTTACCTATTTTATAACCAAATTTAAATTGGGTACAAGAAGAGAAAAGTAACATTATCTCTAAGTTAGATACTCTAGCTTGGAGACATAGAAGAAGTGGAGCTGAATATGATAGAAGAAGTGGAGCTGAATATGATAGAATAAGTGCTTTCCTTGACAAAATAGAAAGACAAGTTGATCATCCTGTGTTAGTCTATGAGAAGGTAATTATTCCTAGGTTTTTCTTTATTTGATTTCCTGATAATCAATTATAGAATCCTAGATGCTTGTTACCCTGATCGTTCCACACTAGACTCTAAGCCGTATACTAGATCCCAAAGAAGGGAGGGGGTTTTTGATCCTGTCTTTGAAAAGTTGCAGAACTTAAATTTTCAACCTACCTTCTCACCTCAATGAAGGGAAAGAAGTAGACCTTCTTCCCCACTGCCATCATCACCTGTGTCCTCAGTTTGTCAAGCTTTGACCCTGCATGGTGTTGCCTTGCAGAATATATTCAACCTGACCCCTCTTAATATCATACTCCCAATGGCAACAAATAACCCTTGGGGGGCTGCTGTAGGCCCATTGAACTTATGTTTGAATCTTAACCCCTTGCCAGAAGGTGCTAGGGATCATTTGCCAAAATTTAGTGGAGATGGGATGATCATTGTTGATGAGCACCTGAATGCTTTCAGTGTAGCCTATGGAGTAATAGCGGTTCAACATGAGGACATTGTTGTTAGGTTGTTTGTCCAGACACTAACAGGGGTAGTAGCCGATTGGTTTCATCACTTGCCAAATAGTGTGATAACAATCTGGTAAGATTTGAAGCTATATTTAAAGTAGCTAAGGATGAACATTCCCTCTTAGCCCAATTATTCCAGTTAAAAAAAGAAATTCCTGAATCTATAAGGGATTTTGTGGTGAGATTTGATAAGATCTTGCACAAGATTCCAGTTAATGAAAAGCCCTTAGATGACAATCTTAAGTGTTTTTTCATTAATTTTATGCCTTCTAAAATAAGTTTCCTGATTTGTAGGCAAAGGGTTGTAGATTTAAACACTGCTAAAACTCTTGCAGTTGAATTAGAAGATGATTTGATCACAGCGGGTAAATGGAAAAGAGAAGTATAGATACCTTGTTCTCAACCTTCAACTTCTTCAGATCCTATCATCCAATGGTTAATGAATGATGTGATTGCCCTAAAGATATAGGCTCTTAAAGCAAGTACTTCATATTCTCAACCATAACAAGACATTCCTAGAAAATATCCTAACCAATAGGGAGGAAATGGAGGAAGACAATTACAATTACCTCCTATGCAACAAAGACTTTCTATTGAAGCACCACCCCTCAAGACAAGCACATGTGTGTTTCATTTAACTAATGAGCATGATGGTTCTTCATGTCCAGAGATGGTTTGTTTTTCTCAAATGATCAGTAAAGGAGAAACAATCTTAGAAGTTGATGAAGGAGGTTCCCAAAGTATGCCTGGTGACTCTAAAATTCATTATATGAAATATTTCTCCGACTCAGAAAGGGGAGGAAACATGTTGGTCTCTTTGGAAGATTCCTCATATGCAATTCTTACTAGAACTCAACAAAATTTGAAGTCTCAAGATGTTGTAACACCGGTCCATAACACTGTAAAAGGAAGGGGTAATTCTGACTCGTCATGGAGGTTTTTCAAAATTTGTTCAAGAAGTTGCTTCTTCAAGTTCTGATTCATTTAATAATCCTTTTGATATCACTGAATTTTGCAAGTCATCCTGTGTTCAGATCACTCTGGTTGAGTATTTGAAGTTGAACCCTAAGGAGTTAGATAGACTAGTTGAATTTGTCAAGGGAAACGATGCTCATGCTTTAGCAAGTGAAACCCAAATGCCAGTGATTGGTAATTCTCTAGCACACGAAAATGTCAGTCCTGCTTTAGTAATTCTTGAAGACTCATCAAAAACTATTCCTCAACAAGCAAAATTAATTGAACCTAACTTTGAAAATAAACTAGAACCTTTCTATGTGTCCTTATATATTAATGGGCATAAATTGAGTAATTGTATAACAGATCCAGGAGCATCAGACAATGTCATGCCCTTGGCCATAGCAAAAGCTTTAGGTTTAACCTTAACAAAGACCTTTGGCAAATGTTATTCCATGGATTCCAAGCAGGTTCCTTTGTTAGGGAAAATTAAGGATGCGTGGGTCACTTTAGTAGCACATCCTAACAAGAGAATCAAGTTGACTATTCTAGTGGCTAACATCACTGCTAGTTATGGCATGTTGTTGAGTCACACCTTTTGTAAAGATATGAGAGGAGAAATTAGAATGGATTGGTCTCAGGCAATGATCATAGTTGGAAGATAGAGAGTTATTATGCATCCTGAAACAAAAGCTAAATACACAGTCTTTCCCTCAGAGGATCTGAAAGCTTAGATTTTGCATCAAGATTGTGGTTTTAGAAATTATATGATATCAACTGATCCTCAAGGTAAGGATAAGGCCATAGATACAGGTATCTTTGATGAACTCTGGTCTATGGAATTTGATGGGAGTTGTTCATCTTTTGGTTCAGGGGCTGGGGTTGTATTTATACCTCCCCAAGGTAAAGTTATTCCTTATGCTTTCAAATTGGAATTCCAAAACATGAATAATACGACTGAATATGAAGCTCTGTTATTAGGTCTTGCTAAAGCAAGGAGATTGCAGATTAAAAATGTTGAAAGTTAGAAGTGATGCTGAACTTATTGTGAAACAAGTGAGAGGTTTATTTGCTATAAAAAATGAGAGACTAAGACATTACATGAATCATGTTTGGGACGAGATCAAAGCATTCGATGCTTTCTCAACTGAAGCGGTACCAAGGGAGTTTAAATCGAAGGTGGATTCTTTGGCAGTATCTACAACTTTATTAGTGCCTCACCCAGATTTCACAACTAATACTTATAAGGTAGAATTAGTTTATAGACCCAGCATGCTTGACAAGTCTGGATCCTAGAAACTATTTGAAAATGATAAACAGATTCAAAAATTTTTACAGTGTGTTGAGATTTTCACATTCTTGTTTTATGAAGGATCAGAGGCAAGTTGTAAAGAGTTTTCTCCCGATACACAGGAGGAACTACATGATGGAGTGTTATAGTTGAAAGGAAATAAAATCCCAAAGGGTTTAGTTTCTCTTGAATGTCTTGTTGATAGGAAGGATGGGTATGTTAAGAAAGGGGAGAAAGAGACTCTTGTAATTCAAAACTCTGGTGAGTATGAGCAAATCAACATTGGTACTAAGGAGGATCCTAAATTTGTTAATTTGGGAAAATGTTGTTCCAAAGAGGAGAAAAGGAGGTTCATCAACTTGTTGGTTGAGTTCAAAGATGTTTTTGCATGGAGCTATGATGATTTAAATAATTTCAGGGATGGTAATTTCTAACATCACATTCCTTTGAAACTAGGTGTTAATCCTTTCCGGTAGAAGTTAAGGAATTTTAATCCAAAAGTAGTAGAAGCGATCTTCCATGAGGTCGACAAGATGTTGAAAGCCCAAATTATTTATCCTTTACATCATTCCACCTAGATTGCTAATATCGTTCTTGTTCGGAAGAAAAATGGTGAAATACGAATCTGTGTTGATTTCAGAAACTTAAACCAAGCAAGCTTGAAAGATAATTATCCTCTGCCAGCAATAGACTATATTTTTCAAACTGTTTCAGGATCAGAGATGATGTCCATGTTGGATGGCTTCTTTGGATATAACCAAATTAGTGTCTCGGAGCAAGATCAACACAAGACAACCTTTATAATTCCCTCGGGCACCTTTGCATATAATAGAATGCCTTTCAAGTTGATTAATGCAGGGGCAACATTTCAAAGGGCAATGGATCTTTCCTTTGGGCATTTGAGGGATAAGATCATTGTGGTGTATTTAGATGATTTGATTGTTTTCTCTAGGAAGAGGAAACATTATGTATGGGATTTGAGGAAAGTTTTGGTGAGATGCAAAGAGCATGGAGTATCGTTAAACCCTAAAAAGTCTATTTTTGGTGTCACGGAAGGAAAACTTTTGGGACATATTGTTTCATGAGGGAGTGAAGGTAGATCCATAGAGAGTAAAAGCAATACAACAACTCAGTCTTCCTTCCAACAGAAATGGAGTGAGGTCCTTCTTTGGACAGGTGAACTTTCTAAGGCATTTAATTCGTGATTTTGCTGAAACTACTAAATATATTGTAAATATGATGAGTGAGAAAGTAGTTTTTAAGTGGAATGAGGTAGGTAAAAAGGATTTAAAGAAATTAAAAGGGCAATTGCACATGCACCTACTCTAGTTAATCTGGATTTTAGTAAAGACTTTATTATTTATTGTTATGCATCAGAGCATACTCTGTCTAGAATTTTAGTGCAGAAAAGTGAGGATAATGAGGAAGTTCCAATTTCCTTCATGAGTGTACCTCTGAAGAAGCATGAGTTAAAATACTCGCAGATAAAGAAGCAAGCTTATGCAGTAGTGAAAGCTGTGAAACAATTCATGTACTATATACTTCATTCACATGCAACTATTTTTGTTCCCAACTTTGTAGTGAAAAGTGTTTTAACCCAGCAGGATGTTGGTATCAACAATAGAGCATCTTGGGTCTCTAAGATTCAGAAATTCAATTTGGATGTCAAGCCCACTAAGCTGGTCAGAGGACAAGGCCTTTGTAAATTAATGGCAGAGAATAAGTTTGAAGAGGAGGAGAATCTGCCCTTAACTCTATTTGTTAGTCATCGGGATTCTTGATTCATCGATGTTGCATATTATCTCACTTACAGAGACTATCCAGATCATCTTTCTCCTAGGGAGAAATAAAATTTGAAGTTGAAAGCTGCAAAGTACATTATTTTTGATAACATATTATACAAGAAAGGCTTAGATGGCACTTTTCTCAGGTGTGTAGACAAGTCACATCAAGAAGCTTTACTGAAAACCTTTCATGATGAGGCATGCAGTGGTGATTTCTCTTCTACGGTCACCACATATAAAATCTTGAGAAACTCTTACTATTGGCTAGGAATGTTCAGAGATGTGTACGCTTGGGTGGTAAAGTGTGAAAAGTGCAAATTGTTCACAGGTAAGCTCCAGTTGGCTGCCTTGCCTTTAAGACCTGTAGTAGTTGAGGAATCCTTTAAACAATGGGGGTTCGATTTCATTGGTCCTCTAAACCCAGCTTCTAGTGTAGGGCACACTCACATATTAACAACAATGGATTATTTCACTAAGTGGGTGGAAGCTATCCTTGTGAAAAAGACCACTACAGAGATTGTGTGTGCATTCCTTAAAGACAATATTCTTGTCAGGTTTGGGGTTCCTCAGAAAATAGTCACAGATAATGCATCAAATTTCTCTTCATCTGATTTAATTTTATTTTGCTATGATCATGGAATTTCTTTGGCACACGCTTCTGATTATTACCCACAGGGTAACAATCAAGCAGAATCAAGTAACAAGAACTTAATCAACATCATGGGGAAGTTGGTTAGCGAGAGTTTCAGGGACTAGCATAAGAAGTTACATGAAGCACTGTGGGTAGATCGAACTTCACTAAAATGAGCCATAGGGATGTCGCCTTTTGAGTTGGTATATGACATTGGCACCCAACTCTCTCTTTGTTTAGAGTTAGCAGCTTCCAGATTGCAGACTATAGTAGAAGATATTTTCTTCCAGAGCTCCTTTGAAAAGAGAATTATGTACTTAACCAAGATTGAGGAAGAGAGGGCAAAGTTGGTTGATAGGATTATGGAACATCAGATGAGAGTTAAAAAGATTTTTGATCAGAAGGCAAGACCCAAGAAGTTCATGAAAGGTGATCTAGTGTTATTATGGGATAAAAGGAGAGAGCCAAAAGATGCTCACGACAAATTTGAGTCATTGTGGAAAGGACAATATGTAATTCATGAAGTAAGAGGTCCTAATTCTTTTAAACTTGCTTATCAGGATGGCTTTGAATTACCCCTATCCTACAATGGGTTAAACTTAAAATTGTATCAATTGTAAACAGGAGTCCCCTGTTAGTTTATACATATAGTTTTGTTGTGAGTCGGGCCTTTGTTTTAAGTTATTTTGTGAAACCAGGGATTCTGAGGTTCATTGCTTGGTACTTTACAGTTCCAATCCCCATGAGAGCCACTGTTGGCGGTACATATAAAAATTTACATTCTATATGTCACCTTATTGAGTCATGTCCCCATCGGGTCCTTTGGTCAAGTCATTTGCTTTGAATTCCCCATGTAATCTAGTCTTTCCTATTTTATTTAAGTTTCATAGTGTTGAACCTTGAACCTTGAACTTGAACCTTTTTGGTTCAAGGTTCAAAGTTCAATGGGCATCATATTAAAAAAATTTCCTCCCTCGTGGCCTTAAGTCTTCTTTAGTTTTTGTCGATGTTTAGCATTGTTTGAACCTTGAACTTGAACCTTTTTGGTTCAAAGTTTAAAGTTCAAGTTTTGTAATGTTTATGTTTTTGTGTCGTGATTGTTCCTCAAGGTTCAGAGTTTGATGTTTTGATTGCTTGGAGATCATGTGACTTTTCATGAGGTGGCAGTGTAGATTTTAAGATATGATTAATGGTGGCAGAGAAAAGGAATATTCTTTCTTTAATGATTTGAAAGTTGTCATTTATAGAAAGTATGGCATGGAAATCCATATTTTCATATATGAAGTGACTTGTTATTAAATGCATGCTCGATTGCAATCTTTTTAGAGTGATGTCGCATGAGTGAAGAGTAATGATGACAATTTGTGGTAATCATGGGTAAGATTTCTCAGCTTTTTAAATTGAGCAGTTTTCTTGTCGAGATTGTCATTTGTGAATTATTTTTAAGAAGATTTTTGGAGTGGAAAGAAAATAGACAGCGATAGGGGTTTTGCAGATGACAGAGGAAGGTATGTTCAACGAATTTCCTAATTGCTATAGTTTTTAGAAAAGATCTGGGTATTTTGTTTAGCTATTTGTTTCTATTTTACCTTTTCTTCTTTGTCTAGGTTGATTGGGGAAAGGTCACGTGTTAAGCATGAGGCCCACTCTGCCTAAATAAATGAACTCTTCTTCCCTTGTAAGCTCCTTACCAGAGCTGGGTGATACAACCTTAGTTCAATTAGATTTAGATGTTTTCTTAGAAAGAGTAAGGAACCCAACTATTGATTCTATGATGAAAGACATTGCACAAAGTGGTTTATTGGATGCAACCACATTTCCCACAGATGCCCCTTGTCCAGAGTTGGTTTTAGAGTGTATGAATCACTATGATAAAGCTAACAGATGTATTAGGAAAAATAATGGTGAGGTTTTGTTGTTCATTGATAGATAGACAGTAATAGCTATCATGGGTATCCCACATCGGGAACCTTGTGAGGATTGGACTATTGGAAAGTCTTATGGAGTTTATTATAAGAAAAAGTAGTATTACAAAACCATTATTGCACGTAATTGTCTTTTGAAGTTTCAAAAGGGCGGTTCAAGGTTGCTGAGACTGTTAACCCGAGAGCATTTGATTCCTGGAATTAGGGATTTGGTAGTAATGTTGAGCAGGGTTAGGGGAAATTCACACTCCTTCTACTAGGAAGATTGGATATATTTCTTCATTCAGGTCACTCTCGACAAAAACCGGTTCATTGACTGAGGAACTGTAATTGCAGAAAGATTACATGAGGGTTTGAGTAATTACCTCAGAATGTCGAATTTCTACATATCTTCATATCTATTATATATGGTAGCTTGTGTAAGGGAGTGGTCTGGACTATTCCATGCAAAATGGATTCAGGGTATTAAAATTTATGAGTATCACCCCCATTTGACCCAAAAAGGACATGTTGATAATTACCTTCGCTGGAATGACATTTTTTCTAGGAGGTTGACTTTTGAGTTACAAGATAACTTGCATAGGAGAATGTCTGCAAAAGCGGTTGAACTAATTAACATCTATGGTAGTTTCTTTACACAATTTAATCACTTCACTTACATAAGGGTTGGAGGTTTTAAAGGTGAACCCTTTAGGTTATCGAGATATGTTTCAGACTCTTGTGTTTTGATCGTAGTTTCTAAGCAGTTAGCCTATGTTGCAAAGGATTGTGGTGAAGATTGTGGCATAAGTGGAATTTTTCCTATCGATTTAGGCCATTACAGTTGTAGGTCTATTTCTGATGCACTAAATCTTGAGTTAGAATTTAAGAGATTTTATTTGAAAACCTTTATGAAAAGAGATAATTTTGACAGTAAAGGTTTTATTGCCCAGTATGTGAAAAACATAATGCCTAATCAACATGTGCCCCAGTTGGAGGATTATTGGGAAGACTGCCCAGGTCAATTTGAAGTGAGAAAGAGGAGTTGGTTCAAGTTAACTCTGAAATAGATTCATGACATAAAATTGCAAATGGATACCTCTGGTGTCACTATTGATAATGAAGATGTACTGGATTCAGAATTTATGAGACGGGTACACAATGAACCCCTTCCAGAAGTTGACTAGAGTAGAAAGATGGAAGATAGCATATAGGCACACACTTTTAGTATAATTCACAGAACAAAGAATTGGCTTAGGAGTTGCTGATTTCATTCGGTGAAGGCAACCAGTTCAAGAAACAAAAATGGAAAAAGGAAGATTGCAAGTAAAAGCACTATTTTAACTAACTTCCTTGTTTCTGTTGAAGGAAAGAAGCAGGCTAAGATTAAAGAAGAATAACTCGACTTTGAAGCTGCACATTCCATTGGTGGCTAAGTGACCAGGTCAAGATACAAGAAGAATTTTCAGCCACCTGTTGCTCATGTCATTTTTGATTTGGACACCGAGGAAGTACAGTGTGATATGACAACCCCTATTTCTGATGCTGACAAGGCCTTAACTGATTTAGATGCTACTATCCAGGATTCATAGGTGCTTGATATCCGGTCTAACGCAGACAATGCTACACTGCCACCTTCAGGAGGGCCTCCCCCTATGCAATCTAATGAATTGACTCTAGCTCATAAATGGTTAAGTGATTCAATTACCAGGAAAATAAATGTGGTGCCTATTTTGGTGTCGATGGAAGATGCTGTGAGTAAATGCCTGGGAATATCCACGAAGCCTAAGTGGCTAAAAATGGAGACCATGATTGGTTTTGATGAAGGTGCAAAACATTGGACTCCAAACATTGCCAGACCTACATCTGATAAGGATGCTGCCACTGCTTTAGAGGCTCATTATACCATTGAGCGAGTTTATTTGGGGGTAGGAACTAGAGCAATTGATGTGAAACATTTGGAGACTTCGACCAAATGGATTATCTCCCACACTTGGAAGGACGAAGAGGATAAGGTAGAGTTGAAGAAAAATTTAATGCAAATGGTTCAATATATTCATGCTCTATAGAACAGTCCACTGCCATTGTCCCAAATCTTTGTGCCCTTTAGTTCAAAATCCCCTGGTAATCAGAGGTTCTTTGATGAGGTTTAACGAAACAAGATGATTGCAGAGATTTTCTCTGAGTGGCTCAGATCGATTGTGCATCAAGGAACCAATTACATATCTGATTGAGTTCAAATTTTTAAAGATGCTAATGAAGTTACCAAGGAATTGGATGCTGACTTAATCTCTTGGCAAAAAGAAAAGACTAAATGAGCAGTGATTTTAAAGAAAATGTGCGACATTCAGTGCTATGGCTTAATGAACTTTCTTGCCGAAAGAAAAGTTCCAGGGTTAAATGAAGATATAATGTTTATATGCAAGGAAAGCATAGAGTGATGTAACCAAATCTGTTGGCATTATGTGAATCGACATGAAGACATAATGATATTGTATGTTGTTATTGATGTCAATATGAGACACAGTGTGAACCGGCACATGTGATAAGTGAAGAGAGAGGAACTGACATATGTGTGAACCGGTTTATATGCCAAAGTGAAGTGACATATTTGTTCAAAATGAACTAGCATGAAGTTATGGGAACCGACACATGGAAGCAATGTATGACTACCGGTTGGTAGGCAGCTTCCACTTTGGGGTTTCCGATTGGATTACCTAAAGTCTGTGTGACTCAATTGGTGATCTTTGTGTGATGAGTTAGTAGTATGATGGAGGATAGATCGTGTTTCCATGTAAGCTCTGTGTGCGTGAAGGATATTGCATGAAGATGACTATTCCTATCTACCTCAGGAATGTGCGCAGTCTATCAAATGGTGATAATGCATGAAGGGTTGTCAGCCGCCATGAAAACGGTGGATAATGGACGATGGAGAATGTCTTGAGATCGACTCAAGATTGTTGCATTTAATGTAGTATGATTCAATGGTTAGGATTGAACCGTTTGAATTACTTAACCTAACTGGTTTAGGGTTTAGGGTTTTTGCTACCGACCTATATGTTTCCTATAAGGTCAATGTTGGGTTTCTGTCTAAGGTTGTTGGCAAAAGTTGTGAGTGTGTATCCAAGGAAAGTGATACGTGATTCTTGCCAGACCAAAGGAGAGAAGAGATACCCGCAAAGTGAATGTGCAGAAGGAAAAGAGGAGCCTAAATGGATCTGCATTAGCATTAAGTGTTGTTAACAGATCATTGTAATACCTATTGATCTCTAACCACTTCAATAGTTGTAAAATCCCCTAACAGGGTAGCCTTAACTGGCTTGATTCAAAATCCCTTAAATTGGGTGGTCTTAACTGGCTTGTTTCAAATCCCTTAACCGGGTAACTTGAGGCTAATGAGTTCTGAGAAGCTAGAGAAGCTTAGGAGATCCTTTCAGCTATTGAGTTCTTAAAATCCTCTAACAAGGTGACCTTACCAGGTTTAACCCTTAACTAGGTGATCCTTAACAGGATCGGTTCCTACCAGAACCTATTGTAATGTCCTTAACCAGACAAGGCTCCTAACAGAGCGGACTCCTAAAGAGTTTAAAAAGCAACTTGTGGGTATTCATCCCCACCGTGGTTTTTCCCAGTTGGGTTTCCACATGAAAAATATGTGTGTCATGTGTAATGCTCTTGTCTTGTGATGCTCTATTTTATCTGTTAAGCACATGAAGGTTCTATGTTTTATGCCTATCTATTAAACATATTTAACTCATTGTTGTGAAGATCTGATGGTTAAGTTTACTAGTTTATGCATGAGAATATAATGATATTGTGGTATTGAGCTAAGAGAAAAGCTTATTGAGTGACCGGTTCATGACTGATTGAGCTATACTGGATGTTACCAGCTACACTCTGTTTTACCAGTATCCCTGTTTATCGATCATTTGGAGTATTTGCTGTCAAACTGGTTTTGGACTATATTTTTGTTTGTATTGATTCACCCCCCCTCTCAATACTGGTTTGGTACTAGTGGTTCATCATTGAGTTATCAAAATCATCAAACAAGGTCATAGGGAATCTGCCAGTCTGCGAGGTCAACTAAAAATCTTAAGAACGACCATGCAAAAGGATTTGCACTGTGTAGATGTCCAGTTGCTTAAGGAGGATAGTCAGACTTTGGAAGATACAATAGAAATGATCAATCAATTCAGTAGCCACATTAAAAAAAATAAAGTGGAGAATTCCTTGGCTGTGGAAGATTTTACGAGGATTTCCAAAGTGGAGTCAATGCTCATAGATTGTCTATATCACTTGGATTCACACAGAGATAAAGTACAAATGGTGAAGAGGAAGAAAGAACTCTAGAAGAAAAGGGTAATACACATCAGCCTGCTGCATGTAACAGTAATTTAGGAGCTCTCAAAGGTTCATTGAGAGTGGAGTGCAGCAAAAGAGGTTATGGTGTCTGTCCAAAATAACAACTCAGGCAATCCGATCGAGATAGAAATGACAGCATGAGTAGCACTCCTGGAAGTTGTTTGCTAGTGAGTCTAGTCATTTTCTAGTTTTAGTTATGCAGTTAGGGTAGTTTCTCATTAACTCTTTCAAGTTAATTTTACCTTTGGTTCAAACTATTGGTCTAGCGACCTATTTATGAGTTTTGTAATGACTTTGATGGGGTGCACTAAGTTTTTGAAAAACTATCTCTTTCATTTTGTTGAAAGACTTTGTGTATGTGGAAGGTTGATGATCATCTATGAATGAAAATCAAAATGACAGTTATCTTTGACTTTGAATCTGTGTGTTTGATGTTTGAAATTTGATTTCTATGAGAATTTATTTCAAGAAAAGATTTGTTATAATTTTCTATGTGCACAAAAAATTATCAATGAAATTCATCTTTTAAGCTTTTCATTTTGTTTTAGTGTACACGTGAAGTTTGTCGGCTTTATACAAAGATTTATATATGAATCAGTGCTTGTGTTCATTTGGTGTTGACTGGTGAATGCAATTACCTTTTTGTGCTTTCTCATGAAAAGTATAATATTGGTTGTATGTAATTTGGAGCTGATTGAATATCTATTAAAGGAAGTTGTACCTTAATTCAGAGGTTAATCAATATAATGATTTTCCAATTGTTTGGTGAAATTTGTCTTTCATTTCTTGAGCTATAGGGTATAAAGATCAAATAAATCGTGAGAGACAAATTTGTTTACCAACAACTTCCCAATAATCTTCCAAATAAAATTTTGCCACACAAGATGAAGGTGCTAGGTGAGAACCTCTACTAGAGATTCCTTTCACCAAGAGTCTAAAGGTGTTAAAAGTTGCTTGATTCCACTAGTAATCAGGATCACTACTTGAAAAACATTGATTCAATATTGACACGACCTCCTTGTGTAGCCTATCCATCCTTGTTCCATAATATTGGAATCACTTTCAGTAAATCATTTTATCTTGGTTGTATTTTCGCACTTGTGACATCTAGACTCAATTATGCCCCCTCACAAATGCAACAATAGGTGTAAAGTGGATTCTTTCTAGATGTTGTAGTCTATTTTGGACAACATTGCCACATACAATGATACCAACTCTTGAAAAATAACCCTCTTATGATTGCAGCAATTCATAAGGTGGGAAGGAATATGATGATAAAGTAGCATTCTCATTTCCCCATATGTTATATGATACAAGTAAAAAATTATCTTGAAAAGCCTAAGGTGAGTGCAATTTAGCATGAAACCACATGCACTGACTTCCTTCCTTTGATCTTGCTTTGTACTTTCATGAGAATAAGAAGGATTCAATAGTTAGCTTCACTATTTTCTTGTGGTGAAGAGATCTCACCTTCTGATGTTTGAAAAAATTGTGTGCAATAAAAGACATAGTGAGAATATGAAAATATTGAGACCACAAAGGCCTATGCAAAGAATAAACTATTGAGAAGAAAATGAGGTACAAACATTTGGGCATTTTGGATGGCTTATCTTTCGTCCATTATTAAGAGCTTCTTCTTCCATTTATTGTAGTGTTGGCACTTCAAATTTCATAAGAAGTTATCCTTATTTGTTACTTTTGTTTTCACTCAAACCTTGTGGCCACCTCCATCGACTATATCCAAATATGTAATCCTCGCCAAGAATACCCTAGAGAAACTAACCATCTAACTAGGAAACTTAGAGATTTTTTTTTTAAAGTTACAACAACACATAAAGTATAAATTAAATACTTATATTAAAATAATATAAATACATATTCTTAAATGCACAAGTAGAGATACTCTTTAATACTTAAATTCTCTTTACCTAGGGTAACTCAATGCCATTACTAAAATACAAAATAGATAAAGATATATTGAACTTCAATTATCAATGATACATGTTTTTACCCTATTTAAACTAATGTCCATTTCATTTCACATAGACAGGAAAGTATTTATTAAAACATAGAACACTAATCATGAATTACAACACCTCCAACTCTTCTAACATATTAAGTCCATAAGTATCTATCATAACCTATCATATAGGATGAACCAGAGAAGGGCACTACAAAATATGATTCATTATCATTTTAGAGAGTAGTTACAAGTTTTGCATTGGTGTTGGTTTTTGAGGAGGGATTGAACCACCTTTAAGCACACCTTCATTTACTATAAATTTGAAGTAGTAGTGTCATGGAAGAGCTGAAGAGTGTGAATATGAGATGATGGAAAAGTGGATCGTGAAACTAAAATGTCCTCCATATGCACCCAATGGTTGAGCCTTAAGTAATCCATTATATTTTCCTTTGGCCTATCAAATTCCCATCTATTGAGGAGCAATTCACATGCTATACAATGATAACTAATTTTCTCTCTTGCCATGTTGCACAATATATGCTCTGGGACTTGACGATTTCCATTCACATAGTTCATTTTTTATTTAAGAATATCAAAAGCAATGGAATGAGAGAAGCAAAAGAAAAAGAGAAGGGATGAGGAAGCGACTTTGCATAGAGGTATAGATAATGTCTCCTTAGGTTTATAGTTTCAACAAGTTGAGAAATATAAGTTGCATATAATTTAATCACAAGGGATGCACAATCAAACACCATATGGAAAGTATTTTCTATCCCTAACAATATTGAAACACTATCAGACTACTTAAAAAATAGATTGTTTTCTTATAGAAGCATTGTAATGATTGAACTTGGCTCTGATTCTATTGATCTATATTATTTTGCTAATTTAGGGAACAATACCCAAAGTAGAATTTGTGGTATTGTAAACATATAATAAACCATGTAAAAGTTTCATTTCATTCAATATACGTAAAAACCATACAATTTTGGGCAAACTTGTGAAAGAGATGTATGCCCTTGAATCTATCCAATTTGGGAAAATTCATGGTAGAGATTTATGCCTAACTCCATACAAGTTAGGAAAACATGTGAAGGAGATGTATGCCTATGGAAACCATGAGAGATAATAAAAATGCCTATGGACTCCATGAGAGCTAATAAAAATTGGAAAAATTGATAGATGAGATTTATGTGATAGCTTGACAAACACATCCTAAGACTTGTATGCTTGTAACTCTCTATATTGGATTCTAATTGAGGTTATTTATAGGCTTTCAAAGAAGCTGAAAGGTCACTACATTTATGTCATCATTAGAAGTCGAAGAGACAATCCAATATTGAAAAGTTAGTACATTTGAATAAGGACAAAAATTGATTAAAGATTAAAATATTTCATTTAATTCAACACCTTGACTTATTTCTGATCAACCATATAGTCCTACAAGAATACAAGAGAGAGTAATGGGTTTAAAAAAGAGATAAACATGGAGAAAATACTCAACATGAACATAACACCCAATGCAGAGTCATAAAGCCACAACAAGATAAAAATGCCAACAATACATCACTCACATCAAAGAGAAATAATCAAGTAAGAGAGGGTGCTCAAGCAACAATAATTCCAATATTAAAGAATGAGGAAGTATCCTCAATTGACAATAATAAAGACATGGGGGAACCTACATGGTGCAGGAGCACCTGAGCACCTGAAGGCTCAAATCCTAGCAGGTATAGCATTTTGTTGCAAATTGAGAATGTGTGTTTATTTTATGCATCTAATAGGTTTAATAGGTTTGTTTTGTGGTGTAATAAGGTTTGGAACTCATTTTGTTTAAGAGTTTCCAAGATTTTTGGTTTTTGCTCAGTAGGCCAAAAATTGTCAATTTTGGGTCCAAATGAGCATTTTTGAATTTTTGATGATGTAAAGCCTTGAAAGGCATTGGAACATGTTTATTTAGTGTTTCTAAATGATTTTGAGTCATTGGTTTGAGTGCCAAGTCACCGGAAGTCAAAATGCAATTTTTGAGCAACAAAAAGTTGTCAAAAGTTGTCAAAAAGCTGTCAAAAAGTGCAAAAAAATGACTTTTGGCGGTTTTGGTTAGTTCCAGCCTGTACTTGTCCATACAAGGGCTTCAAAAAGTTGGTACATGTATAAAAAACATGTTCCAATGATTGTATGCATAGTTCATTTTGGAAAATCAAGAAAAATACTTGTTTTGCTCTTGTTTTCTGTGAGTTTTTAACTAGTTTTCTGCACTTTTTAGAGTATAGTCTGAACCATGGCTCCATGAGTCTGTAATGAACCTATTTTTGATTGATGTAATCTCATTTGATGTTTTAGTAGTGATCTCTGATCTTTTCTTGGGGTTTGGAACAAGTTTTGTTTGAAGAGTTCTTAAGAGAAGCATTGTTTTGTGGTTCCAATGGAAGATCATTCATGGTCCAATTGATTTCTTCAAAGTCTCTTCATCCATGGCTTTGAGGAAGTTTGTTGGACCCTCTGTACATACTGTACCATACATCTATTTTCCTTTTCTAGAAATGCACAAGTTTTTGTAAGCCCATGGCAAGTGTGTGAAGTGAGCAACTTGGCTTGGGTATTCTCAAATTTGTTTGAATGGTACTTTGCTGTTCATAGTACTATACCTTTGAAATGTTGAAGAAGAATCAAGTTGGAAAGAGTCAACATTGTACTTTACCATCCTTGTCTCCCTCATGACTTGGTTGGTTGTAAGAGGCAAAGGTGTAAAACAGACTGCAAAACAGTGAGTCATTGTTTCATTGTTAGATCCTCATTGCCAACCTCTCTAAATGGATAGTATGGAATGATGTATTCCTCTTTCATGTATCATGAAAATGTATTTGCAAATTTTTTTCAATGTTGAGTTGACAAGTTACACAAATTGATTGTAAAGGACCTAAATAAGGATCCTAAAACAGTGTACTCTTTGTCACAGTCATATAATGTTGTCATACTTTGTGGCATCCTTTTGAATGTTCAAACTTACAAGCCCTTTGGATAAGTTATGTGCATTATTATATCATGCCATTAACACCTATTTACAGGCCAAAGACAGAGTGAAGGAGTAATAAAAACCAAGAAAGACAGTTGTATTAGATTAATGCAGTCAAAGTGCAGTGTAGGCGGGTTGAAGGAGTAACAGTCATAAGGAACTCTTTTCCTATTTGTTTTGCAGGGTATTAAAACACCTCTCAAGTAATTGTTGCATCTGCATTTGATAAAATTTCATTGTATATGGTTCACCAATGTTCAAAATGCATGCAAATCTTAAAAACAGTGCTGTCCCAGTCATATAGACTGATTTTTCTGTGTAAATGCAGCAGTATGGTACTTGTTTGACAAAATAACAATGTGCTCAAATAAGTTGTGAATCTTTGGAGGTGTTTGGAATATGTTAAAGCAAGGATTGAAGCATTTAAGTTGGCCTAGTATCATGAAGAAAACTTGTAAATTGCAAACCCTCACTAAAACTTTCAAAAACCCTTGAAAAATGCATATTTTGTGGGACAGTCCTCAAACAGTCCGTACAGTACTTTCCATAGAAAAAATCCTTGAGGTTTCATCAACACATGACCACATCTTTGAGGGTTTGTCATGAAGTTTGGCAGGTTGAGCAGGGTGAACAAATTCCATTAAAAACTAGGGCTAATTCTAGTAGCCTTTTTGGAGCAAATTTGACCATTTCATGAAATCGATAAGGAAGGAAAATCAATTGATTGTTTCAAATCATCAAAATTGATGAGTAAAGGCCTGAGACACCCTACTACAATATCCATAGCCTTGCTTTAAGTCATTTGATCAAAATGACCATTTGGACCTAGAAAGTTGCCTTGAGTAAACCAATGCCCTTGCATCCAAATTGGATATTTTTCACTCTTGAGAGGTGAAGGACAATCATCAGACTTTGCAGACCTGTCCTAATGCTCAATCAATAGATTAATATGATTGAATACCTTAAAGGTGCAATTAAGGTTAGGTAAACCATGGTTCTCCAACAGTTGCCCATTCCGGGAAGAGAGGAGATTCAGCCAGTTGGACAACCAAACTTGTTCATTTTTGGTGACACTTATGAGGACCTCATTTCAGACTTGAATGCCTTAGCATGGAAGGTAAGGAGGAGTGATGTTCAATACAATAGGGTGCAAGTAGTGTTGAGTAGAGAGGAGGAGATAGGAGAAAGGTTTAGAAGAATCCCATTTGTGCCTAGGGATTGATTTGGGAAACACATTGAGAACAAAAGCCCACCAACCTCAAAGAAGACCATCTTCTATCATCCCTTCTCATCACTACAAGAGAAACATCAAATTTTCAATGGCATATATCACAAGTTAACCAAAAGATCAAGCAATAGTAAATCCATAGGGTGCTACTCAACTATCATGATCTAGATACTAAAGAGATAGTATAGGGAGTGTCGTCATGTGTGCTTGTGAGGATGCACCACACGGAACCAATAATTCTCTTATATGGATGATAGTGACAATAATGCAAGTCCAATCACTACATGTGAAAGCATATCTCTCCAGAAAAGTCTCGATTGCTCCATGTGCAAGCATGCCTTTCTAAGTCATCCTTAGCCATGTACTAATGCTCAAGGAATGCTTGATGAATTAACTATCTTAATAAATATTTTATCTCATCTCCATTTTTTTTAACTATGTTATCATTAGATTATAAAACTCCCCAATCAGATTGCCAAGTGTACCACTTATGGGCCAGGGATATGATTGGGAGCTTGTTGGTCATTGTTGCTGCTAGGATATGTTGTTGTCATTGATGTCAACATATTCCTATGATTTATTCTTCAGTGTTTGTAGATTTGTTTATTGGGATCATGGTTTGGTGTATGGAGTACTTCTAGTGTTATTATATCTTTTTGTATTGGTCTTAGTAATCTGGAAAGCTTAATTGATTAGATCATATGATCCAGTTTGCAGTTTGTTTTTCTAATAAGTGCTTTGCAATATTCAGTATTTCCTCTGGTATATTTTGGCGTGATCAGATCTTGAGCTGATATTTTAGGAGATTGTTTGGGATGGTCTTGTGTATCTTTATTTTAGATGGTTCATGATTTAGTGCTTTGCAAGTTATCTTTCTTCGTGATAGTTGTTGGTGTTTGAGTATTCTTAATATTCAGATGTTGATTGATGAAGATTTGATAAGTGGTGTTGGTGTAGCTATTGTTGATGATTCTAACATGCTTGTTGGTTTTTCCTAATTGTTTCATATTTATTTTGACAATCCACATTGATCTCTGTGTGAGTTTTTGGCGATTTTGTTGAACCGATGATGTTCTTCATGTTATACGATTTTCCAGGTGGTGTAGCATGTTGCGATTGATCTTGGCATGATTACCGATGGAGATGAGTGTTTGAAAATTTGGTTTAGGTCCATATTATGTAATTTATATCATTATATTGGTGTGGTGATCAATCTTTTTATCATATGATATAATTTTGTAATTAGGTGGAGGGTTTAGCCGGCCTTGTTGTCAAGGTTGATGAATTGTATAAATAGGTGATATTGTCATGTAATTTGGGTATCAAGGTTGGGTTTGTATTATCAGAGAGTGGTGTATGTGCAAAAAATTATTCATCTTTTGATGTGGTGTATTGAGAAGAGATTTGTGTTGAATAGAAGACAAATGTGCTTAACCGAAACTGTCATCAGGCATTAACAGATGCTATTATTGTAGTTCATTTCTTCTAGATTGTAGTATGAATCTTATTGTAAGTCAATCAGACTTCCCTGAGGGTTGTAGCCTTCAGAGTTATTATATCTTGAGCAGTGATCTCTAGGAAGTGTGCCTAAATGCATGTGCATTCCCCATTGTAATATTTTCACATACTACTACAAAGTATCATCTTATTGTGGGTAGGTTCCCAGTGTGGTTTTTCCCTTAACCGGGTTTTTCACATCAAAATATTGGTGTTCAATGTTGTGATATCAATTTTCTTATCTTTATTGTTGATGCAATTTATCAGATCTATATTTGTGGTTAATTTTGTAGATCCGGTGAAAACTGATTCACCCCCCCCTCTCAGTTTTCCTTCATTGTTGTTGCCAACAGAGCCACTCCCTAAACCCACTTTAGAACCTAGATGTAGGCTCAACCTATTGAATTAAATAAGGTATTAAAATAAAACACAATACAATTATTCACTTTCCATATCCTCAATTACACCAATTATCTCTTTTACACATTGCCCTATCAACCATATATGAGGCATACTCAATTGGTCATGTTACGAAGAGAAAGGATCCACTTGATTCCAAAAAAAGGTACAATATGATGAATAATGATGAACAGTAAATAATCAATAGATACTGAGAGGGGGGGTGAATCAGTATAGACAAAAAATTCTTTAACAACTTAAACTGCAAAGACTAAACAAACTGGCAAACAGTATCACCGATCTAAATCAAAGCAATATTGGTAAAACATAGTATGACTATGAAAGACATAAACTGATAACACTTAGATCTTCACAAAACCTAATATGTCATTTCCACCTCACCCATATGCTTAAACAAGTAATACATTAGAAATAGAATGACCACTGGATCAGCTTGCATTACTGCTTAATAGAAAACACTAAAACATCACATGAAAAAGAATCACACATGACACACTTATTTTTCACGTGGAAACCCAACTGGGAAACACCATGGTGGGGATGAATACCCACAAGTTGTTCTTGAACTCTTCTGAAGTCCGCTCTATTGGGAGCCTAGTCCAGTTAAAGACTTTACAATAGGTTTTGCTAGGAACCGATCCTGCTAGGGATTACTCGGTTAAGGGATGGCTAAATACCCGGTTAGAGGTTGTTAAAGGTTACGTTGTCAGAGGACTTAAATAACTCAATGATTATGAGTCACCCTATTAAATGATTTACAAAAAACCTATTAAAGCTACCCGATAAAGGGATTTTCCAACTGCTGAAATGGTTAGAAGTCAATAGGTAATACATTGATCTAATAACAACACTTAATGCCAAGGCAGATCCGCTTCAGTTCCTTTACATCTGCAATCACACTCTACAGATCTCTACTCACTGCTCCGGTCTGGCAAGAATCACTTCACACACATTCATTTGCCAACAACTTCAAATCAAAATCATCATCAACCTTATAGACAACAATTAGATCGGTGGCAAAAACCTAAAACCCTAAGCATCTAGGTTAACAATACAGTTGGTCCAATCCTGACTGTTTAAACACATTACATAGGGTAAAAAAATCTTGAACAAATCTCAAGACATTCTGCATCGTTCATTCTTTGCCACTTTTGGAAGCTGATAACCCATCACGTGCTCTCCATCATTTACTAAGATTTTGCATATTCTCGAGGTAGATAGAATCAATCTTCTTCATGCAAGATCCTCTAGGAAATCCTTCACTTGCACAAGGCTGAAGTGGCAACACGATCTGATCTTCATTTCAATGCTAACTCATTATAGGATGTCGTCGGTCAAATCACATAGACTTGGAATACATCAACCAGAAACCCTAAAGCTAAGACTACCAACCAATAGTCATATCAAATGAAACCCCAATACAAACTTTGCATATACCGATTCACATTCCAACATACCGGTTCACCTTTTTGCATAAACTAGTTCGCATCATCATATCGGTTCACTTCATACCATCATACTGGTTCTCTTGCCAGTTTGCTTACTTCAATATACTAGTCATACTTTAGCATATTGACATCAATGACAACATACTTCATACTTCAACATATTGACATCAATGACAACATACAATCCTATCATGTCATCAAACTCTGCTCATATGCCAACTCTCCCCCTTTGGCATTGATGGCAATACACAAAGATATCTCTACATATTCTTCCATATAATATGTCTTCTTCAATACTGCAGATATCTTCTCCGCTTCACATCTTCTCCCCCTTTGACAACAATGCCAAAGTGGAGGCACAAACATCCATGATCTACTATGCTGCTCCCCTTCAGGAGTAGCATCCTTCAACACAACAATCCTAAAAAGATTTGACAATGCAATACCTGAATGATGTGGAGCACATACCTTTAGTTCACCTCTTGAAGGGGCAACACTCCTAATTCACCTCTTAAATAGGTAAATGTAGCCTTCGATAGAGGCTTGGTGAATATATCTGCTAACTACTCCTTACTGGAAACATGTCCCTATACAACCTCTTGGTTCTGAACTTTCTCCCCCAAGAAATGATACTTGAGCTTGAAGTGCTTGGTTCTAGCATGTAATACTGAATTCTTGGAAATATTAATTGCACTTGTACTGTCAAAAAATATACTCACCGGTTTAGATATAAGGACTTTGAAACCACTTAATACATGCTTCATCCAAATTGTCTAAGTGCAGTTCATAAATGTTGCTACATATTCTGCTTCTGTTGTAGACTGAGAGATACAACTCTTCTTCTTGCTCATCCATGAGACTAGTCTACCACCGACAAAGAATGCACCACCAGTTGTGCTCTTTTGTTCATCCACATTATGAGCCCAATCGGCATCTGTAAATACTTTGAGATTGAAATCATTATTGTATGGATACCACAATCCATAATCTATAGTTCCCTTTAGATATCTAAGAATCCACTTGACTGCTACCAAGTGGGATTCTCTTGGACTTTTCTGAAAACGTGCAACAATGCCCATTGCATGTGCAATGTCTGGTCTGTTGTGTACTACATAGTACAACTTACCAATTATTGACCGGTATTCCTTCTCATTCACCAATGCTGAGTCATCTTCTTTTGACAATTTACAACTGGTCATCATTGGTGTACCAACCGGTTTCTTGTCTTCCATGCCAAAGGTCTTCAACACCTCTTTGACATACTTGGACTGAGTGATAAAGATATTATCTTTCATTTGTTGAATCTATAGTCCAATGAAGAACTTAATCTCTTCGATTAGTGACATCTCAAATTCCTTCTTCATTTCATCTACAAATGCATGGCTCATCTTGTCATCTCCACCAAAAATTATGTCATCAACATACACTTCACAGATTAGAATTTGATCTCCTTCTAACTTCAGATAGATATTGCTATCTTCACTTGTTCTTTCAAATCCAATCCTTACAAGATGAGAATGTAAATGTTCATACCATGCTCTAGGTGCTTGCTTCAATCTATACAAGGCTTTATGTAGCCTACACACCATATCACTATCTCCTGATAGGGAAAACCCATCTGGTTGCTCTATATATACTTCCTCTTTGTCGTGCCCAAACTTTTGGGCAAAAACAGAACAATTTTTTTTTTTTTGAACAACATAAAATCATTAAAATATCTACGTTTAATTTGAAATCAATTAAGTTTTGTCTTAACTAAGGTGTAAATAGAAGTGTTTACTAAAGCTGGAATGATTAACTCCATCAATGAAGTGATAATATTTAATGAAGACTAATTATTCCTTAAGAGGGTCATCGCAATTTAATTAGTTAATTTAATCAACCTATTTAATTTGCCGCTAATTAAAGTCGAGGGATATTTAAATATCTCAATTGCATTTAAAACATTCGAGACCAAAAATAATGATAATGCTATCTTAAATTTAAAATTAATTATTTGGGTGCATGCAAATTCATTATTTAAAATTTAACCAATAAGGTTACAAATTCAATAATGTTATTTGCCAAATAAATGTAATTTATACCATAGCCAATATTAATCTCCCCTAAACCTTTAAATTTCAACTATTAAATAATTTGGCCAAAATTGGCCTCATACGCTAAAAATTCGTATAAAATAATTAATAATTTACATTTACCAATTTTCTCCAAATTAAATTTAACTTGACGTCCATATTTAATTAAATACAAAAATTATCTATGAAATATCCTTATTAATAATCCTTGATAGAATTACATCAATAATTGCGATATTAGAACTATATAAAATTAATCCCCCAATTTAATTTCAGCTAAAAGTGAAAGGGGCCTAATTTTTACTTAAATGTTCATTAATATTTATTAATAAAATAAAATCAATTTGGTTTCAACTTAACCTCTTTTATATATATATATATATATATATATATATATATATATATGTATATATATATGATGTTAAATTAAAAAATCTAGCTATACCAACTAATTATAATACTATATCTTACACCAAAAACCATAAATTTAAAAGTCATAATTAAAAATATAATTCATATCTCTCTTTTATTTTTATATGCTAACCCTAACCCAATATGGGCTAGGGTTGCATTTCTAATATACTTCTATTATTTAAATGCTAACCCTAACCCAAAATTGGGTTAGGGTTGCCTTTTTACCAACTAAAATTCTTTTCTTTTCTCTATTGCTTTTACCCTAACCCAAAGTTGGGTTCGGGTTTTATTATATATATATATTTTCTATGTGTGTGATACAGGGTTCGGTGGCCATGAGGCAGCGGCCATGGAGGCGGTGACCGAAATGGAGGCAGGGTAGGGTTTGAAGCCGAAGCCAGCCGAAGGGAAGCCATGGTAGTTCTAACACCACGCGGGGGGGAAGGCTCCCCACAAGGACGGCCGCAGTTGTGCCTGTTGGTCGCCTCCCACAGAGGCGACCTTGGCCACCGTTGTGAGTCGCGGCTGCCACCACCCACAAAGGTGGCCACCCATCCTGTGGGGGTTACCCACAGGGGCCAAAGGTACCCCAAGAAATATCTTTTCTTTTTTTATTTTATTAATTTTATTTTTTTGTTAATTTAAATGATTAAAATATATATATATATATATATTTATTTATTTAAAGCTAAGAATATTAGGTTAGTTTTTTTGTTTTTTTTGAAATAAAAATATTAACATGCAGGAATATCATAAATATACAGACAACATTTAAATATATGCAGCATTAAAATAGATATAGATTTCTTTTTATTTGAATGATTTATTCCAACGTGAATATATTAGCTTATATCCTCATTTTATTCCTAATATCGAATACTTTAACTAACCATTTTCTTTTCAAAAATAGACTTAACATCATGAAGAGGTTTTATTCTTATTGTCTAAGGCTAAATATGTATATTCATTTTCTTTTCTAAAATGCCTTAAAGCAGATAATACCAGAACTAACTTTAGAGTTAGATTATTTTTCCTATATTATTTTTTTGCGATGTTTAAACAGGAAATAAAAATGACAGTTTTAAATAATTTACAACAACATTAATATAGCCTAAAATTTATTTAAAACTATATCACCAAGCTGAATGCAACATTTAATGTTCATACTAAATCCGTTTATCTATATTTACATTTGGGACTAAATAAATAGGACTAAAAGTTTATTTTCATCTTCCTAACATTTCAGCTTTTCTATTTCCTAATATTTCCATATTACTTTCTGCATTTTTCTTTATATAAATTATAGAGATACATAGATGATAGATTTCAAAATAAAACAGATTTAAACAAAAGACAATTTTTAGATAAATGACAGATTTCATATAATTGATCGATTTCAGATAAAAGACAACAACATTAACATTACAGAATTTCATTCAAAACAGTTTTCTCATAAGAATATTTTGAATACAATTTGTCAACCTCTACAAATGGGTGAAATACCCAACTAGTCTCTCATTCCTAATAAATGAGGACTTAAATAAATAAACACATTTCTTTCTTTCAAAATAATTACAACATAAAGCTCGTCATTTACATTTCTGCAACTAAAATATAATGTTACATTTCTTATTCTTTTTCTGCAACTAAAGTAAAATCAGCAACTCCTAGCTTTCCTTTTTTTTTTTTTTTCCTTTCCAAGCAACCTACATACAAATCTTAAGCCTATGACCATGGAGTGCTCACCTCCCAACCTAGGCTTACTAGAAGCCACCCCTGAGATTGGAGAAACAAGTCCTAGATGGGTTACACTCAAGCAAACACAAAAAAGCATGGGAAAAACTCAACAAACACATTCTCATCCCAAGGCTGAAACTTCATCACATAATGTGATGTTTACAAGGGTGGAAGTGGACCAAGTACCTTGACGAGAACTACAAGATAGTAGATCACAACCAACTCATGGAAAATAAGAAACACAACAAGAATCCATCTTAACCCAACATCCTTATGACCCCCAAGACATACATGCCATATTTTCTCCTCTTATGACCCCCGAATGCATAAACAAAACTATGCAGCAAGGGTCACATAAACAAACCCTTAAGATCACTCTCATAATGAGATCATCTCACTCTAAGGCTATCAAACTCCTTCCACCCCCAAGACCATTCTACCCTCCCAAGGGTAAGAAGGCTTTGGATACTCCCAAAACACAAGAAAATGCATAAACAGAAATAAGAGAAAGATCACATAACATTTTCACAAAGGAAAAACAAGGAAAAACAACATATACATTAAATCAATTCTACATATAGATTTCCAACATACAAGTAAGAAAATGCACCAACCTTGAATTTGCCAAGGGTTTTCTAGGGATAGCTTGGAGAAGAGTAGCCCAGTTCTACAAATCTTTTCAGCAACACTCAGCCAAAATTTTATTCTAAAATTGATTTTTTTTTTTTTCAAAGTTGCAAGATCTCCAAAGATGGAGAGTGGGTGATTAACTCACTAAGTCTCAATCTCTTGCCTAAGAAGGCTTCTCCCACTCTTTCCAACCTCTTGGATAGAGTGAGAGGATCCTATTGGTTGGTCTTCCCTAGGTCTTACACACTCCCTAACCAAGGCACCTCAAGAAGAGGAATGACACATACCAAGAAGCTTGTCTACCCAAGGATGACACTCTAAAGATGAAATTCGGCCATCTAAGAAAACCCACTTTTTTGGGAGGTAAAACAAGTCCTAGGGGAAGGACACATGGCCAAATTTGGCCTTCACCCATAGGTACCCCATAGGGCCCTCTAAAAATGCTCCAAAATTGACTCTAGGAGTTGGTTTAACCCTTAGAAAGTCCACCTAAAGTTAACCTACGGGTCAACTCTGAGTTGACCCTCCTTATGGCTCACTATCCTAGATTTCTTGGAACCTTCAAGGATAATTTGGAAATATATCAATTAAACAAAAGGTAAATCTCTCAAAAAGGTGACATGATAATTGCCAACACAACATACAACATATGTTTCAAGTGACACTACAAAAATAATTCCACATCACAAATACACACATGGCAATTGTCCCTTGAATGATTTAAACAATTTAATAAATACAATTTACATACATGCAAACATTTATGTTTACGAATAAAATACGATACATACGGGGTGTTGTCTTTCCAAATAGACAACCCCTAGTTTTACGAACGTACATAGGCCTAGGCTTAATTCTCCATAATGTTTCCCTGGTCACATGGATAATTTTCCTGCGCATCTCAATTACACATTAGTACTTCCCAATAGTCTCATATAATATTAAATGCATAATAAGAGTACAAATCAATCACTTTGCATACAATTGACATCATACAAATCAATTTACCATATAACAAGGCAAATCCACATAAGCAATTATCATAATCCTCATAAACTTAATCCATTCATAAGATATGCATCATATTTCTAGCATCATAATAAAGTCCTGCGAATCAAATAATGGCCTACACCATCTCAATGTTATCCTATTCTAGAATCATATAAAATTCTATATCCACAATGCATAGAAATGAAGCATCAATATATCAATGTTATCCAATTCCTGGGATCATATAAAATTCTATATCCATAATGCATATAAATAAAGCATCCATAATAGTTCCAACATGAAAATCGATGAAATGCTAGGATGGGTCAGGGTAGGGCCTCACACCCTCCCCCTCTAGGCATGAACTTCCTCCTGGAGTTCATAAAAAAGATGAGGGTACTGTGATCTCATACATGTTGCATCCTCCCATGAAGCTGTAACCTCATCATAGCAATCCCACTGGACCCTAACCTGGTCTACCTCTCGACCTCGAAGGGCCAATGTCTAGCAAACCAAAATGCGAATGGGCTCCAAAGCTAGCTACCCATCCAACTCCACCTGCAAGGCATCCCAATCTAAAATATGAGACTCATCATAGATATACTTCCTCAAAACTGATACATGAAAAACATCGTGGATGCGTGACAGGCTAGGTGGCAAAGCTAGGCAATAAGCAACAGGTCCTATCCTCTCAAGGATCTCAAATGGTCTGGCAAAGCAAGGTGCAAGCTTGGAACCCTTTCCATAATGGATTGGACTCTTATGCGGCCGCACTCTCAGGAAAACTCTACCCCCAACCATGTAAATTTGGTCTATCCTCTTTGCATTTGCATACTTCTTCTACCTATCTTGTGCCTCTCTAAGGTGCTATCTAATCAAAATTACCTGCTGCTCCATATCGCGAACCATCTCAGGACCTATGGCCACTCTATCCTCAATATGGTCCCAACTCAAAGCTATCTTGCAAGGTCTGCCATACAAAGCTTGAAAAGGTGCCATCCCCAAAGAAGTGTGATGCCCATTATTATAGGCAAACTCTACTAAATGAAGGTACTCCTCCCATCGGGTCTGATCATCCATGACGTACATGTAGAGCATATCCTCTAACACCTGGTTAACCTGCTCTATCTTTCCATCCATTTCTGGATGATAGGCTGTGCTGAAATTAAGCTTGGTGCCCATTGCTGCTTGTAATACCTTCCAAAAGGAAGAAGTGAAGAGAGAATCCCTATCAGAAATAGTTTTGCATGGAATGCCATGAAGTCTGACAATGTCTTGCAAGAACACCTGTGCCACTATAGGTGCTGTGAAGGTAGTCTAGACTAGTGAGAAGTGGGCCACTTTGGTCAACTTGTCAACTGTCACCAAGATAGAATCATGGCGATGAGATGACATGGGAAGACCAATGATGAAATCCATGGATATAGTATCCCACTTCCACTCTGGTATAGCATGGGATTGGAGCAACCCACCGGAATGGCGGTGTGCTGCCTTGACTCTCTGACCCTCAAGGCATCGGGATACTAATTCAGCAATAAGCTGCCACATTCCTGGCCAATGATATAATTGTCTCAAGTCTGCATGCATCTTCTTAACCTCGGGATGCACTGCATAAGGATCTCTATGAGCCTCCATGACAATGAACTCTCACAATCCTCTGGGAGAAGGTACATAGATGTTCCCTCTATGGCATAATAGTCCATCGGACTCTAAGGAATAATCAACATACTTCCCCTCCAGGGTCTCCTATGATCGAATCACTTGACAAACCTCTAGATACCATCCATCCTTTGGCAATTGCTACAATATACAATCTCTCAAATTTGTGCTCATAGATGTGGAGTATACCTCATGTCATCTCCTACTCAAGGCATCTACAACTACGTTCTCTTTCCCTTTGATGTAGTGGACATCAAAATCATACTCGCATAGAAACTCCATCCATCTCCTCTGACGGGCATTAATATTAGGCTAGGTGAAGATGTACTACAAACCCTGATGGTCTGATTGAAGCTTAAAATGATGACCCAAAAGAAAGTGTCTCCACCTCACAAGTGCATGTACTACTACTGCAAGCTCAAGGTCATGTGTAGGGTAGTTAAGCTCTTAAGTCTTAAGCTTCCTAGACTCATAAGATATAACTCGACCCTCCTACATAAGGACTGCTCCTAATCCATCCAAAGAAGAATCTATGCATACCATGAAATCAGCCATGGGGTCTAGCACAATAAGAATAGGTGCACTAGTGAGTGCCCTTTTCAAATCCTAAAAAGTCCTCTCACACCTTTCCGTCCACTCGAATTTCTTTCCCTTTCGCTGGAGGGATGTAATGGGATGTGCAACTCTAGAAAATCCCTCAACAAAGCATCTATAGTACCCTGCTAGACCCATGAAGCTCCTGACCTCTGTCACACTGGTTGGTGCTGGCCAATCCATAATAGCTCTAATCTTTGATGGGTCAACTAAGATCCCATCACCAAATATAACATGCCCAAGGTACTTGACCTCTGATCTAAAGAAAACACACTTTGACAAACTATCGTACAACTAATTGTCCCTCAAACACTGTAAAACCTGCCTCAAATGCTCCTCATGCTCCTTCTCATTTCAAAAATATATCAATATGTCATCAAGGAACATAATCACAAATCAATCAAGGAAAGTGTGGAATACCACATTCATGAGACTCATGAATACAGCTGGACCATTTGTAAGATCAAATGGGACCATAGTGAACTCATAGTGGCCATATCTAGTACAAAATGCGGTCTTGTGGATATCACTCTCCACAGTTCTCAACTGATGATACCCTGACTTCAAATCTATTTTGGAAAACACTTTAGCACCCTGAAGTTGATCAAACAAATCATCGATCCTAGACAAGGGATAACGGTTCTTGATGGTTACTTTGTTCAGCTACTTGTAATCCATGCATAACCGAAGGGACCTGTCCTTCTTCTTCATGAAGATGACTAGTGTGCGCCAAGGGGAGATGCTAGGATGAATGTGACCCTTCTCTAAGAGTTCCTCAAGCTACATCTTGAGCTCATTAAGCTCATGTGTGGTCATCCTATAAGGTGCTCTCGAAGCTAGCTCGGCTCCTGGTATAAGATCTATGTGGAAGTCAATCTCTCTGCTAGGTGGCATACTAGGTAGTTTGGTTGGAAACACATCTGTAAACTCGTCAAGGATGGGATGATCATCTAGGGAAGGATCCTTCTCATTTTATTCCTCTCTATCACTTACAGTGATAGAAAACAACCGACATCCCTTTTGCATGCTCCGCTTAAGCTGCATAGCAGAAATCATATGAAGAGACACGGGCCTCTGAATCCCAATGATTACTATGAGAGCACCATGATCATCCTCACACTTGATCTTTTTTAGGCAACAATCCATCTTGGCTCTGTGGGTGTAAAGCCAATCCATGCCAAGTACAATGCCATAAGATCTGAGTGGTGTAACTCTAAGGTCTACTAAGGTGGTGGTATTACAAATCTTGAGCGGGCATCCCCTAACCTCTAAATCCACTGACACTCTAGCCCCTAAAGCTAACTCCACCTCCCAACTGACACCTTGCCTAACTGCCACTATCCCACAATGCTCGACAACCAATGGAGATATAAAAGAGCCAGTAGCTCCTAAGTCAAACAATATAGAAATATTGATACCTCTGATCATACATGTAGCCTCAATAACTGTGGCTTGGTGCTCTGCCTGGTGTTTGTCAACCACTGCGAAGACCCTATGGCACTTTCCCATATCTCCAATTGTAGGCTCTGATGTTGCTATCCTCTGACTACTTTTCATCTGACCCTGTGAACACTCTCTTGCCATGTACCCCATGGCTCCACATGTGAAACAAGCACCGCCTACCTGAAACTGTGCACCCTGAGGCCTAGAGAAGGGTTGTCCACCCGTCCTGCTCAAACCACTGTACCCACCCCTGGAGGATTGCTGAGTCTATGCCAGAGGTGTGTAAGTACCCTGTACTCTCTAGTGCCACTGCTTGGGCTTGGAGCCCTGCTATCCCTGAGGGGGCCTCTGCCTCTGATTCTACTGTGATTATTGTGGAGGAGAGGGTTTAAAAAACCCTAATGCATTTCTGTAGTTGCCTTTCCAGTGGGGTTTCTAAAACTCGAAAGACTGGAGTGTTGGGTTTTGGTTCTGAAACCGATCCCTCATGTCCTGTGGCCTGACCTGAATCTTCTCTGCCATCAAGGCCTTCTCCATGGCAACCCGAAGGCTTCCTGGAGTGGCCATCCTTATCGGTCCTGCTACCCCAACATTCAGTTCCCTGATAAAATGGTTGACGAGAAGCTTCTCATCCTTTAGGTAATCCACATACGGTAGGAGCTCAATGAACTTTCTCTCATACTGGGTCACTGAGAGACCCTTCTGCTAGAGGTCATGGAACTCATCTATCATACACTACTTGAAGTGCTCTGATAGGTATCTCTCCCTAAACCTCTCTGTAAAGATCTCCCATGTGAGGGTGTCTGTAGCTAGGCCACACTTGTATTCTTCCCATCTCCACCATGTGGAGGTTGTCCCTCTCAAAAGGTGGATTGCTACTCATGCCTTCAGATTGTTTTCGTAAGAATGCAATGCAAAGCACCGATCTAGGCTCAAAATCCAAGCCTTGGCTTCTATCCAATCGGTAGATCCCCCAAAAGATGGTGGCTTGAGGCGCAAAACCTCTCTGATCAGATCCCCTAGATCTTGATGTGCCCTCTCAATATAAATAGGTGTGGCTACTGGAGGTGGTCTGGGTAGATGAATGGACTCAGACTCATGATCAGCCTGGCCCTCTAAGGGATTAGAAGGTGGACTCCTACTCCATTCCCTATTTGTTGATCTATGGCTCTCTGAGTTCTAGTTTTTTGCATGACGGTCGACTATTGGAAGCCTATCCTGAACTAGCCCACTTCGATTCTGAAGTGCTAATAAGATGTCTTGGTTTGAGTCAACCGGTGGTTTGGGAGGGGCCTCTGGGTTCACTTCTGGAATCGATTCCTCCCTATCAACATCTTTGCATGCCTAAGACCCCTTTCGCGCTTGCGAGCTTGTCACGTAGTCGGAGGCATCCTTGTGAGAAAATAAAATAAAATAAAATAAATAAATAATTTTTGGAGAAAAATTTAATTAATTAAATAATTAAAGCGAAACGTAATGGAGAAAGGTTCCTAGTGTTGGAAACCTTGCTCTGATACCAAAATATCGTGCCCAAACTTTTGGGCAAAAATGAAACAATATATTTTTTTGAACAACATAAACTCATTAAAATATATACGTTTAATTTGAAATCAATTAAGTCTTGTCTTAACTAAGGTGTAAATAGAAGTGTTTACTAACGCTGGAATGATTAACTCCATCAATGAAGTGATAATATTTAATGAAGACTAATTATTCCCTAAGAGGGTCATCGTAATTTAATTAGTTAATTTAATCAACCTAATTAATTTTTTGCTAATTAAAGTTGAGGGATATTTAAATATCTCAATTGCATTTAAAACATTCGAGACCAAAAATAATGATAATGCTATCTTAAATTTAAAATTAATTAATTAGGCGCATGCAAATTCATTATTTAAATTTAACCAATAAGGTTACAAATTCAATAATGTTATTTGCCAAATAAATGTAATTTATACTATAGCCAATATTAATCTCCCATAAACCTTCAAATTTTGACTATTAAATAATTTGGCCAAAAATGGCCTCATAGGCTAAAAATTCATATAAAATAATTAATAATTTTCAATTACCAATTTCCCCCAAATTAAATTTAACTTGACGTCCACATTTAATTAAATACAAAAATTATCTATGAAATATCCTTATTAATAATCCTTGATAAAATTACATCAATAATTGTGATATTAGATCTATATAAAATTAATCCCCCAATTTAATTTCAGCTAAAAGTGAAAGGGGTCTAATTTTTACTTGAACATTCATTAATATTTATTAATAAAATAAAATCAATTTGGTTTCAACTTAACCTCTTATATATATATATATATATATATATGATGTTAAATTAAAAAATCTAGCTATACCAACTAATTAGATATAGTCGAAGCTAAGAAGAAAGCGAAAGACTTTCCCATCCTACATCAGGGCCTTATTCTCTGCCTGTATAACTTTCATCTCGCCCTCTGCCCACCCCGTTCCATTTCTATGCAGAATGTTAGCCCCTCGACCCAACCTCTGGCCATTAATGATTCAAGCCCTATGTGCCCAAAATTTGGCTCCTCCAACAAGAAAACCAAGAATCACTCCCCAGAGGAGGTTAGAATGCCTAAAAGAGTCAAAACCCAAGAGATTGACTCTGATTTGGACATTACTGAAGAAGCCAACACCCCCCGCTGCTCTAGTAGACTAGCCTCTAAACCCTCAGATAAATCCCTGAGGGACCCCTCCTCCTTGCATGACATGGGCAACTCCATTCTGACTGTTAAAATACCCCTGACCCAGCACAAACAGACCCCTCATTCTATGAGCTCCACCTGGATTTCTGAAAGCCCCGTCTCCTCTAAGAGTCCAGAGCCAGCCTATTTCCCATCCCCGACCTTCAAGATTGAAAAAATGTTGGTCGTTGAAGAGGCCAATAGCATGAAGGAAGACGATCCCAACCTGGTAGAGCTTGAGAAAAAGATAGAGGCCCTCTCTGGCAATGTGAAGGTGATCACCAGCAGACTGGAGGCGATGGAGTCCAAGATGCATGATGTGTCCAAGTTTGCACTAAATGTCATGAGATGCTCGGCTACTACGCTATGCCTTTTGCAAGGTAGCATGGCCAAAGCGAAAGGCAAGGAGGACGACGACTACAAAGGCCTATTCAAGTTCCTCACTAATGAATGGGCTAGAAAGCTACTCCCTAAGAAGAGCTAAGGGAAATAGAAATAACTTTCTACATTTGGAGGAGTTTTTTGTCTATGATGTGTAGTTGTTGGCTGGATAAGCCCAGTTTAGGCTTATGTTTATATTTTGTTGTTTATAGCCCTGCATGGCATATGAATTATACTCTCACTGGTAGTTTTTGATCGCTGATAAACTCTCGTAGTATGGTTTTTATTTTTGATAGAGGTAAAAGGCTGCTACTTTGCTGATTTTATGCGGACAATGGTCCTACCATTGTTCTCTTAATTGTACCTATGGGTCAGCCCCCTCGTTTTTTGTTGCTTTTATTATAAAAAACTAATTATAATACTACATCTTACACCAAAAACCCTAAATTTAAAAGTTATAATTAAAAATATAATTCAAATCTCTCTTTTATTTTTATATGCTAACCCTAACTCGAATATGGGCTAGGGTTGCATTTCTAATATGCTTCTATTATTTAAATACTAACCCTAACCCGAAATTGGGTTAGGGTTGCATTTTTACCAACTAAAATTCTTTTTTTTTCTCTATTGCTTTTACGCTAACCTGAAGTTGGGTTAGAGTTTTATTATATTTTATTTTTTTCTCTATGTGTGTGTGTATTTTGTGTGTGATGTAGGGGTTGGTGGCCATGAGGCGATGACCATGGAGGTAGCGACCGAAATGGAGGCAGGGCGGGGTTTGAAGGTGGAGCCACCGGAAGGGAAGCTGCGGTGGTTCTAACACCACACAGGGGGGGGGAGGCTCCCCACAAGGATGCCCGTAGCTGTGCCTGTGGGTCATGGCCCACAGAGGCAGCCTTGGCCGCCGCTGTGAGTTGTGGCCCATAGCCAGGCTGTCGCCGCCACTGTGGGGCGTCGCCCGCTCTGTGGGGGTTACCCGCAGGGGCTGAAGGTACCCCAAGAAATATCCTTTCTTTTTTTATTTTATTACATATTTTTTTTTCCTTTTTAATTTAAATAATATATATATATATATATATATATATATATATATATATATATATATATATATATATATATATATATATATATATATATATATATATATAAGTATATTTATATATATTTACATTTATTTAAAGCTAAGGATATTAGGTTAGTTTTCTCTTTTTTTTTTGAAATAAAAACATTAACATGCATGAATATCATAAATATACAGACAACATTTAAATGGATGCAGCATTAAAATAGACATAGATTTCTTTTTTTTTAAATGATTTATTTCAACATGAATATATTAGCTTATATCCTCATTTTATTCCTAATATCAAATACTTTAACTAACCATTTTCTTTTGAAAAATAGACTTAGCATCATGAAGAGGTTTTATTCTTATTGTCTAAGGCTAAATATGTATATTCATTTTCTTTTCTAAAATGCCTCAAAGCAGATAATACCAGAACTAACTTTAGAGTTAGATTATTTTTCCTAGATTAATTTTCTGCAATATTTAAGCAGGAAATAAAAATGGCAGTTTTAAATAATTTACAGCAACATTAATATAGCCTAAAATTTATTTAAAACTATATTACCAAGCTGAATGCAACATTTACTATTCATAGTAGATCTGTTTATCTATATTTGCATTTGGGACTAAATAAATAGGACTAAAAGTTTATTTTCATCTTCTTAACATTTCAACTTTTCTATTTCCTAATATTTCCATATTACTTTCTGCATTTTTATTTATATAAATTATAGAGATACATAGATAACAGATTTCAAAATAAGACAGATTCAAACAAAAGACAGTTTTTAGATAAATAAAAAATTTCATATAATTGATAGATTTCAGATAAAAGACAACAACATTAACATTACAGAATTTCATTCAAAACACTTTTCTCATTAGAATATTTTGAATACAATTTGGCAACCTCTAAAAATGGGTGAAATACCCAACTAGTTTCTCATTCCTAATAAATGAGGACTTAAATAAATAAGCATATTTCTTTCTTTCAAAATAATTACAACATAAAGCTCCTCATTTACATTTCTGCAACTAAAATATAATGTTACATTTCCTATTCCTTTTTTGCAACTAAAGTAAAATCAGCAACTCCTAGCTTTCCTTCTTTTTTTTTTTCCTTTCCAAGCGACCTGCATACAAATCTTAAGGCTGTGACCATGGAGTGCTCACCTCCTAGCCTAGGCTTACTAGAAGCCACCCCCAAGCTTGGAAAACCACGTCCTAGATGGGTTACACTCAAACAAACACAAACAAGCATGAGAAAAACTCAACAAACACATTCCCATCCCAAGGCTGAAACTTCATCACATAATGTGATGTTTAGAAGGGTGGAAGTGGACCAAGTACCTTGAGGAGAACTGCAAGATAGTAGATCACATCCAACTCATAACAACCAAGAGACACAACAAGAATCCATCTTAACCCAACATCCTTATGACACCCAAGGCATACATGCCATATTTTCTCCCCTTATGACCCCCGAATGCATAAACAAAACTACGCAGCAAGGGTCACATAAACAAACCCTTGAGATCACTCTCATAATGAGAGCCTCTCACTCTAAGGCTATCAAACTCCTTCCACCCCCAAGACCATTCTACCCTCCCAAGGGTAAGAAGGCTTTGGATACTCCCAAAACACAATAAAATGCATAAACAAAAATAAGAGAAAGATCACATAACATTTTCAAAAAGGAAAAACAAGGAAAAACAACATTTACATTCAAGCATTTCTACAAACAGATTTCCAACATACAAGTAAGAAAATGTACCAACCTTGAATCTGCCAAGGGTTTTCTAGGGATAGCTTGGAGAAGAGCAGCCCAGTTCTACAAATCTTTTCAGCAACACTTAGCCAAAATTTTATTCTAAAACTGGTTTTTTTATTTCAAAATTGCAAGATCTCCAAAGATGGAGAGTGGGTGATTAACTCACTAAGTCTCAATCTCTTGCCTAAGAAGGCTTCTCCCACTCTTTCCAACCTCTTGGATAGAGTGAGAGGCTCCCATTGGTTGGTCTTCCCTAGGTCTTACACATTCCCTAACCAGGGCACCTTAAGAAGAGGAATGAAATGGGGAAGAGGAATGACACATACCAAGAAGCTTGTCTACCCAAGGATGGCACTCCTAAAGATGAAATTCGGCCATTTAAGAAAACCCACTTTTTTGGGAGGTAAAACAAGTCCTAGGGGAAGGACACATTGCCAAATTTTGCCTTCACCCATAGGTACCCCATAGGGCCCTCTAAAAATGCTCCAAAACTGACTCTAGGAGTTGGTTTAACCCTTAGAAAGTCCACCTAAAGTTAACCTACGGGTCAACTCTGAGTTGACCCTCCTTATGGCTCACTATCCTAGATTTCTTGGACCCTTCAAGGATAATTTGGAAATATATCAATTAAACAAAAGGTAAATCTCTCAAAAAGGTGACATGACAATTGCCAAGACAACATACAACATATGTGTCAAGTGACACTACAAAAATAATTCCACATCACAAATACACACATGGTAATTATCCCTTGAATGATTTAAACAATTTAATAAATACAATTTACACACATGCAAACTGTAGACATCTAAAAATGGTCAACGCTTGCAGAGTCGTACTTTAACATTTGCACATTACCTTATTTTAGGGTTCTTGTGTTGCATTAACATTTCTTCTATGTTGCGCACTTGGTCTTTATCGTTTGCGAGCATCGAGTCCTTCTTCTGCATTCCTCATTTTTATCGCTTTCAAATTTGGTCTTGTCGATAGCAATCTTCAGTCATGATTTTGGTCTATCTTATCCTGTCGCATCAATGTACGTGCTCATTTATCATCATTTTGGACATCATCAATCCTAATCGATGATGGAATTAGGGTTTTGTCCTCTTGTCAATCTTGTCATCTTGTGATCGATTTGTCATCGATCCTTGTCCTCTTGTCAATCTTGTCATTTTGTGATCGATACGTCATCGATCCTTGTCCTTGTCAAATCACATCATTGTTGCGATCAATTCGTCATCAATCGTTGTCCTTTTTAATCATGTCAATTTGGATCAATTAGTCATTGCTCCTCGTTAATTGGCGCTTATCAATTTGATCTCTTTGTCAATCTTGGTCAATTTATCAATCAAATCATTTATCAACATTTGGTCTTTTGTCAATCAAAATCATGATCAAATCAACCCTACATCAATTATCTTTTGTCAAGACCTAATTGTTGTCCTTGCATTTCTAATTCATCTTCTAGGATTTTATGATTTATTCATTTAGTCTTGTTTGTCATTTTCCCTCTAGGTTAAATAATTTATTTATTTATCCTAAGTCTTCTTGTCACCATTAAATTTTTATTTAATTGGCTAAGTAATTCCCCCTCTTTTTGTGAATTAATTAATGAATGAAAAATTATTAATTAATTTACCTAATTTTCATCAATTTCTAATTTCCTAATTTCCAATTCACCTAATTTTCTATTTCTCCTTTTTTTTTTTCTAATATTTCTCCTAATTTCATGGGAATGACATTTCAATCTTGTCATAATTTGTCAATCAATCAATTTTGCATATCAAGTTTGTCATAATTTGTCATATTTGTCATTCTTGATTTGAAATTTCCTTTCAAATCTCTTAATGCTAATCTTTTCATCTCTCCAATTTGTTTATAAATTGGATGAATTTCTTCAATCAAGGATCCCAATTAATTACATTTTCAAATTGAGCTAATCACATTTTCAGAGAATCAATCACTCTTCTAGTATCCTTACACTGTCATTTCATCTTGCTTTCAATACTATGCCTTTGCATTTGTAGTTGAGATCCACAAACAAAGCAATTTGAAGGAGAAAGAAGGACAATGGAGAATTATGGAAGAGATATTTGCATTTGTGATGGTTTGCATTTGATTTGAATGTCTTGTTTTCATATCTCTATTGAATGTTTTTAGGATTGTTATCATTGCAATCTAGTTTTTGTGATTGAGCTAGTCTAATATCTATTTGCTTTGATGATTTCCGAATTCTTAACTACATTTCTTGGTGAACCCAACATGAACTAACCATTTAACCATGTTTTGAGTGCCTTTTGAGCTGATTTGCAGGTGAAAAACTCAAGAAATAGGGTGACCCAGAGCTTTCTGGACACTTCTGCGCTTGTGTTAAGGAGACCTGCGCTTGTGTCAAGGCATTCTGTGCCTATGTCAAGGCAATCTGCGCCTGTGTTGAGACATTCTGCGCCTATGTAAGGCCAGAAACAGAGGTTAAAATCAGTGTTTTTTACTTACAAATTACTTTCTTTTCATATTCTGGTTTTCTTTGGTACTGATTCTCTGTGCAGCACCTTGGCATTATGTGTGACGAAGACTAAGAATGAAACTACTAACAAATCTTATGCAGGACGTGGCCAAAGACTTCTATTAAAACACCTTGCATGTGGTTTTTAAAGTAGTTGCACATTTAGTTTCCTAAAGGTTAATGAACACCATGCATGCTTTGATTGCTTTTAGTTTGTTTGCATGTTTTAACCCTTAGAATTGGGCCTACCTCCCGATTTGCCTAGCACTTTGCACAGGCATTGGTGAGAGGTAACAACCCTAAGTGGTGACAGGCTGAAACCAAGCTCTTTTGAACCACTCTAAATAACTGTGGATGCAATGAAAGTTGTAGACAACGGGTGCTGGAATGGTATTGCAATGATTTATTCACTGGATCAATACCCACCCGAACGGATGCCCTTACTAGAATCTCTTGTTTAGATACCAAAAACCTTCTATCTGTTGGCTTAGGCATTGTGATACACGCATGTTGAAGACACCTCTCATGTACTCCTTAGTTAGAGATAGCAAGTTCTTAGGAAGTGATGCCCCTTGAACTCGAAGCTTGGTATACCCGAGAAGTGAGTGCACTGTAAGGGGGAGCCAGTGGTACCAAGCGTCCTGCTATCTGGCTAAGTGTTGTATTTCGTTGGAGGATTCAATAGATATTGCCCTTGCCAACCATAGGATTTGTTGTAAATGTGCTTGATTGTCTTGAGTCAAGGTCAAACAAACATTTTGTCTTCTATGATTGTCAAAGGTTAAATTAAAAACAAACTTTCAAAAGTGCTCATAATCAACTTGGATTTTGAAAATCAACAACACTCAACTCAAAACACAATCCAAACAAAGGTCCAAATTTGTCCAAGTATTCATCCAACATTTGAACATGGTCGTCAACACATTAAATGTCTTTGTTTCAAAATTCATGTCACTTTAGGCTAGGTTTTGCATAGTCCCACTTAGGTCCTAAGGCATATTGTCATCTTCTTTCATTTTAGTCCTTTTCATTGCAAGCGTCCTCATTTTGCACTTAGGTCCAAGATCATTTTCCCTAAGTTTGCATGTCATTGTCATATCCAAGATAGATTTCCATTTAGGTTGCATAGGTTGCATTTCGCATATTCCAAATCATTGGTCTTGGCATATCCTTATCATTGCATTGTCATATCATATCCTTAGATCATTTCCATATCATATCCTAAGTCATTATCATAATCATTGCTTTCTTGTGTGTAGTCTCAAAAACTAGGTTTTGTCATACTTGAGTAATCCAAATCTTTGAATAAACCCTAAGTCATTGTTAGGAAGTCTAGACCTTATCAAACTTTTGTCTTTTTGTCATCAATGTCATTTGGTCAAACCTAGCTTAGTATCCAAGGATATAGGGGAGACATTGTCATTTTGTCCTTTTGTCACTTGGTCCTTTTGTCCTTCGAGGTCTAGATATCATTTCAATTTCCTAAGGGTCTCATTTTTAGATTCGCATTCCAAAAGGTTTGTCAAAATCTTAAAAAAAAACCAAAAACATAGGTTGCATTCTTGCTATAGATTGCATTTTTGTCTATTTAGTTTGCATTTAGTTGCATATCATACATCATCCTTGAAAAATTCCAAAAATATTGCATTTACATAGTGACATGCTTGTTGAAACAAGGTCAAAATCTAAGAAGATAGGCGAACCAACATATCAACCCATTGACAACATATCAAACTCATAGTCTCAAACTAATCAAACAGTACAAATTGAAAGTTTGTCAAACACATCATTACCACCATATGGAATGGTTCAACTTGGACCACCTCCATTATATGAACCAGTGTTTGTACCCATGAAACTAGGACATGGGAGTGTTCCACCAACACCAAGAGAAAATGCACCCTTTGATTGGAATCAACCGAACCTGCAACATGAAATTCAAACATTACATGAGGAACAAACTCTTTCACAAGGATTTGGTTCAGATCAAGGCATTCAACAAGAAACAAATCCATATATTTTACTAGATTCTTCCGTAGATTCCGATGCTTCCAATGATGTTGATATGTTCCTTAAAGATCCAAAGTTGACAAAAAAGATGGATAAATTCTTGAACAAGGTCTTTAAGATGTTCCCACAAAAATATCTTGACATGATGACTAATGTGACCTCCTCAAGTGAACAAATCAATGTGCAAAAACAACAAGGCGATGAGCTGTTAAGTTTCTCTCCACATCCAAATGAAGAAAATGTGCAACAAGAAACTCAACACACCTTGATGAGTAAACGTGCTTCAAAAACGTTGACAGTGACTATTCCACAAAAGTCACCATTTGAAACAATAAACAATCCATTGTTTAATGCAACACCTTTAGCACCAGATCAAATAATGGCCACATAAATGTTGATGACAGGTGTCCCTCAACAAGAAGTGATTCCTCAAATACCTAAAAGTGGATCCAAATCTAAGATGCAAGAAAGCTTTACGACAGGAATGTCTGATCTTACAAATGTTCAAATTGCATTTCCTTCATACCAAAACATCAATTCCTTGTCAGAATCCTCCATGCATATCCAAAGTCCAACCCCATGTCAAGAGGATAATTTAGAGCATGAAGAAACGTGTCTTGAAATAGATAAAGATCCTGAAACCTTATCATCCCATCCAATTGTTGACCAAGATCCCATTTCCCTAGACACTCGCAATGATTCACTTATTCCTATCAATTCTATCTAAGAACAAAATGTTCTTTCAAATCCCATTGCCATTCTAGATATCCCTACCATCCTTTCCAATGATCCCATTAAAAGTCAAGAGGAAAACAACTTTAAAGAGGATTCCAATGATCTTCCTCCTTGTCAAGATCAAATTATTCCTTTAAATCCTCCACAAGATCCACTTGTTCCTCCATCTCCACGTCCTAATCCAATATATCCACTCCAAGGTCTCATTTCTTTTAATGATCCCATTATTTCTCCCATTCCATCTCTTGAAGAGTCTGTCATTGATCCATGTCCACCACACAATCCTAGTCCCCCTCATGATCCTAATCCCCCCCATGATTCTAACGTGTCAGTGCAAGATGTTCATGAACCCTCGACATGCATAATGGGTTCTTCCACATTGGTGCAATCCAATCCACTTCAAGATCTCATTATTTCTCTCATATCATATCCACCTCATAATGGACTTGCGTCTTCTTCCCAAAGAAAAGAGTATCCTACAAGTCAAGATATTCATAAAGGCAAAGGAGTAGATCTCCATAAGCAAGAATCTCTTCATGTTAAAGAAAATATTAAGGGTCATGGCCTCAGTGAAATTCCTCAAGACGTGGGTACCCCTACTCCACCTTTGATCTTGACAAGGCTGAGGATCTTCATGAGCATCATGCATCTTGTTTGCAACTTTTATCCCATCATAGCTTTTGGTCTTTATCCATTTTCTTATTATAACCTTTCATCCATATTCCCTAGCTTATTGCAGCTTTCTACTACTATCCCTTAGCCTACCCCGACCTTCAGTCCATGTCCCTTATCCATTTTTTATCTTACTTATCTTGTCCATAATCTGTCATCATCCATACTCTCTTCATGTTCCTTGATCTTGATCTGGCATAAGGAAATGAAATGCAAAACATGTTTTTCAAAAACCTCTTGACATGTCCCTCATGCCATGTCACTGCTTTACATTGTCATATCCAGTCTCTTGTCCCATCACGCAATAGCCCTTGAAAATTGCATCCATATTGTCTCCATGATAAAAGGCCTTTGTCTTCCCTCTATCCACCAACATTTCCACAAGCCTATTTATTCACTTGTCATATTCCTTGCCTTGCTAGACACTAGGGGCAAAATCATAAAAATTGAAAAATGTCCTGAAAAAATCCCTAAAAATCAAAAAATGTCCTGAAATAATCCAAAAAAATCAAATAATGTCCTGAAACAATCCCTAAAAATAAAAAAATGTCCTGAAATAATCCAAAAAATCAAATAATGTCCTGAAAAAAATCCCTAAAAATAAAAAAATGTCCTGAAATAATCAAAAAAATCAAATAATGTCCTGAAAAAATCCCTAAAAAGTCAAATAAAGTCCTGAAAAACAAAACAAAAAAATTTCACAACATCAAAATCCAAAAACAATTTCGTTGGCATTTTGCATTTCTCAATAAATGGTCCCCTTTGTGCATAGACAGATCGCTAAGCATACATCCAATGACAATCGATCAAACATTTGTGTAGACAACAAACAGATAACATGTTACAACACTGTGCTTTACTAAAAATCATGCATTAATAGATGAACTTTTCAATGAAACCAGACATTCAAATTGATCAAAATTGTCATATCAATCAATCAACATTAGTATCATTTGTCCTTGTCACTACTATCATGGGTCTTATACAGGGTGTGGTATACTCGAAACCAGACTGTGTCCTGTCTTAGACAGGGTACCACATTCCCTAAAACTAGACAGCATGATCATTCTTGTGTTCCACTTTTGACAATGACGATCAAAATGTTTGTTTGAATTGATCGAATTTGTGAGTCTTATCTTTTTACTGATTTATCTTTGGCTTTGATCATGTTCCTATGTTGCTCGAGGATGTCACTGAGTGATTTAGAGTGACCGAGATGGTTCATGGTCCCTTTTGTTTTTTGTTGTGTTTGCTATTTGTGGAATGTTTGTCACAAACTGGGGCAACTATATCATTGGGTGTCTGTGATAAGTACATTCGCTCTGTGAACGCTGCACATACCTCGACCCTTGATGTATGCACCCTAGGATGAGTCACTCATTACTTGTGTGCAATGTGTCTGTCTTACACAAAGGGATTGCATTATTGCTCTGGCCTTCATTGCCATGTTGCGCCACATCCATTTTGCCATATTAAATAAAGGTTCTCACCTACTTCTATGCATTGGTGAAAGCAAGTTTTTCTTCATCTCTAACTGTCCTCTATCTAATTTATTCTTACTAACATTTCTTCCATTAGTTTGGGTAGTCAGTTTAGTCTAGTTCTTCGATCTCCAAAAAAAACATACACTGCATCCTACATCCATTGGTTAGTACATTTGCATTATATCAAGCATTTTATCCATTTCATATTATAAATGCATCAAAAACACATAATAATATATTCATACATGTTCCACAATGGTACATAAACAATGCATAAGCCATCCATACATGGAAAGTAACCATAAGTCATAACACATTGCATCCCATCATATAGCTGCATCTCATATCATATATCAAAGCAATATCGGAGTACAAAATTGGACTGTCTGTCCTAAGTATGGCCCGTAGGCTAAATACATAATGTCACACTACATATGTCTCTATCATAAGGAACACGTGCCTTTGTCACTAGGTGCTCCCTCTATCCTCCTCATCCCTGCCATGTCTCAAGGATGATGTCCCTCCTGCCCTAGGTCCTAGCTATGGTGGTCTCCTAGGTCTACTCACCCCCATGCTGCTCAATGACCTCCGAGAGCATGGCCTACTCTTCATCCTTGATCATGCCTGATAGGATGCTGCTCTTTGCTTTGGTGGAACTGCACTCTCATATAGTGTCCTCCAATGGAGTATCTTATCTCTGGTCTCTACCAAAATCTATGCCATCTCACGTGCACTAGCATCCCTAATCGACCCAATATACTCAGTCACTCTCTGCTCTGCTTGTTGTGCCTGGGCTATTGCTGTATCTCAAGCCACTGTCAGTTTGGCTATCTTTTCTCTTAATTGATCCTACTTTGTCCTCAAGATAGCATTTTGTCTTTCTAATGTTGCAATGTGATCATGCTGACTCGCTATGGTGGCCCTACATATCTCCATCTCCTCTATGCTAACTGTCTTTGGCTCTATGGGTATATCCTGCAATGCCTCCTGATCGGCTGAATCTGGCTCATCCTCCCCATCCTCATCTCTATCCTCATCATCCCCCTCATCCTCATCATCTCCCTCATCCTCATATCTATCCTCATCATCTCCCTCCTCTCCAGCAAGTGGGAAGTCCTCCTATCTCCTAGGTATCGGAATATCAGGATCTGTCAATGGCACTGGCCGTCGTTGTGTAAACCATCGCTCATACTCCTCTATCATCCTGGCATCCACCACATCTAATCTCTAATCCCACTATCTCTATTGTAGCTATGTGAAGTCGGCATATGCTATGTGTGGCCGAATCATCCTCCCCCATTGACTCGTCTATCTGTGAGATCGAGCAAAGTGTGCAGTTCCTCTTGGTACAACCTGCCTCTCTCCAAACTATCATCTGACTCTCTCTGGCAGATACATCTCAATCACTCTCTGGCAGTTCACTGGTCACCCAATCAGGTACCTCTCCTATCTGCAATATGGTAGCTCATCACTATCATCTGACCATCCAGGGCAATCAAGATATGGCCTCCATATGAACTCTCTCAATCTGTCTAGCTCATGTCGCCAATACAATATGTATCTGAACGGACCCTATCTCAATGTACCCCCATAGTAGTACACGTATGGTCAATGTGGTACTACCTATCTCTCTGCAATTGCTCGACATATGGCTATGTGCTCAAATGCCCATACCTGTACTAGTGTGACTCCACAGCTCAAAGTCTGAACCCTCTGATATGCTATATGATGTAGCTGAAAATATAGCATAGCAAGCACACATGGTCCCCATGCATATACAGTCCCCTCTATTGCCATCTACTCTAACACTCTTCCCCATCTAATAGGGAATCCATGTCCTCGTCTGTCCCCTGCTAATAGGCATGCTATAACCACGGCTATCACTACATATCGCTGATCATACTCTGATGCCATGGTCTCCTAGCCAATCTCCCTCTCTACGATATCTAGATCATCTGCATCGCACTTGAATAATCTGCACAACATGTCTCTCCCTGTCGCTAGGTCATATTCTATCATCTCCCCATGAATTGGAATTCAGAGGATACGCCACACGTCCTCTAGTGTCACATTCGCCTCTCCAGTCACTAGATGGAAAGAGGAAGTCTCTGAATGCCATCGCTCTGCCAATGCGGTAAGTAGTCCTGTGTTTGCCCTAATCTTGGGCATGAATGTAATATAGTATAATCCAAGTCCTGCTAATGTATCTCTGTTCACACTCCTTAGTCTATGTCGCAACATGAAGCAGTTGGGTCTATTTTCCCATGTAATCAATGGATACTGTCGACTCTACATCACAATTGGGGCACACTTTGTCAGTTTTAGGGTTTTCTCCTATGGGTTGTATTTCCTTGTTTCATGCACAAATCAAGGTGTTCCTTATCTATTTTGACCTATTCTACCCTTATCCCTCTTTTCAAGATCATCCGCGCACTGTTTTCGATCAAATTAGGGTCCAGAAGTGCATAACTGCACCTGTGTACCCTGTCCTGCCCCTGTGCAGCATCAAGCTACACCTGTGTACCCTACATAGGTGTAGAACATCCTCACATAGGCGTAGAATGCACCCACATAGGCACAGATGTCCATTTTTGACTTCCCTATGGGCCCTGCAATGTCCCACAATCCAGCAAAATTCATGAAATTGACAATATGGGTTTTTGAGATACATACCACTGCTCCCACGTCGTTCGGTCATTTGTAGGTGCGTACATGTTCCCTGAGGTGATCTACCATTGGAATGTTTGCCATCTCTATGCAAGGGTCCTTTTCCAGAGCAACAATTCCTCCACTTTGGCTAGTGCAAATGAGCTCTTTTCATTCTCTTTGTCTCCTATATAGCTCTTTTTTAGTACCTAGATGGACATGCATCCTCTCCATCTTATGCTGGTCATAGTCTTTTGCACCTTCCATTTCTTGTAATTCGTGCATCCAATCTTCAATTATTGATTTGTTTGATCCTATTATCTTCTATCATTCTTATCGATCACTTGGCCTCTTTTCTAGATTTTTCCAGCCAATTCCTCGAGGGGGCATGTATATGTCATCATTATTGTCTGGGGCATTTTCATTATTGTTCTTTGAAACAACACTTAGAATCACATTGTCTCAAAGAGGGGCAAAATGTAGACGTCTAAAAATGGTCAATGCTTGCAGAGTCATACTTTAACATTTGCACATTGCCTTATTTTAGGGTTCTTGCATCACATTAACATTTCTTCTATGTTGCGTACTTGGTCTTTATCATTTGTGAGCATCGAGTCCTTCTTCTGCATTCCTCATTTTTATCGCTTTCAAATTTGGTCTTGTTGATAGCAATCTTCAATCATGATTTTGGTCGATCTTATCCTGTCGCATCAATGTACGTGCTCATTTATCATCATTTTGGACATTGTCAATCCTAATCGATGATGGAATTAGGGTTTTGTCCTCTTGTCAATCTTGTCATCTTGCGATCGATTTGTCATCGATCCTTGTCCTTGTCAATCTTGTCATCTTGTGATCAATTTGTCATCGATCCTTGTCCTCTTGTCAATCTTGTCATTTTGTGATCAATTCGTCATCGATCCTTGTCCTTGTCAAATCATGTCATTGTTGTGATCGATTCATCATCGATTGTTGTCCTTTTCAATCATGTCAATTTGGATCAATTAGTCATTGCTCCTCATCAATTGGCGCTTATCAATTTGATCTCTTTGTCAATCTTGGTCAATTTATCAATCAAATCATTTATTAGCATTTGGTCTTTTGTCAATCAAAATCATGATCAAATCGACCCTACATCAATTATCTTTTGTCAAGACCTAATTGTCGTCCTTGCATTTCTAATTCATCTTCTAGGATTTTATGTTTTATTCATTTAATCTTGTTTGTCATTTTCCCTCTAGGTTAAATTATTTATTTATTTATCCTAAGTCTTCTTGTCACAATTAAATTTTTATTTAATTGGCTAATTAATTCCCCCTCTTTTTGTGAATTAATTAATTAATGAAATTATTAATTAATTTACCTAATTTTCATCAATTTCTAATTTCCTAATTTCCAATTCACCTAATTTTCTATTTCTCCTAATTTCATGGGAATGACATTTCAATCTTGTCATAATTTGTCATAATTTGTCAATCAATCAATTTTGCATAGCAAGTTTGTCATAATTTGTCATATTTGTCATTCTTGATTTGAAATTTCCTTTCAAATCTCTTCATGCTAATCTTGTGATCTCTCCAATTTGTCTATAAATAGGATGAATTTCTTGGATCAAGGATCCCAATTAATTACATTTTCGAATCGAGCTAACCACATTTTCAAAGAATCAATCATGCTTCTAGTATCCCTACACTAACATTTCATCTTTCTTTCAATACTATGCCTTTGTATTTGTAGGTGAGATCCACAAACAAAGCAATTTGAAGGAGAAAGAAGGACAATGGAGAATTATGGAAGAGATATTCGCGTTTGTGATGGTTTGCATTTGATTTGAATGTCTTGTTTTCATATCTCTATTGAATGTTTTTAGGATTGTTATCATTGCAATCTAGTTTTTGTGATTGAGCTAGTCTAATATCTATTTTCTTTGATGATTTCCGAATTCCTAACTACACATTTACATTTACGAATAAAATATGATACATATGGGGTGTTGTCTCTCCAAATAGACAACCCCTGGTTTTACGAATGTACATAGGCCTAGGCTTGATTCTCCATAATGTTTCCATGGTCACATGGATAATTTTCCTATGCATCTCAATTACACATTAGTACTTCCCAATAGCCTCATATAATATTAAACACATAATAAGAATACAAATAAATCACTCTGCATACAATTGACATCATACAAATCAATTTACCATATAACAAGGCAAATCCACATAAGCAATTATCATAATCCTCATAAACTTAATCCATTCATTCAGCTTGTTTCTAAAAACCCATTTGGTGCCAATAACATTTTTGTGCTCAGGTTTGGGTACCAAAGACCATGTACCATTCTTTTCTATCTGGTCAAGTTCCTCTTCCATAGCCTTAATCTAGTCATCTTTATGTGCCTCTTTAAATGTTTTGGCCTCAAATTCAGAAATCATGCAAGAATTCTCTCTAACCTTTCTTATTGTAGGAATTTCTGCATCCTTGTCTCCTATGATCTTCTTTGGATCATGATGTATATTTACATACCTAGGAATGATCTTAACTAATTCCTCTTGCTTTTCCTCATCATCCTCATTTTCATCAGCATCTACTGGTGTAGGAGCACTATTACTTATACTTGGTTGTTTTGCAACTGGTTCCCAGAAGGTTACATCCGGTTCATCTACCGTTCGCTCCCTGCTGGTTTCCTCAGGTTTCTCAGAGGTTTCATCAACTCTAACATTGATAATTTCAATAATTCTCTGAGTCCTAATGTTAAAACAATTGAGAGATTTGCTCTTGGTGGAATACCCTAGGAATATTCCCTCATCACATTTTGCATCAAACTTGCTCTGGTATTCACTTCTCTTGATATAACTCTTGCTACCAAACACTCTAAAGTAGCTTACTACTAGATTCTTACTAGTCCAATACTCGTAAGGTGTTTTATCCTTACCTTTCTTGATGAGTACCCAGTTCATAGTGTAGACTACAGTGCTCACCACTTCTCTCCAGAAAGTGTGAGCAAACTTCCCTTGAATCAACATTGTTCTGGCTACTTCAACTATAGTCTGGTTGTTTCTTTTTGCTAGGGCATTCTGTTGTGGAGTCTGGGTGGAAGACAATTGCCTCTTGAAGTCATTCTCTTCACAGTACTTATTGAATCCTCCAAAAGTGAACTCTCCTCTCCTCCTTGGTCGGTTCTAAGGCATTTGATTCTCTTACCGCTTTCCCTTTCAATTAGTGCTCTGAAGGCTTTGAACTTTCCAAAAGCTTCAGACTTGTCTTTCAAGAATGTGACCCACATCATTCTTGAGCAATCATCAGTAAGAATCATAAATTACCTATCTCCCTTAACACTCCTAGTTTTCATAGGACCACACAAATCAGTATGCACAAGATCAAGTAAATTATCTATCGTGAAAGATTTACCTTTGAAAGTTGAGGAAGACATTTTCCCTAGTTGACATTCTCTGCACAAAGGATTCTCTATTTTGTTCAACACAGGCAATCCTCTAACTGCCTTGATCTTACTGGCCTTCACAATATTATCAAAAGTTACATGGCAGAGTCTCCTATGCCACATCCAACTGTCATCAAACTTAGCCATTAGACATTGATTGATATTTGTATTTAACTGAAATAAGTTACCTTTGGTCTGCATACCGGTGGCCATCAGTTCACCACTCTTTCCTTTTATTTTGCACACTCCATCATTGAATTCCAGAGTGAGTCCTTTATCATTCAGCTGAACAACGTTCAAAAGGTTATGACTGAGACCTTCTACCCAATAAACATTATCAACACTGCTTTTTCCATTTAGAGAGATGGACCCTTTTCCTTTTACCATACATGGTGCATCATTACCAAATCAAACTACACCTCCATCATACTCTTCTGAAGACAAAAATTTTCTCCGGTCACTAGTCATGTGGTGAGAACAACCACTATCAATAATCCACTCACTAGAATTATCAAAGCGGGAGACAAGAGCCTTCTTGTCTAACACATCTTCCTTAATGGCTACAAACACTATGTCTTTGCTTTCTTCATCTTATAATTCATCATCAGTGACACCTTCATCAACTGTAACAAGATAGTTTCTCCTATTTCCTCTTTTGAACTTTTTAAACTTCTCCAGTTTGTCCTTATTATCACTGCATGTTTCCTATCTTATTGCAAGAAAATAATTTCAAAGGGAGCTTACCTCTGTATTTTCCAGTTCCCTTAGGAAGTCTTTTGGCCAGAAGAGCTTCAAATTCCATCAGGATCTCCTCATCTTCCATATCTCTTCTTTGTCTAGGTTCACAACTAGTACTAGCTTCTTTACACTTTCTAGATAGTGCAACAAATGCTCTAAGGGATGAATCAGTCTTCTAAACACTGCCATCATAACTGTTTAGCTCATATGCAGTCAACTTAGCAATGATGGAATCAAGGGATACCTTTGTCTTGTCAATAAATCTCCATCTTGAATAGCGGTAACCCTTATTGCATAGACCAGTAATAAGGATCTCAAAACTTTGCTAACAATGTTGGAATCATCTATTGTACCTCCTACACTCTTGATGTCTCCAACAATAGTTTTAATCCTTATCCCATATTGTTGAATGGTCTCTCCTTCAACCATCCACATGTCTTCAAACTTTCCTCTAAGGCTTTATTCCTTAGCTTTCTTCACATGCTCGTCACCACCATAGATAGACTCCAAAGTATCCTATACATCTTTGGGATTGTCTTTATCTTGAACATCTATAAACTCAGTATCAGATAGACTGCTGATAAGAACTTCCATGACTTGCCCATTCTCCTGAATTTCTCTTCTTTGATCATTAGTGAGAGTACCGGTAGGGACAACATAAGTATTCTCAGCATCGTTCAAGTGTTGAGCATCCATGATTTTAATGTATATCTTCATTTTATCCCTCTATATCTTAAAGTTGTCTCTATTGAACTTAGGACCTTCTGTCTTCATCATTAGAATAGGATCTTTTCTTCAAGCGGTTAAACCTATAACATAGAGGATCTGGTGGATGCTCTGATACCAATTATTGAATAATGATGAATAGTAAATACTCAATAGATACTGAGAGGGGGGGTAAATCAGTATAGACAAAAACTTCTTTAACAACTTAAACTGCAAAGACTGCACTAATTGGCAAACAGTATCACCGATCTAAATCAAGGCAATACTAGTAAAACACAGTATGATTGTGAAAGACATAAATCACTAACACTTAGATCTTCACAAAACCTAATATCTCATTTCTACCTCACCCATATGCTTAAACAAGTAATACATTAGAAATATAATGACCACTTGATCATCTTGCATTACCGCTTAACTAGAAAACACTAAAACATCACATGAAAAAGCATCACACATGACACACTTATTTTTCATGTGGAAACCCAACTGGGAAAAACCACGATGGGGATGAATACCAACAAGTTTTTCTTGAACTCTTCTAAAGTCCTCTCTATTAGGAGCCTAGTTTGATTAAAGACTTTACAACAAGTTCTACTAGGAACTGATCCTACTAAGGATCACCTGGTTAAGGGATGGCTAAATACTCGGTTAGAGGTTAACACCCTGTTAAAGGTTACCTTATTAGAGGATTTAAAGAACTCAATGATTTTGAGTCACCCTCTTAAAGGATTTACAAAAAGCCTGTTAAAGCTACTTGGTAAAGGGATTTTCCAACTGCTGAAATGGTTAGAAGTCAACAGGTAATACACTGATCTAATAACAACACTTAATGCCAAGCCAGATCCGCTTCAATTCTTTTACATCTGTAATCACACTCTGCAGATCTCTACTCACTGCTCCAATCTAGCAAGAATCACTTCACACACATTCATTTGCAACCAACTTCAAATGAGAATCATCATCGACCTTATAGCCAACAATTAGGTCGGTGGAAAAAACCTAAAACCCTAAGCATCTAGGTTAACAATACAGTAGGTCCAATCCTGACCATTTAAACACATTACATAGGGTAAAACTATTAGGGATCCCACAGATACTGAGAGGGGGGGGTGAATCAATATCTGACTGGTAATTAGAATTTCTTAACTTAAAACATGTAGAATATAATATAACAGTGTACCTGTATGCAATAAATAATGCAATAAACAGAATCAAGAACATCCACATGAAAAGCACACCATAACATAGGATTTTAATGAGGAAACCTGGTGTGGGAAAAACCTCGGTGGGATTTGTGACCCACAATATTCACTCACTGGCCAATAAGAGAATATTACTTACAATAGGGGCCTGCACATGCAGGGCGACCAACTGCCTAGAGCTCACTGCTCAATGGGAAGTCTCACTGACTTACAATAAGGATTATAGAAATCCAATATCTTGTACTGCTTTACAATAGCATCTTGAATGCCTGATTCAGTTTATCAGTTTCCCCTGCTACTGGAGGCTCACTAGCCATTTCTGACTTTTCTGTTGTATCTTTGTCTACTACTATGTTGATCTTCTGAGTATCAACATTCACAGTATATAGGATTTCAGGATTAGGATTATTATCCTCTACATCCATACTCTCGGCTACCGGTTGATCTTCAGTAGTTGTTGAATTTACCAGTGGAGTAATCAAAGAAGGTGAGGGTAAGTTGTCTCTAACTTTGATACTAGGTGGTCCACCAACTTTTCCTTTCCCCTTGTCTCTATCTTGATAAAATTTTATGGGTTTGGGGTTCCTATACTCCTCTTGTTTTTCTTTCTCAACCAGGAATATATCCCATCCATTTTTTGTTTCCTCTGTTACCTCATTAACTCTTCCTACCATTAAGGCTACGTGCCAGTGTGCAGTAGAAAATACTGTCCGGTTGGCTTGAGCAATTAGGTCATCAATTTCTTGTGGAGATTTTACCGGATATACAACAAGTAACTTTTCAATTTTTATTTTCTTATCCAATTCTATCACTGCTTGTCTTCTTGCCTCTAGTCTTTTGAATAATTCATCTAGTATTTCATTGACTACTTCCATCAAAAATTTCTTATATATATCCATGTGCCATATAATACTATTTTCAACTTGCTCTTTTTCATCAGCTGTTAGAGTGTCATATATTTTCTCTATATTCTTTAGTTCATCTTCCTCTTTGATTTCATTCAGCTGTATATCAAGAGGGGCCAAGTCTTTGTTTGTCCTTTTCTTCTTCTTGGGTGTTAGTTTCTTCTTTGGTGTGGCCTTTCTTACTGGAGATCTCACTGCTTGTTGCTTTTTCCTTGTCCTCCTGGGTGAGGGTGTTGTTGCCAGTGAGGGATCTCTTTTTCTTACAACTCTTTTGAAAGTTGCAGGCATGCCACTTCCCGAAGAAGTACCTACTGGTGATAGATGAGTTTCAGGTTGTGGAGCTACTAACTCATCCTCTGTTATGCTGGTTTTCTTCAGTACATCTTCTTTGATGGCTTTTGATTGTCTGGAGCTTTTCCTTATAACTACCTCAACCTTTTTCACCCTTTTCTTTGATTGATTTTATCTTTCAATATTTTCTGCACTGCCAAATACTTCTTCCTTAGGTTCTCTGTGGGCTTCCAGAAGTGCTTTAGCATATGTTTCAACTATGTGATCATCTATTTCATAGCCCATCTTGGTTACCCAAACTGTCCTTGGGATGACCGCTTCCATCCAGATTTCATCTTTCTTGATGACAAAGCATGTTTCATCTTTGTATTTGTCTACAATCTTTTGTGATAACCTTACTCTTTTCTTCATTTTGGTCTTTAATGCTTGAAAGAAGTCATTAATATTGTTTTCCTTGTTCTCACCCATGTTATTGAATAGTTCTGCTAATTGTTTGCCTACCGATATGTCATATCCAAGTTCTTGTAACCTATACCGGGAACCTATTTTGTTATGTGTAGCATTAGACATACTAACAGATTTCCAAATTTGAAAGTTCCTTTCTTGTCCTTCTTGATCTTTCCAAGATTGTCAATTAATTCATCCTTTAACCACTCACATATGTCAATTTTTGCATTATCTATGACCATATCATAAGCACTCTTAATGCATAATCTTGAAACTGAATTAAGTCTATTTGCATGAGTAGCTTTATACCCTAATATCATACTGATGAATCTCACATTGATATCTGTTACATCATTAACTCTTAGGGACCTCTTGTTGAATGTTGCACCAGTTAGGTTTATAACTAGGTCATTGGAAACTTTCTTGGTTTTATCTGGTCTTTTACCGGTGGTTGGTAACCCTGTGACAGCTTTCACAACTTCCTTGGTGATTTTGTGGATTGCATCTAACCAAAAAGATTCTCCATGTACCCTGCTCAAAACTATCCTAATCACATCCTTTGGAAATTCAGGAATGCTAAGGATCTCTGTAAATCCTAGGGTCTCAATGATCTTGTGTTCATCCTTTACATTATTGATATTATCACATATCATAGTTTTATACATGGTTTTAATTTTCTCATCTCCTAATTCCTCAATGTTGTAGTGGATGTACATTCTGGGGTCTTCAGCATATACAACTCCCTTAGGAATTTGAGAAAAAGCACCTAAGGTATCATCCTTCTTTTCTATCTCAGGAACTAACTGAAATATGGGCCTAGGTCTTTTTATTACTTCAACAATAGTAGGGTTTGCTATATATTCAATTGCAGAGGTGGTTGCCATGATTAAATACCTTTTACTACCTTGGATGGATGATTGCTTGGAGTGTTCTTGCTTCTTGCTTGAAATGCCTTAGCTCAGAATCTTCGCACTCTTCAAAAATTTGAAATCTCTGTGAAATGAAATGGAGTCAAAACCTTAATTTTATAGTGTCTTTTCACCATCTACCACATTAATTTCATGTCAGTTAAGTATTCACTTAACATTGTTTGTTGGTAATAAGTAATTTCCAACTTCTTATCTCTAATCGAGGGAATAATAGCACATGTATCAAATACATTGCCAAACCCTCAAGGAAATTGTCTTCAATTAGATGAAGACCTTCCTGCCGGTGGAGCACTACTCTATCCTTCTGATGAAGCATCACTCTATTCTGCCGATGAAGTATTGGTTTGTTGTACTAGTGGAGGAGTATTCCCAATATTTAGATCAGTTTTTCTAATCCATTGTTTTGAGAATTCTTGCTTAACCTCTTCAACTTTTTCTTTACCTTTCAAGCTAGAACTTTTGTTGTCTACCAGTGTTCCTTTACTTCTACAGAATTTAGCAATATGCCCAATCTTGTTACATGCATAACAAGTTACATTATTCTTCTAAATAGCTTTCCCATAACCTATGCCGGTTTGTGTTTTGCATTGATTGGATAAATGTCCAAATCTTCCACAAACATAACATCTCACATTCATTCAACAGTTTTCAAAGTTGTGACCAACTTTGTTGCATTTAGAACATTGACCAGTGGGTGTGTTGATATTCTGATAATTTCTAGATCTACATTCATTTGCTCAATGACCATACTTATTACAGTTAAAGCATTTTTCATTGAATTTATAAGCATTAGGTTGTCTTAGCGGTTTGTTGTGATCCTGAGTATTTGCAGTCCCAGAGCTTTCACCAACTTCAAATCCAATTCCAAAAGTGTCACCTTTAGGTTTTTGATTCTTCAACAAGGTGCCAAGTTCCTCTGAGCTTTTCTTGAATTTTTCTTTATGTTGATTTGCAGTTTCTAGTTCTCTTTCTAAGACTTCTTTTTGTCTCATCAGTTCATTTGAGTCATTCTGAGTATGCATCAGATCTATCTTCAACATGTCATTTTCATAGCTAAGTCTTGTGTTCTCATTTGCTGCATCACTTAGTCTTCTGGTCAATTCTTCTTCATTCTTCTTCCTATCCTCAATCTCTTTACAAAATCTCATAGTCATATCCTGCATTTCATTTTTTGTTGTCATGATCTCTTATTTCAACTTGTTTATCATATCATTAAGTGATTCCTTTTCATCATTCTCATTTTGCAATTTTTCACAAATTTCTCTTCTCTTATTTCTTGCAATAGTAAAATTTTCTTGAAGTGCTTGAATGATGTCCTGAGCTGCCCTTAAATCATCTTCTAGTTTGATATTTTTTAACTTTTCTACATCATAGTCTGTAAGAGCTCCTTCCAGTTGATTCATTAGATTTTCCATCTTTACCGGTGTCAAGATCTTCCTCAAGCTATTAGGATTTTGAAAATAAAGGACCAAGCTCTGATACCAATTGTTAGGGATCCCACAGATACAGAGAGGGGGGGTGAATCAATATCTGACCGGTAATTAGAATTTCTTAACTTAAAACATGTAGAATATAATATAACAGTGTACTGGTATGCAAGAAATAATGCAATAAACAGAATCAAGAACATCCACATGAAAAGCACAACATAACACATGATTTTAATGAGGAAACCTAGTGTGGGAAAAACCTCGGTGGGATTTGTGACCCACAATATTCACTCACTGGCCAATAAGAGAATATTACTTACAATAGGGGCCTGCACATGCAGGAAGGCCAACTGCCTAGAGCTCACTACTAAATGGGAAGTCTCACTGACTTACAATAAGGATTATACAGATCCAATATCTTGTACTGCTTTACAATAGCATCTTCAATGCCTGATTCAGTACCGGTTCCTGCTCTATTCTTTACATATACCTTTTGACCTATATTTCACACAATAGGTCTGCCTAATATTTTCCTATAAATCTTCTACATGTCCTTCAAAATGTCTACAATGATCTCTTTTTTATATGAGTCATTTTACAATTTGCCAAGTTGGCTTACACATTTTTACAATAATAACAAAATATAATATAACAAAAATCCTGTCAGCCTCTGTGCCGGTATACTTCCTTTCTTTTGTGCCAGTGTTGGTGTCCTGAGTGCCGGTGTAGAGTGTGATCTGTTGATGCTGGTATAATGCCTTTGCCAGTGCTATAAGATTGCAAGGTTGCCATCAATGACAAAACCTTCAATCACATGCAATGTCTCATTGGAGTGTGCATATGCCAACAAAAACAATCTTGAACAAATCTCAAGACATTCTACATCGTTTGTTCTTTGCCACTTTTGGAAGCTAATAACCTATCATGCACTCTCCAGCGTTTACTAAGATTTTGCACATTCCTGAGGTAGATGGAATCAATCTTCTTCATGCAATATCCTTAAGGAAATCCTTCACGCACACAAGGCTAATGTGGCAACATGTTCTGATCTTCATTTCAATGCTAACTCATCATAGGATGTCGTCGGTCGAATTACACAGACTTGGAATACATCAACCAGAAACCCTGAAGCTGAGACTACCAACCGATAGTCATATCAAATGAAACCCTGATACAAAATTTGCATATACTGGTTCACCTTTTTGCATATTATGGTTTGCATCATCATACTGGTTCACTTCATACCATCATAATGGTTCTCTTGCCAGTTTGCTTACTTCAATATACTGGTTCATACTTCAGCATATTGACATCAATGACAACATACTTCATACTTCAACATATTAACATCAATGACAACATACAATCATATCAAACTCTACTCATATGCCAACAATCTCCCCCTTTGGCATTGATGGCAATACACAAAGATATCTCTACATCTTCTTCCATATAATATGTCTTCTTCAATACTATAGATATCTTCTCTGCTTCACATCTCCCCCTTTGACAACAATGCCAAAGTGGAGGCACAAACATCCATGATCTACTATGCTGATCCCCCTGAGGAGTAGCATCCTTCAACAGACCAATCCTGAAAAAGATTTGACAATGCAATACTTGAATGATGTGGAGCACATACCTTTAGTTCACCTCTTGAAGGGGCAACACCCCTAATTCACCTCTTAAATAGGTAAATGTAGCCTTCAGTAGAGGCTTGTGTTAGGCCCAATATGGAAAGCTAATGTACTGAGAGGGGAGGGGTGAATCAGTACTTCAAAACATTTCTTCAACAATATCTTTACTATTATGCATAAACTGAATAGTGCAGTAACATAATATAAAACTAAAACAAATAGATAACAATCATACATGATTCACTCCATAACACATATATTTTGATTACACAAAAACTCTTGGTTAGAGAGAAAAACTGCGGTGGGGATGGAACCCACAACTTCACTACTGCAATAATAAAGAATGCTCGATTAGAGCTACATGTTTAGCTATTTCTGATAGCTTACCCTGTTAGGAGTAACAAGATCTGTTAGATCTACCTTGCTAAAGGATTTTACAACACTTCATCTAAATGCTACACCTGGTTAGAGGCTTTACAATTTATAGACTTGATTAGAGTCTTTTACCCTGTTAAAGGTTTCTCTTACAACTTCAAAATATTACAATAAAATCATTAGAAATATCTGCAACTTTACATCTGGAATGTTATAGCAGATTCTATGTGCTCAGAATAGATTACCTTGCTTATAGCATACCTCAGTAACCCATATAGTAACTTGGTAAACCCTTCTATTTACTCTGTTCTTTGATTGTTCTCTGAAAACCTTCTCGGTGACCTATGTGTCTCTATAACAGTCTTCTTACACTCATGCACACACCTTTAACTCTTAACTCATGCTATATAAATAGATCTCTTATGATGGTGATCCAATTCATTGCTTCGATCTTACAAACATGATTTATTGAATGAATAACCATGCAAAATATTTCATTGGTTAGATAACCTCAAAATCATACACAATCTTTAAGTGCAATTTCCAATGTGACAATTGTTAGATGTGCCTCGATCTTGTAACACGTTTTCCTATGCATGTCCAGGTTCAATGAATCTAGTAACATGTTTAACTCAATGTAAATCAACTCGGTGTGTCATCTTTGTTGCTTGGTAGACATGTAAAGATACTCGGTAGACAGCTTGGTGTATACTGCATTCTGTGACTACTTTCTTCTGTAACTGACTAGACTATACATACCGACTGAATATTTTGGTAATAGATAACCGACTAGAGTATATAGTATAACTTTGACATAAAACTAATGGCAATCTAATAAGTAGTAACAATCTCCCCTTTTAACATTAGTTGAGATGTTTGACAAAAACTACTTTCAAAGTTATAACTCAATAATCTATATACTTGCAAAATTTGACTATGTTGATAGTATATACAATAGTCAATAAAATAATATATTAGATATACTCCCCTTATCGATATACTATAGAAAAATCTAATTTTTGCATGCTTGATGATCTGTTCTTGTTCTGTGCTTACTATCTTGTACACTGTTCTTGGATACTCTACTTATTATTCTGCTCGGTATACTCCCCCTATATACTATACTCTGAATACTATATCATTCTCCCAAAACTGTATTAATACTATATCACTCCCCTAGTACTGTAACATATTACTTCCCAAATATAGTATACTCCCCCTTTTTGACAAACATCAAAAACTTAATTTCCATTCGAGGGTGGTAACTGATCAAAAATGGATTTGTACTTGGTTCGGGCGTCGATGAGAGTGACAAAGAGTGCATCCTTTACATTGTCCATTAAAGAATTTTGTGCTTGAATATCAGCCAATAGTGATATTAAGCCATCTAGAGTGCTTCCCTCTTGAGTAGTAGATAAGTATGTGGCTCGGTTGATCTGTTCTAGGACTGATGAAAGATGTGGAAGGAATAATGTCTAAAGTGTCATTATGTCCATCCTGATCTTGTGTTCTTCATTTCTTAAGTCCAATTGTTGAGCCATGAGCTATTGAAGCTTTGTATAAAAATTCTGAACTGAATTTGGCTCAGTGGTCAACTTATTTGAGAGATCGGTGATCTCTTTCTCAATTGCCTCTGTTTTATTCTTAATGTCTTCAATGAATAAAGAAAATGTGCAGAGTTTCTGAAATAAATAATGAATGTGCTTGAGTTGAGGAGTCAACTCAGCAATAAATTTGACAAGTTTAACTTTGCCAATAGCTATAGCTTTTTGTACCTCTTCTATCATCTTGGCAGTGAGCTCTTTGACTTTTAGCTTGCTCAAATACTCCGATGCATCTACTCTTGATGTCTCTATCTTTGTTAGGAGTTCATCTAGTTGAATGTGGATGGCTGCATCAGTTGATACTGTAGCTTCAAGTAGCATATCTATTAGGAGTACTTTTACCTTCTGAAGTACTTTATTTTTCTTTTGAATGGCCATTTGCTTCTCTTGTTTGGCCTTTGCTTTGCACAGTTCACCAAAATCAATGAGTGCTTGCCCCTTTAATTTTGAGATGTCTATATTGGGCAACACTATTGGTTTTGACAAATCAACTTTAAAACTATGCTTTTTCACTTTCTTTTCTTTACCTTTCATTGATGGAACTAAGACAATGGGTTGTGAGGCTTGATGACCCTCGGTAGATTGCTCAGTAGAGGCAACACTTTGATCGATTCCTTTAGCCTCTGTAGAGTCCTTCGGTGTCTCAGTACTTGGTGTCTCAGTTGCAACATTCTCAGTGCCAAAAGGTGCTTGAGATATCTATTCTTGAGTAGTACCTTCTCCTGTTGCAGACTTGTGACCTTTAGTGCCTTGATCTGTATCCTGAGGAGTTTTAGTTGAGACAAGTTGCTTGACCGGTGGATAAGGCTGAACTTGTTCCAAAATGGATTCAATAGATACAAGTTTTGCATATGCAGTGCCTTCTATGTGTCTCAGTTGCAACATTCTCAGTGCCAAAAGGTGCTTGAGATATCTATTCTTGAGTAGTACCTTCTCCTGTTGCAGACTTGTGACCTTTAGTGCCTTGATCTGTATCCTGAGGAGTTTTAGTTGAGACAAGTTGCTTGACCGGTGGATAAGGCTGAACTTGTTCCAAAATGGATTCAATAGATACAAGTTTTGCATATGCAGTGCCTTCTATCATTTCCTATTTCGGGGTCTCTGTATCCATGGCATCTTCATCTATTTGAATGGCGTCAGTAGGGTTTTGTTCGGTAGCATTAGAACCTTGCTCGGTGAAATCAGGCTCGTGCTTAGTGACATCAACTATTTCAACTGTACCTTGCTCACTGGCATCTTTAATTTTAAATATTTCCTACCACTTTGCTTTTGTCTCATTTTCTACTTCAATATATAGCCCATTCATCAGTTTTAAGGCTCTCTATTTGACAAGAAACTTTGAATTGTAGGTTGTGAGATGTTCCTTTATTTCAGCTACTAACATATCAGGAAAGAGATGGACTAGACTTCTTTCTCTGATTTGTTTCTCTGAGTCCATTGCATACTTCCACCTATTATCAATATGCAGATACAATTCATTTGGAAGTGACTTAGCTAGTTCTAATGGAGCTAGCCGAAACTTTAGAAGTGTGCAAATGATAGCTTCTTCAATTTGTCTCTTTTCATCATTGTTCCTGGTTTCATACTTGACATATCTAAATCCTCCAAATCCACCATATTCTTTCAGATTAGCATAGAAGTTTTCAACACTATGTATATTTACCTTCTTGCTCTTGACAATCTAGAATTTGCTTGCATCTTCTGATTCGGTATCACTAGACTCTTTTGCCAAAATGAGTCTCCGAGTATATTTCTTGTATGTCTTTGTTACCTTGGGAATAGTAACACTCTTTGTCTTCTTACTCAGTGAAGCTACAGATGCTCTAGTGTTAGGTCATTTTACTGGAGGTGGAGTTGGTGAGACTTTTGATGTGTCATGTTTCTTTCTCTTTAACACTTTACCCTTAGGCAATTCAGTGCTCAGTGTTATAGCTGCCTCTTGGGCTTCAAATTCCTCTTCGGTAATGGCAATGGTGCCTTTGACAGGTGTAGAGGAAGAGTCTTCTCCAAATTTCTCTGATAATGCCTTAATCATCTTTGTTGCCTTTCTTGTAGCTTTGGGTACTACAATATTCATCTTTACCTTTTCCTTTACTTCCTCATAGGTACCATACCTCAGCTTGGTAGCATGTCTGGGCAATATAAGAAATGCATCAATTTTTTGTTTTGTGATGTCAAAATCAATCTCGTAATGGATTGGTGACAAATATTGAGTCCTCAATTTCACAACATTCACATAATAGTAATCGGTGTCAACTTCAAAACATATATCATCTTTGTATTTCTCTACTAGCTGGGGTGGAATCCTATATCTATTATGCATTTTCTCTTGAAATTTACTGAATTAATCATCCATGATATCATTGAAATTATGCCCTAACTTCTAAATGAAGTCACTAATCTGATGGGTGATAGGTCGGTGTAGCTCCCAAACAACTTTACCAATTGATGGAAAGAATTTTTCAAAGTAGAAAAACATGCATACCAATAGTGATCCAAACTTTAGAGTATTATCCAAGTTGTTCTTCTTCGGCTTCCTAATGGTGTTCAGATTTTCAAATAGGTTCTTCAGCAATACCTCGCATAGGTCAATTTTCATTCCCTTTTTCACAATTTTGTAAGCCAAGTCTACTGTTGCATAGGGAACACTATTTTCCCTTGCCGATTGGAAGAAACAGTAGCCCATAACTATAATGGAAAATTTTAGTTCTTCATCAGTGACATTATTTAGTTTCAATCCTTTGCAATCAAATTCCACTCTGATTAAACTGATCAATTCCTTCTGTGATATCATCTTTTGGGCTTGAGCATGATCATAGATAGGGTAACCGGTAATCAGATGAATGATTTCCTTGGTAATCTTAAATGGTTGTTCTTCTAGCCACATGAAATCATCATGAACTCTACTTAGAACAAACTTGACCCACTAGGGTTTGAACACATGGGGATAGGTTAGGGCTTCAGTTAATCCCTTGATCTTGATGTGCTCATACTTGATGTTCAATATACCATCGGTACATAGCTCATTGTAGGTGTCTCTGATTTCCACTTGACCAAGTTCTTCAACACGACATTTGGTGAAGAATCTCACATCTTTGACTAGCAACACTGTGTCCGGGATGAGTGAAAAGGTGGTTTTGTCATCCAGTTCTAAAGCAACTTTGGGAGTCAAAGAGTATTTCAATGAGGGCTTCTCTACATTGTTGACAACTATGGGATCTTGGATCTTGGGCACCATTTGAAGATTTCAGATAAAAAACTAACAAAGAGTCCTTAGGGTTTTAGGATTTCAAACGACAGATGCTTTATACTTAGCATATAATGGCAACTAGATAAGCTCGATAAACCAGCTTAACAATGTGTTGAGATTTGATGTAAATACCTTGAATTTTCTTTGTCAAAGGTTTTGATCGCCTTTGAATCACTTGCTCTTCTTTCTCAAAAACTTGGTAAGTGTAAATGACCACGAAAATGCTTTTAAGTACACAAAATACCTTATCGGGCTCCGTGCGGATTAGGTCAAAACATTAAATGCACTCAGTTCCTCTTTAACTGATTTAATCTCCTTTTTCTCATTTTAACCGAGTAACCAAACTTCCTTCATTTACCAACTTGATAGGCTTCCTGTATTCGCCGACTTGACAAGTTTCCTATAAAGTGCTTTAAAAGCTTACTAATACATCTTAATTATGCAAATTTTGAATTAAGTACATAATAGAATAGGAACTGTTAAGATTTTAACCTTCAGAGAATGCAATCCCTTCATACCTTTACCGATTAATTTGGAATAGGTGCACCTAACTCAGTAGGTAAGGTGCTTTCTTCATTTGACACAATTTCCTTCTTTTTCCAAATCATCTTTAATTTTTCTTTTATTTCTTCAGTGTCTTTTCTAGGTTGATCTCTGCAATCTCCAGCTAAGTGTCCAGCTTTGTGACAATGAAAACATGCCATACCAGGATTTCTCCATGATCTTCGGTTGTACATCCCAAACCTTATAAAACAGTTGGCACTTATATGTCCATATCTTCCACAACATTCACACCATATCCTTGTATTGTAATCCCATGGTACTGTAGAATACTATCGGTAAGGATCTATGTGGGTTTGATAACCTCTAACATTTGCATGGTGTGCATACCACATGTAGTTCTTTTGCTTAAACCAGCACTTCTCGGTACTATGTCTATATCTATTGTAGTTTTTACAAAACCCTTTGAATTTTTCCTTCTGATAATTGTTAATAGACTTTGTCCTACATTGATTAGATGTGTGACCATATTTATTGCAATTGTAACAATAACCATTGGACTTAGTGGCATTTTATTGCTTACCTTTTTTGATTTGGCATATGTTAGCAGTGTGACCTTGATTTCCACAGTAGTTGCAAATAGGATTCTTTCTTTTGATGTTATTCTTGTTTCCAACTTGCTTTGATGATTCTCCTCTCTCGGTAGTATGAATTCCTTTCTCGGTAGAGTCTTTTCCTTTGTAACCAAGTCCTCCATCTTTGTTGGGTCTTCTTGTATTCAGTTGCTCATCCAACATCTTTGATGCTTCATAACTCATCTTCAGTGTTTCTTTGGATTTCTTCTCTGTTACAAGTTCATTGGTCAACCTTGATACTTCAAGTTTCAATGCTTGATTCTCATCATTTTTCATAATTTCTTCATGATGTGCATAACATAGTTGATCTGATAGGTTTTGTTGAATTCCAATTAATCTTGTGATTTCATCATTCTTATCAGATACTAAGACTTCAAGTTGTTGTTTCTCTCTTTCTAGATCTCTTACTTTATCCTCAGTTGTTCTCAATGCATCTAGATTTTCAGTCATCTGTGTGCTAAAATGTTCATGTTCTCTTTTCATTGCTTTCAGTTGATTAGCCAGTGCTTTGTTCTTTTCTTTCAATACTCCAATCATTTCTTCAGTCTCTTCAGATATACTATTCTCAGATGATGTCTCAATTTGTTCCACTAACTATTGAGAGTCATGCAAATCACCAGATAATATTCTTCTCACTTTCAAAGATTTTTGCATTTACCTTTGCATGTCTACAATCACTTGATTAGCATGATCCATCTCTTCTTACAGATACACAATCCTCCGAGATTGTTTATAGCCTTCCATTGATAAGATCTTTCTCTTTAGGTAGTTAAACCATTTTCCAAGATTCAAGCTCTGATACCATTGTTAGGCCCAATATGGAAAGATAATGTACTGAGAGGGGAGGGGTGAATCAGTACTTCAATACATTTCTTCAACAATATCTTTATTGTTATGCATAAACCAAATAGTGCAGTAACATAATATAAAACTAAAACAAATAGATAACAATCATACATGATTCACTCTATAACACATATATTTTGATTACGTAGAAACTCTTGGTTAGAGAGAAAAACTGCGGTGGGGATGGCACCCACAACTTCACTACTACAATAATAAAGAATGCTCGATTAGAGCTACATGTTTAGCTATTTCTGATAGCTTACCCTATTAGGAGTAACAAGATCTGTTAGATCTACCTTGCTAAAGGATTTTACAACACTTCATCTAAATGTTACACCTGGTTAGAGGCTTTACAATTTATAGACTTGATTAGAGTCTTTTACCCTATTAAAGGTTTCTCTTACAACTTCACAATATTACAATAAAATCATTAGAAATATCTGCAACTTTACATCTGGAATGTTATAGCAGATTCTACATGCTCAGAATAGATTACCTTGCTTATAGCATACCTCGGTAACCCATTAAGTAACTCGGTAAACCCTTCTGTTTGATGAATACTGAGAGGGGGGGGTGAATTAGTATGCCAAAAATCTCTGCACTAAAACACTTACATAGTCTAAAGATAAACTGGTAAAATAGTCTAACAGACAGACTGGTTACCACACATGCAAACCAAAATGTGAATAAAGTATTCACCCACAAAAGCAATACAATCATAACACAAGATATTTGACATGGAAACCTAATAGGGAAAAACCATGGTGAGATGGAACTCACAAGTCACTATCTGTAGAATAGAAACCAGACCGGTTAAGGTCTTACAATGTTCTTCACCAGAATAGATCCTGTTAGGAATCTCAATCTTTGTTAGGAGATAAGTCCGATTAAAGACTACCTTGTTAGAGGATTTTAGATTCACAGGAGTGAATCACCTTGTTAGAGGATTTTACAAAGGCTTTGAGGCCTACCGGGTTAAGGGCTATAGACTTGTCAAAGATGTGAGTAATCAACAAGTGTTTGATCTATCTGATAGCACAAACTGCTTGGTTAGATCTAGTATTGCTCATAGTCAATGCATTCCAACATTACTTCAGTCTTCTCAATCTCTCTCTTGGTTACAACTTGATCTTCTCAGATAAGATTGTTCTTCCAACAACTCAACAACCACCTTAAACCCTAGCATGACATTAACCCTTTCAGCAACAACTTAAAACCCTAGACATGATGTCCTTTTAAAGGAATCTGATTTCATGTCGGTCTAATAGGATTACATTACAATTTCCTAGGTTCAATGAATCTAGACATACTCAGTAACACGACACAAAAAGCATCGTTAATGTGTTGGCACCGTCAAACAATTGGTGGATTGGTAACTCATCAAAGAGTATTACCGGTTCATACAAAATACCAGTTGCCAATTTGAGAAAAATGTGTTGTGCCACTTTGCTCCCTCGTACCACTTGAGATCAATGAACTGCTTGGGGTCGATATGCCACTTCAGACTGGGAAACACATTCTACAAAATCACCACTAGTCTAAGGACTAGAATACAACATACCGGTTGGAACAAATACCCATTGAGCCCTAGGTCATACATATAGAGGGGATCTCAATACAAGTGTGTGTCCATCAATGACAATCACAACATAAACAACAAAAATGCCAACAATCTCCCCCTTTGGCATTGATGGCAACACTTAGGAAAATAAAATTTTGACGTCTAAGTGTTTTACAATCAAAAACATGCCATTAACAAAATTGCTCCCCCTAAGCATATTTACTATCCCTTAATCAATACAATGTATAGCAATTTTGCATACAAAGCATAAACATTGAGATATCAGAGCATATAGCATATATCAAAACTTCAAAACTAGATACTTCTCCCCCTATGTCAGAAGATCAAAATTTTAAAACCAAAAACCAGATATACTTCTCCCCCTTTGCCAACAATCACAAAGTACTGCTTAATAACCCTATTTCCATTTGATATATATATATATATAAAGTTTATGACAACAATGAATAATATTTGTCAAAAACCGATTTATAGTCCTACAAAAATTGTTTCATGGATAGCGATCGAGATTCAAGTAAGGAGGTTGCCACTTCTTTCTTTGTTTGCATCTGGGATACTTGTTCCTCCATGGTATCAACTGTGCTCAGTTCTTGTGTGACTGTCAAGGCATCCAGGTTCAGATAACACTTCTGAAGAATTTTCAGTTGTGGAAGTAAAACCAATTGAAGCTCCTACAAATCCCTAGACCATGTACTAATCTCTTGCTCCATCTTGGCTGACTGGATCAGGGACCGGTGAACGGTTTGTCCATATGTTGCAAAGGAATCATAAGGTGTCTTAAATGTGCCCAAGTAGGATTGTAAGTGGATTTGAAGCTTTTGCTTCTTGGCTAGCACATCATCATAGAACAGATGAGGTTGATAGATTTTACTTAGTAGCAAGTTTCCCTCATCCAAGGCATTCCTTATGTCCTTTTGGTCTTTTAGCAGTTTAGTCCTAAGCTCATTCATCTTTTTCACTAGAGCAACATTAAGAGCCTTTTGGTGCTCTTTCTTGACATTGGCCTCAGCTGCTTCTTCTAGGCTCTGCACCTGATCATCCACTACAGTACATAGTAGTTTGAGCTGTGCTAGTGATGATTCAATGTTAGGAAGATTAGTACTGGGGATTAAACCGGTAAGGGTGTCTACAACCACTTGAATTATGTCCTGTTCCTTTTTCCTGTGAATGATTTCAAGGTGCTCTTGGGTAACCTTGATGCTCTGCATAATCTTCGACTCACTTGTAGACTGGAGATCTATAGGACTCAAGATATCAACTGGTTTGTCTTGGTTCCCGGTTGCCTTAGGAGTCTCCATCTGTGTGCTCTTCATTGCTTCAACTGCCTTGTCTACTTCTTCCTTCTTCCTTTTCTCTGCTTCTTTCTTCTGTTCTTGTTCCCTGTCTTCTTCTTCTTTCTTTTTCCTCTCCTTCTCTTCTTTCTCTTTCTCTTCCCTCTTTTTCTTTTCTTCCTCTTCCATCTTCTTCTTTCTTCCTCTTTTCTTCCTCTTCCTTCTTCTTCTTTTCTTCCTCTTATTTCTTCCTCTTCCTTCTTCTTCTTTTCTTCCTCTTATTTCTTCCTCATTTCTTCCTTGTCCTCTTCTTCTTTCTTCTTCCTTTCCTCTTCTTCTTTCTTCTTCCTTTCCTCTTTTTCTTTCTTCTTCCTTTCCTCTTCTTCTTTTCATTTCTCCTCTTCCTCTTTGCTTTTCTCTTCCTTATTTCTCCTTTTCTCATCTTCATCCCTCTTCTTCTTTTCTTCCTATTCCTTAGCCACTTCTTGTGTGTCCTTAGCCTACTCACCACCCTATTTGGCTTGTTGCCCCTGTTCTATTCCCTCAGAAGGTATGTCCTGAGTGACATCTTCTACATCCAGAGCATCGACATCGATAGTGTTGATTGGTTCTTCAACTAGGTTACCTTCTTCATCAAAAAATTCATTCGGTTTGGAAATAACCGGTTCTTTTTCTGCTTGGAGGTTAGCCATTCATGCTTTGTGAGCTAGAACATCATGATTCATATGCTGATGAGTGTCTTTTTCCACATCATCAATTCATCCCTCCAACAGCCAGTGTCTTCTTCTCCTTGTGAAGAAGAGACCTTTATTTTGATCCAGGACATCAAATAATTCTAAATTTGAGAGGTCGGGAAAGTACTATGAAAAGACTTTCTCCCTAATCTCCTATTCTTTTTCAATGACAATGTGCCATTTATTATCTAATGCTTTAAATAAAGAAGCCGATGTCTGGGATTTAATCTCTAATGGTGACCGGTCATTCTTGCACAAATAAATAATGATTTCCTGTAATATTTCTTCCTTCTCCTCATCACTAAAAGCATCATAATAATCTACTAAATCATGAAGTAATTTTCTCCTAATATTCTTAACTATCCTTTGAAAATGTGTCAAAGGTTTGTATGAGGAGATGTCAATATTTACCAGTGCGAATGCTGCCGGCTCATTCTTCTTCATCTTCTTTGTCTGTCTAGCCTTCTTTGGCTTTTCATCAGACTCAGTTTCTTTAGAGTCTAGTTCATTTGTCTTAGTCTTCCTTTTTCTTTCAAAGACTTTTGTCGGTGTTACCTCTGGTTTCTTCTTTGCCAGTGACCGCTTGGTCACTCTTGGAGTTGCAGTGGTAGCTAGTGTCAATGCTGCAGGCACTGCCTTGGCTTTCTTTGTTGCCAGTTCTTTTCTTTTCTTAACAGATGGTTCTTCAGCTAGTGCAATCCTCTCCAAGTAGGTTCCAGTCCTTTTAGCCTTTGGATCAAGAGGCAAGGCAATAAGGGTTGAGGCATACCCTTCCAGCATATCATACATAACTTCATAGCCCATTGGATCCACTTCCTCCATTCTAGGCTCAATAGCCTCCATTAAGCATTTGTCCACCTGAATGGTGAAATAGATGTCATCTTCATATTTCTTAACTATATCACCTGAGATTTTTACCCTTTGACTCATATTTCTTCTGAACTCATCAAAATATTTGTTTAGTACTTCAGGGTAACCAGTTTCAATGGCTTGCACGCTTTCCTTGATCTGCTTGGTTACCGGTTGATTAGGAGACCACTGGACATCTACTCCAGGAAAGTAGCCTTGGAAATAGAAGAACAACCCTATCAGTAGTTGCCCAAACTTAAACCTTAGTGAGTTGTCCTGTTTGATTTCCTTTAGATTCAACAAGAGTTGGCTCTGCATACCAGTGCATAAGTCAAATGATGCATCCTCTTTGATCATCCGGTAAGTGGCATTTACTACTGCAGCAGATATAGAATTAATCCTACTGGTTGAAAACGTTCTATAGCCTATCACCATATAGGTGTATTTCACCAGATCATCCTTGATAGGATTAATTGTCATACCTTGTGAGTCACTTGTTGAATCAGTGAGCTTGGCCATTTTGGTTTTGCTTACCATTCTTAGGGCTGACACTTCCCCTGTGTTGCAAAAACTGGTGACTGCATGTATTTCCTAAGGCATAATATCATGCATCCTCTCTAGGTACATTTTGTCACTGTGGACTCTGCTCAAAATGATCCTAATGTGATCCTCCGTAAAATATTCTAGAAAATATATTGCATTATGGAGTTTCTTCTTCTCTAAGATACTAAACTCCGGTTTGATCTTTTTGTCCTTTCCGCAAAATAGACCTAACTGGGTGTGAATAGCTAAAGACCCAAGGTCTTTTATTTTGCAATCAATATAATAAGAAATTCCCTCTTCAACTATGAGTCCAGCCAGAACTTGTGATAACGCATTATATTTGGACTTCCTCTGAATAAAACTTTTTGACTCAATGGATGTACTAAAACTAGTATGAGATGCGGAAGCAATTGTAGAGTATTTCAAGAACTCAAAAAATACCTTTCAAACGCAAATTTAGGGCTTCCTGATTCTGCTTGACTCCACTCTCTGTCGGTTGCCAAATCACCGCTTTGTGTTCTCCACGACCGCTTGCAAACTGAATTTGAATCTCTTTCAAGGTTTATCAATTTCTTGAAATCTTAGCTCAAATCGCCTTTTCTTTGCTCTGCACTTGAAAACTTTTCTTCGTTCGAAAATAGTTAGTGAGAAATGATTTGAAATAGGCTTTTATACATGTCTCTCACCTACCATCATTAATGTTCCTCTATTAGGGCGTAAACCCTAATTTGCCTTTTTACCATTTCCGGTCTTCTGTCAAGCGACAGTTATCACATACCAGTTAAGGTCTTTTACCGGTGTAAATTGGAGGTTCGAAAGCATTTTTCCATTTAGTCCCCCTAAGCCTTTCGAGGCTGAGTTTGCCAGTTTCAATATTTCCACGCTAGGTGCAGAAACCAGATCCTCTTCCAACATTGTTGGTTTCTTCCTCCAGATTTTGTTCGTGTCTGTTTGAACTATTTCAACATCGATTTCTCCTCCCTGAGTGATCAGTATATCATCAGATATATTTTTTCTGCTTCTGCAGAATCTTGCAATGTGACCCGGTTTGTTGTAGTGATAGCAAACAAGTCTAGGTGCTCTCCAAGGTCCATTGTACATGTTTCCATTCTTCCTTTTGTATTTTGTAGTAGTGTGACCATGACCATGATAGATCATACAATTTTCTCTCCATCCAGATGTCACTTGATGGCCACCACTTCTCGACTAATGATTGAAGACATTAAACGGGTTGTGGTTCCAGTTCACAAAAGGTTCAGGACCAATTCCTTGGGTCCTTTGAGGATATCTTCCAGTGTTATCCATCATAGACCTGCATTCAAATGCTCTATGCCCAAACTTGTTGCATGCATAACAGTGACCATTGAACTTGTTGGATCTAGGTACATTGTTAATAAAGTAAGGAAAATTATTGTAGGCTTTTCTCCTACATACATTGGCAGTGTGTCCTTCTTTAAGACAGTTAAAGCAAACAAGTTTGAATCTTTTCTTACCTTTTCCTTTGAGTGTCAGTTTCTTCTTTGATGCTTCTACATTTGTTCCTAAGGATTCTCCTTCCTCATGTCCAGAGAAACCAAGACCATGGTATTCTTTGCTGGTCTAGATGACTCAAGCTTTTGCTCTAGCTTGATAGTACTTTTTCCAAACTTAGCAAGTATTTCCTTTGACTTAGAGAGTTCTTTGGAAATAGTAGTATTTGTCTTCATTAGACTTGCATTTTCAGAGATGGCTATGTTCAGTTCACCTTGCATGTCTTCCTTTTCCATTCTACTCTCATGAAGGTGAGCAATCAGTGCACTAATCTCTTGTTTCAACTTGGAGATCTCATGATCTCTGTCCTTTACCAGATCTTCAACTTTTCTCCTATTCTCAAGCTCTTGACTAAACCGAATAGTTAGTCCTTCCAACTTTTTTCTTAGATTGGAGTTTGAATCATTCAGCTTGTTCACTTCAACAATCATGGCTTCCATGTTAGCTTCATCTTCAGAACTACTTTCAGATAGCTCCATCAACCTCTCTATATGTTCTCTCCTTTTTGCTTGAGATGCCTTGTATTTGACCATAAGATCATCATAGGCTTGCTCAGACTAAGTGAGTCATTGAGTAAGTTCCCTCATGGTGTATTCCCCCATATCTCTTTCCAAGTGGTTAAACTTATAGAAAGGTTGGCTCTAATACCAATTGATGAATACTAAGGGGGGGGGGGGGGTGAATTAGTATGCCAAAAATATTTGCACTAAAACACATACATAGTCTAAAGATAAATTGGTAAAATAGTCTAATAGACAGACCGATTACCATGCATGCAAACCAAAATACGAATAAAGCATTCACCCACAAAAGCAATACAACCATAACACAAGAAATTTGACATGGAAACCCAACTGGGAAAAACCACGGTGAGATGGAACTAACAAGTCACTATCTGCAGAATAGAAACCAGACCGGTTAAGGTCTTACAATGTTCTTCACCAGAACAGATCCCATTAGGAATCTCAATCTCTATTAGGAGATAAGTCTGATTAAAGACTACCTTGTTAGAGGATTTTAGATTCATAGGAGTGAATCACCTTGTTAGAGAATTTTACAAAGGCTTTGAGGCCTACCCAGTTAAGGGCTACAGACTTGTCAAAGATGTGAGTAATCAACAAGTGTTTGATCTATCTGATACCACAAACTGCTTGGTTAGATCCAGTATTGCTCACAATTAATGCATTCCAACATTACTTCAGTATTCTCAATCTCTCTCTTAGTTACAACTTGATCTTCTCAAATAAGATCGTTCTTCCAACAACTCAACAACCACCTTAAACCTTTCAGAAACAACTTAAAACCCTAGACATGATGTCCTTTTAAAGGAATCTAATTTCATGTCAGTCTAATAGGATAACATTACAATTTCCTAGGTTCAAAGAATCTAGACATACTCAGTAACACGACACAAAAAGCACCGTCAATGTGTCGGCACCGTCAAAGAATCGATGGATTGGTAACTCGTCACAAAATGCTGGTTGGTAACTCATCACAGAGTATTACTGGTTCATACAAAATACCGGTTATTGGTTTGACAAAAATGAAGACTGGTAAAAATGTGTTGTGCTGCTTTGCTCCCTCATTCCGCTTGAGATCAATGAACCGCTTGGGGTCGATATGCCGCTTCAGACCGGGAAAACATTTTTCAAAATCACCACTAGCGTAAGGACTAGAATACAACATACCGGTTGGAACAAATACTGGTTGAGCCCTAGCTCATACATATAGAGGGGATCTCAATACAAGTGTGTGTCCATCAATGACAATCACAATATAAACAACAAAAATGCCAACACTGTTTACTCTGTTCTTTGATTGTTCTCTGAAAACCTTCTTGGTGACCTCTATGTCTTTGTAACAGTCTTCTTACACTCATGCACACACCTTTAACTCTTAACTCATGCTGTATAAATAGATCTCTTATGATGGTGATCCAACTCATTGTTTCGATTTTACAAACACGATTTATTGAATGAATAACTATGCAAAATATTTCATTGGTTAGATAACCTCAAAATCATACACAATCTTTAAGTGCAGTTTCCAATGTGATAACGGTTAGATGTGCCTTGATCTTGTAACACATTTTCCATTGCATGTCTAGGTTCAATGAATCTGGTAACACATTTCACTTGGTGTAAATCAACTCAGTGTGTCATCTTTGTTGCTCGATAGATATGTAAGATACTCGGTAGACAACTCGGTGTATACTGCGTTCTGTTACTGCTTTCTTTTGTAACCGACTAGACTGTACATACCGACTGAATATTTCGGTAATAGATAACTGACTAGAGTATATAGTATAACTTTGACATAAAACTAATGGCAATCTGATAAGTAGTAACAACTTGGTGAATATATCTACTAACTTTTCCTTACCGGAAACATGTTCCAATACAACCTTTTTGTTCTGAACTTTCTCCCTCAAGAAATGATACTTGAGCTCGAAGTGCTTGGTTCTAGCATGTAATACCGGATTCTTGGAAATATTAATTGCACTTGTATTGTGACAAAATATACTCACCAGTTCAGATAAAGGGACTTTGAAACCACTTAATAAATGCTTCATCCAAGTTTTCTGAGTGCAGTTCAGAAATTTTGCTACATATTCTACTTCTAATGTAGACTGAGAGATACAACTCTTCTTCTTGCTCATCCATGAGACTAGTCTACCACCGATAAAGAATGCACCACTAGTTGTGTTTTTCCGGTCATCCACATTATGAGCCCAATTGGCATCTATAAATACTTTGAGATTGAAATCATTATTGTATGGATACCACAATCCATAATCTATATTTCCCTTCAGATATCTAAGAATCCGCTTGACTGCTACCAAGTGGAATTTTGTTGGACTTTTCTGAAAATGTGCAACAATGCCCACTGCATGTGCAATGTCTGGTCTGTTGTATACTACATAGTGCAACTTACCAATCATTGACTGGTATTCCTTCTCATTCACCAATGCTGAGTCATCTTCTTTTGACAATTTACAACCGATCATCATTGGTGTACCAACCGGTTTGGTGTCTTCCATGCCAAAGGTCTTCAACACCTCTTTGACATACTTGGACTGGGTGATAAAGATACCATCTTTCATTTATTGAATCTGTAGTCCAATGAAGAACTTAATCTCTCTGATTAGTGACATCTCAAATTCCTTCTTCATTTCATTTGCAAATGCATTGCTCATCTTGTCATCTCCACCAAAAATTATGTCATCAACAAACACTTCACAGATCAAAATTTGATCTCCTTCTGACTTCAGATAGATATTGCTATCTTCACTTGTTCTTTCAAATCCAATCCTCACAATATGGGAGTGTAAATGTTCATACCATTCTCTAGGTGCTTGCTTCAATCCATACAAGGCATTATGTAGCCTACACACCATATCACTGTCTTCTGATAGGGCAAACCCATCTGGTTGCTCTATATACACTTCATCTTCAAGTATTCGATTCAGGAATGCAGATTTCACATCCATCTGATACACTTTGAATCCCTTGAAGGCTTCATATGCAAGTAGCATTTGAACTCCTTCCAATCTAGCTACTGGAACAAAGGTTTCTCCATATTCTTCTCTTTCTTCTTGAGCATATCCCTTACATACCAATCTTGGTTTGTTTCTTACCACTGTGCCATCTTCATTCAGCTTGTTTCTAAAAATCCATTTGGTGCCAATAACATTTTTGTGCTCAAGTCTGGGTACCAAAGACCATATACCATTCTTTTCTATCTGGTCAAGTTCCTCTTCCATAGCCTTAATCTAGTCTTCATCTTTATGTTCCTCTTTAAATGTTTTGGGCTCAAATTCAGAAATCATGCAAGAATTCTCTCTGACCTTTCTTCTTGTAATAATTCTTGCATCCTTATCTCCTATGATCTGTTTTGGATCATGATGTAGCTTTACATACCTAGGAATGATCTTAACTGATTCCTCTTGTTTTTCCTCTTCATCCTCATCTTCATTAGCATCTACTGGTGTAGGAGCACTGTTACTTGTACTCTGTTGTTTTGCAACTGGTTCCCAAAAGGTTACATTCAGTTCATCTACCACTCGCTCACTACTAGTTTCCTCAGGTTTATCAGAGGTTTCATCAACTCTAACATTGATACTTTCAACAATTCTCTAAGGCCTATTGTTAAAACACTTGAGAGCTTTGTTCTTGATGGAATACCCTAGGAATATTCCCTCATCACATTTTGCATCAAACTTGCTCTGGTATTCACTTCTCTTGATATAAATGTTGCTACCAAACACTCTAAAGTAGCTTACTACTGGAGTCTTACCAATCCAATAATCATAAGGAGTTTTATCCTTACCTTTCTTGATGAGTACCCGATTCATAGTGTAGACTACAGTGCTCACCATTTATCTCCAAAAAGTGTGAGCAACCTTCCCTTGAATTAGCATCATTCTGGCTGCTTCAACTAAAGTCCAGTTGTTTCTTTTTGCTAGGCAAATCTGATGTGGAGTCTGGGAGGAAGACAGTTGCCTCTTGATGTTGTTCTCTTCACAATACTTATTGAATTCTCCAAAAGTGAACTCTCCTCCTTGGTCAGTTCTAAGGCATTTGATTCTCTTATCGCTTTCCTTTTCAACTATTGCTCTGAAGGCTTTGAACTTTCCAAAAGCTTCAGACTTGTCTTTCAAGAATGTGACCCACATCATTCTTGAGAAATCATTAGTAAGAATCATAATGTACCTATCTCCCTGAACACTCCTAGTTTTCATAGGATCACACAAATCAGTATGCACAAGATCAAGTAAATTATCTGCTATGAAAGATTTACCTTTGAAGGTTGAGGAAGACATTTTCCCTAGTTGAAATTCTCTGCACAAAGTATTCTTTGGTTTGTTGAGAAAATCTCAAAAGGTTATGCCTGAGACCTTCTACCCAATACACATTATCAGCACTGCTTTTTCCATTTAGAGAGATGGACCCTTTTCCTTTTACCATACATGGTGCATCATTACCAAGTCGGACTACAACTCCATCATACTCTTCCAAAGACAAAAACTTTCTCCGGTCACCAGTCATGTGGTGAGAACAAGCACTATCAATAATCCACTCATTAGAATTATCAAAGCAGGAGACACGAGCCTTCTTGTCTGACACATCTTCCTTAATGGCTACAAACTATGTCTTCGCTTTCTTCATCTTTTGATTCATCATCAGTGACACCTTCATCAACTGCAACAAGATAGTTTCTCCTGTTTCCTCCTTTGAACTTTTTAAACTTCTCTGGTTTGTCCTTATTATCACTATTAGGACAGTTGACATCAATGTGTCCTATCCTATTGCAAGAAAAGAATTTCAAAGGGAGCTTACCTTTGTATTTTCTAGTTCCCTTAGGAAGTCTCTTGGCCAGACAAGCTTCAAATTCCATCAGGATCTCCTCATCATCCATATCTCTTCTTTGTCTAGGTTCATAGCTAGTACTAGCTTCTTTACCCTTTCTAGATAGTGTAGCATATGCTCTAAAGGCTGAATCAGTCATCTGAACATTGCCATCATAATTGTTTAGCTCATATGTAGTCAACTTTGCAATGATGGAATCAAGGGATACCTTTGTCTTGTCAATAGATCTATGAGGCCCCACCCCGACTCAGTCTGACATTGCAGTGGTTTTTTATGTTGAGATTATTATGGATGCTTTATTTTTATGCATTATGGATTTAGAACTTATACGATTCCATGATTTGGATAACATTGCTATATGTTGATGCTTTATTTATATGGTTTATGATATAGAACACTACATGATTTTTGAATAGGATGAATTTGTGGTGATAAATGTTGTTATTGAATTTGCAGGACTTTACTATGATGATAGAAATATGATGTATGTTTTATGTGTGGATCAAAATTATGAAAATTAGGGTAATTGCTTATGAGAAATTACTTGGATATAAGATGTATTAAATTGTTCAAATGTAAATTGTATGCAAGTGTTTGATGTGTGTTATTATTCTTCTGATTTAAATTATATGAGGTTATTTGAAGTTACTAATATGTAAACTGAGATGCACAGGAAGTTATCCATGTGACCATGGAAATATTACAGAGAACCAAACCTAGACCTATGTATGTTCGTAATACCAGACTTGTCTATTTGGAGAGACAACACCTCGTTTGTGTCGTATTTTATTCGTAATAGTAAATGATGCATGTGTGTTAAGTGTTATTTAATTGATTTATGTAAATCCCACAAGAGACACAATTTCATGTATAATTTTGTAAAAGTATTTTCTTTGTCACTTGACACGTGTGGATTTATGTTTGAATTTTTAAATTTGTCTCTTGGTGGGAATTGTTTAACTATAGCTTTTTCAATTAATGTAATGAGATTCCATAAATGCCTTGGGTAAAGAATCTTTAGGATGGTCAACATAGGTTTGACCCGAAAATAAACTTCAAAGCAGTTTAAAAAGGGTTAAATGGACACCTAGGGGTAGTTTAATAAGGTTTCCTAAATCCCATAAGGTATACCTAAGGGTTAGGGGTAATTTTAGGCAAGTTTCTACTCCCATGTGACTTTTTAGACACCCTAAAAAGTGACTTTTCTAAGTTGTGCGAAAATTGAAATTAGAAGACTTGAACTAAGTTGTAAACCTTCCTTTTCGAATGAGAGTTCCCTTTTCCATTCTACCTTACCTTCCTATTTAGTTTTTAGAAACTTGTGAGAACTCTCACAATGGGCTTCTTAAGAAAGAATTAGAAAATTAGTGGGTAATCACCCACTTTCCATTTTTGGAGACAAAAGAATTTTGAAAAGAAAAAGATAGATTTTGGATTGAGAATTTGGCTGAGGGTAGAAACAGAAGAACTGTGGAATTGGACTACTCATTTTCAACAAAACTAGCATACCTTTGGGCAGTTTAAGGTTGGTTATATTTTCTTATAATGTTTTCTTATTGCATGTTGTTTTGAAAGAAATGTTTGTGTAAAAGACCAGTTTTTGTGCATGTATTTCTTGGAAATTTATTTGGTGTTTTGTGTTTATGCAATGTATGTGTTTTGGGAGTAATCAAGACCTCCTACTCTTGGGAGAGAAGAGAATCTTGTGGGTGGTAGAAGTGACAGCCCTCGAGTGAGAGGCTCTCGTTATGAGAGTGATCACAAGGGATTTTATGTGATCCTTGCTATGTGGCTTGTTTATGCATTGGGGGTCATAAGGAGGGAAATAAGGCATGAACACCTTGGGGGGCATAAGGAATATAGGGTTTTTATACTTGATGTATTTGGTTTGCCATGAGGTGGCTATATGTTTTTCCATACTTGCAGTCTCCTTAGGGTACTTTGTCCACTACCACCCTTGAAAAGGACATCACAATGTGTGGTGCAGTGTAGCCTGGGTTGGGATTGTGTTTCAGTTATGTATTTTCTGTCTTTTGTGTTTGCATGTGTGTTACCTGTCTAGGACTTGGTTCTCTAAGCTTGGGAGTGGCTACCAGTTAGCCTAGGCTGGGAGGTGAGCTCTTCATGGTCATAGTTTGATTTTATTGCAGGTTGTTAGAAGAAAATAGTAGGACAAGTAGGTGTGGCTAGATTTAGTTGTTGCAAAAAAATGATGTAATTGTAATTTATGTTCTTTGAAAGTCCTCACTTGATTGGAAGGAGAGACCTATTTGTAAAGTGACTATAAAGTCTTGTGACTAAGTTTAAAGTTTTGTAATAATTATTCATGCAATACTGCAGAAAAGAAAGAAGTATCTTTGGTTTAGTTTTCTAAATTTTTGGAAATTAAGAATGTTGCGTTTTAGGATATTTTGATAAGAAAAAGATTTATTTATTCCTTTTATACATTTATACTCCAATATTAGGAAAGAAATGAAATTTGATTTGCATGCATGTAGGAGGCTGAAAATAAAAGCTTTTAGATCAATCCAGGAAAATGTAAAAATCATTTATTTAACTCTATGAACTTTATTTTATCTGTGATTGTATTTTATTTTTTTTTAAAAAGGTTGCAAAAAAAAATAAGAGAAAAGATTTTATAGCCATCTATGAGGTTTTCAGATTTATAAAATAAGTGGTTATATGTAGTTGCTGTTAGATTTATTAAAATTTGTCATTTAAATAGTTGCTGTAGAATTTGCAAAGTTTGTCAATTAATTTATTACAGAAAAGGAAAATCATATCTATTGTAGTTTTAATTAAATAAAATCTAGATTTATTTAGTTGCTGGTAAATTTATTAAATTTAGTCTTTTATATAGTTGAAGTTAGGATTTATTAAATACTGGCATTATTTACATGCAGAGAATAGCATCTACAGTAAATAGTTTAATTACTTTACTTTTGTTGTAAGTGAATCAGAATTTTTCATAATCCATCTATTTGATTTTTGCATTTAGGAAAAAACTTATACATACCTAAAAACAAAATACTATGGTTTATCCATTATACAATCTCTGTTATATAAAATATATTTATATATAAATATATAATTATATATATGCAAATTTCATGAATATATATATATATATATATATATATATATAATAAATTTATATAATTACCCGCGAAAGCAAATATATATATATACTTGCATGCATATAAAAATGCATATATATATATAATTATTATTTTTTTTTTTAAATTATAAAAAAAATATATAATTAAAAAAAATAAAATTTAAAAGCAAGAAAATATGAGGGGCGGTTGGCCGAAACCCACTGTGCGTTTCACATAGTGGGCGGCGCCCTGGGCACCGCCACTGTGTGAACACACAGTGGGCGACGCCCACGGCACCGCCACTGTGTGGTCACACAGTGGGCGGTGCTGGCTGAGGATGGACCACCGCTCCCCCCCCCCCCCCTCCATCAAGCAATACCTCCACCGACAGCCATGGCCACTGCCTGGGGGTTCCCAATTCGACCCTGCATAAGTATAAAACCCTAGCCCGGGTAGGGCTAGGGTAATAACAATAGAAATGGTTAAAATTATAATTTAGGGATATTTTATAATGCAAAATCCCTAGCTAGGGTTTGCATGATTTTGTTTCTTTTATTAAGTTTGAAAAATTTGTTATAGTATATATATATATATATATATATATATATATGAAAATCTAAATAGAAAGTTGTGGAAACTAAAGAATTAAGCATATCTATAGATTTTAATATTTATTTAGTGTTGTAGATTTTTATGAGAATATAAAAAAAAATCAAGTGGGCAGATTTAATTAACAAACTTGGATGTAGTTTTCCTTTGAGAATTAAAACCTTAAAGGACGTTATCATCATGGACTTAATTGTACCTTAGTTAATTTAATTTGAGCATATTTTAAGTATGGACTAAAATGAATTAATTTAAGCACATTTTAATTATGAATTAAAATGGATGCTAGGAGAATAATTTTAATTAGTTTTCAAAAATCAATTAATGGCTATCCAAGATTAATTTTGCCTATGCCAATTAATTGTCTAAATTAGTTGACTTATAAAATTCGAGTAGACAATAAAACCATTCACTTAGAATTCTGCATTTAATTTTATTTAATTTTGAATATTTGAGCTAGTAGATAAAGTTAATCTAAACATAGTTAAGACAAAACATGTTGTAGCATTTTATATTTGTTGATTTAATGCTTTTAAAAGTTATGTTTAAAAAAAAAAAATTCCCATTCTTGCCCTAAATTTTGGGCATGACAAGATCTCAACTCCTGAATAGTGGCAACCCTTATTGCATAGACTGGTAATAAGGATCTCAAAACTTTGCTAACAATGGTGGAATCATCCATTGTACCTCCTGCACTCTTGATGTCTCCAACAATAGTTTTAATCCTTATCCCATACTGTTGAATGGTCTCTCCTTCAACCATCTGCATGCCTTCAAAATTTCCTTTAAGGCTTTCTTCCTTAGCTTGCTTCACATGCTTATCACCGCCATAGATAGACTCCAGAGTATCATATACATGTTTGGGATTGTCTTTATCCCGAATAGCTATAAACTCAATATTAGATAGACTGCTGATAAGAGCTTTCATGACTTGCCCATTCTCCTGAATTTCTCTTCTTTGATCATCGGTGAGAGTATCGGTAGGGACAACATAAGTATTCTCAACATAGTTCCAGTGTTGAGCACCCATGCTTTTAATGTATATCTTCATTCTGTCCTTCTATATCTTAAAGTTATCTCTGTTGAACTTAGGACCTTCCCTCTTCATCATTAGAATGAGATCTTTTCCTCAAGTAGTTAAGCTTATAACACAGAGGACTTGGAGGATTCTCTGATACCAATTGATGAATAATGATGAATAGTAAATACTCAATAGATACTAAGAGGGGGGTGGTGAATCAGTATAGACAAAAACTTCTTTAACAACTTAAACTGCAAAGACTGCACTAACTGGCAAACAATATCACCGATCTAAATCAAGGCAATACCTATAAAACACAGTATGATTGTGAAAGACATAAACCGATAACACTTAGATCTTCACAAAACCTAATATCTCATTTCCACCTCACCCATATGCTCAAACAAGTAATACATTAGAAATATAATGACCACTGGATCAGCTTGCATTACCACTTAACAGAAAACACTAAAACATCACATGAAAAAGCATCACACATGACACACTTAATTTTCAAGTGGAAACCCAACTGGGAAAAACCACGTTGGGGATGAATACCTACAATTTGTTCTTGAACTCTTCTGAAGTCCGCTCTGTTAGGAGCCTAGTTCGGTTAAAGACTTTACAACAGGTTCTGCTAGGAACTAATCCTACTAGGGATCACGTGGTTAAGGGATGGCTAAGTACCCAGTTAGAGGTTAAAACCCTGTTAAAAGTTACCTTGTCAGAGGATTTAAAGAGCTCAATGATTTTGAGTCACCCTATTAAAGGATTTACAAAAATCCTATTAAAGCTACCCGGTAAAGGCATTTTCCAACTGCTGAAATGGTTAGAAGTTAACAAGTAATACACTGATATGATAACAACACTTAATGCTAAGGTAGATCCACTTCAGTTCTTTTACATCTGCAATCACACTCTGCAGATCTCTACTCACTGCTCCAGTTTGGCAAGAATCACTTCACACACATTCATTTGCCAACAACTTCAAATGAGAATCATCATCGACCTTATAGACAGCAAGTAGGTCAGTGGCAAAAACCTAAAACTCTAAGCATCTAGGTTAACAATATAGACGGTCCAATCTTGACCGTTTAAACACATTACATAGGGTAAAACAATCTTGAACAAATCTCAACACATTCTGCATCGTTCGTTCTTTGCCGCTTCTGGAAGCTGATAACCCATCACATGCTCTCCATTGTTTACTAAGATTTTTCACATTCTCGAGGTAGATAGAATCAATCTTCTTCATGCAAGATCCTCAAGGAAATCCTTCATGCACACAAGGCTGACATGGTAACATGATCTGATCTTCATTTCAATGCTAACTCACCATAGGATGTCGTCGGTCAAATCACACAGTCTTGGAATGCATCAACCAGAAACCCTGAAGCCAAGCTACCAATCGGTAGTCATATCAAATGAAACCCCAATACAAACTTTGCATATATCAGTTCACATTCCAACATACCAGTTCTCCTTTTCGCATATACTGGTTTGCATCATCATACCGGTTCACTTCATACCATCATACCAGTTCTCTTGCCAGTTTGCTTACTTCAATATACCGGTTCATGCTTCAGCATATTGACATCAATGACAACATACAATCCTATCACGTCATCAAACTCTTCTCATATGCCAACACAATAATATAAAATGATGCAAGGAAAATATTTCAATATCATCATAATTACTTAAGCACACATGACAATTGCTCATATCAAGGGTCATTGATGCATTCCACCCAAAAAGTCATGGGTCAAGCAACATCAATAATCTTATTGAAAATCAACATACTATAATGTCACACACTTAGGGCTCATGTATGAATGATAAAAATACATATATACACATATTAATAATCATAATAACATCACAAGAGATCATATAATCAATGCATAACAAATCCATAACTAAAGGAGCAACCTCTAGGTCTTGGAGTCAAGAATTTTAACCCCAAATTGATCTCAATTCAAAAGTATAAATGAAAATTCCCTTTAGAATATCATGAAAACATACCTAGGAATCACAATTCATCATACCATAAGTTAGCTGGACTCATACACCAATGCAAGTAGGTGGGACAACTCAACAAACTCATGAAAAAGGTCAAAAATCCAACAGATAGATTGGAGCAGGCAATTGCATAATCTTGGAAGATAATGCATAACACAAATGAAAAATATGTAATTATAAGAGGAAATTTAAAATTAAATAAGAAAATGTGAAATTTTAATTACCGATGCGTGATTCTATTGGCAATTACAAAAATCTGGAAGTAGTTGCGGGATTCTACTCTAGGATGCAACCTAGGGCACCAAGTTCAACCAAAATAAAGTATGGGAGGCCAAATTAGGGACCAAACCATTTTTAAACTACATCATGAAACATCAAAAATAGAATAAATACACCCACACAAGATTCCACAAGACAATTTGGTGGCATTTCCCTCATGATACCCCCATATGAAACCCACATACACCAAGTTTGAATCACATATCATGTACACAAAACCAAAACAATTCATTCCAAGTTTGAAAACATTTATTGGACCATTACCAATCATTTACTACATTTTTTAGATTCAAGAAGATGGAAACAAGGGATATTTGAAGAGTTCTACCTCATTTTCTAGATGCAGGAGCATCCCTGGTTCTTAGCAATCTTGCATCAACCAAAAACATTTCTTTTTAGTTTGTTTTCTATTTTGCAGTTTCAACATTTGTTTCTACATTTTCTTATATTTTATCACCAAATCTTGTGGAGCTAGATTTTTTTTGTAAACATGATTATCCTTACCCCAAGTCTAGGGGACATTTGGATATTTTTTCAGCAAGTTATCGCTTCCGGATTCCAAGACAATTTTTTGGCTTAGAACTACGAAACCGCTTGGACCTATTTTTCTATTGGTGAATATTGCATATCCTTTTCATAGCTTGTGGAGCTTCAGTTCATTTTTCCAACATTCTTTGGCATGTGGCCAATTTTCCCTTTGGTCTGCACTTCATCCTTTGAATTTTTTTAAGGATTCTCTTTGGTGGAGGCCTACCTAGTGGTTTTACACATTTCATTTTGTTCATCGGTATTTGATTCTTCTTGGGCCGACGTGGATCCCTCTAAATCATATAAATCAATGCAATTTATCTTGTAGTAATCAATTTTTGGAACATAGAGGATCTATCTTAAGATTCAAAGGTTTGGAGCTAACCAATTCTATAAAAGAGCATGTATTTATTTAGGTCGGTGAGCCGAATCTTGTAGCTTGCATGTTGTTGGTAGATTGTAATTGGTTTTCATGATATACAATTTTCCATTTCCTCCATCATCTTGTCTTGTTTTGGTTGTGTTTTACTCCTTCTACATGGTCCAGATTGATCTCCTTGAGGTCCCTCCTAACCGTGACTGCACCATTTTCTCCAATTTCAAAAATATCACCCAACATACCCAACCAATTTGCAAACCCTTTGGAAAACTAGCCAACCTCTAAATTCCTACTCCGAAACAACAAACAACATCCAATTACATCTAAAAATATATTCCAATTACCCATTTCACAAACCAACATAGAGAGGGTTGAGAGAGAGAGAGAGAGAGAGAGAGAGAGAGAGAGAGAGAGAGAGAGAGAGAGCAAGATGAAGAGAATGTTGGCAACAAGAATGAAAGAAAACCGAGAGGGGGGTGAATCAATTTTCTCTGGATTAAACAATTTAAGCACAACTTCAAATATGATTCACTGCAACAAGAACAAAGATAAACACAATAACACAAACACACATAACACCAATATTTTGACGTGGAAAACCTAGTTAAGGGAAAAACCATGATGAGAACCTACCCACAATAAGATGATACCTCTGCAGTAGTATGTAAAAATATTACAATGGGGAATGCACATGCATTCAGGCACATTGCCTAGAGCTCACTACTCAAAATATAATAAACCAGAAGTCTACAATCCTTAGGGAAGGTTCACTCCTTACAATAACATTCAGATAACAATCCGATTTAGATGAACTGAAAGAATAGAATCTCCAAATGACTGATGATAGTTCTAGTTAAGAATAATTATTTGTTCTGCAACACACTCTACTCTACACTTCACACTGAAATATGAATTTACTTGCTCACACATACACCACTCTTTGATAATGTAGACACAATACCTATATCCCAAATTACATGAATATGACACCTATTTATACAAATCATCAACCTTGACTACAAGGTCGACTCAACCCTTAACACCTAATTACAAAATTACACCACACAATACATAAATAAACCACTAGATCAATACAATACCATGATGACATAACATGGACCTAAATAAAATCACCAAACATGCAACACCACCAGAAATCTCACCAAGATCATCCACAACACGCTACACCACAAAAAATGTCGCATAACACGAAGAACATCATTGGACCCATAAGATCTTCAAAAACACGCACAATGATAAATGTGGACCAGAAAAACAAATAGTACATGATTAGTAAACACCAATAAGTATGTTAGAACCATCCATAATAGTTGTACTAACACCACTTAATCAAATCTCCATCAATTAATACATTGATACTCAAGAACACTCAACAGAAGGATTTGGGACTAGAAAGATAACTTGTAGAGCACCAAATCATGAACTATTTGAATTGAAGATACACATGAACATCACAAACACTCTCCCAACTCCACAACTCAAGATATAATAATTCCAGAGCACAATGAATCAAATACCATAACACTGCTACACTAAACACTTAAAAACCAATCCTCATACTGGAATCCATAACTTGATCAAGTCACCACATATCATCATGAAACCAACACTGAATGTAGTATCTCTAGTTGATTCAACATATCAAATAGATAAACTAGCCAGATCAAATCTCTTCAATCACCAGAA